>NW_004955442.1:9143176-9152988 GCF_000276665.1 Chinchilla lanigera | reverse complement strand
GGCTGGCCTTGAACTCACTTTGTAGTCCAGGCTGGCCTTGAACTCACAGTGATCCTCCTGCCTCAGGCCCCCAAGTATTGACATTACAGGCGTACATCACCACGTCTGGCTATTGCAGAGAACTTCAAAGCTCTATAAAAGAAGATAGAGAATGGTACAGTGAACTGAGGCCTAATGCCCCTGTCACCCAGCTTCAGCAGTTACCACGTCATGGCCAATGTCATTCCATGTTTGTGTCTGCCTAGACTCCCCGTCCTCTTTTAAAGCAGAAAGTTATATCATTTTATCCAGACATACTTCAGTATGTATCTAATAGATTTTTAAAAACTGTTGTAAAAAGCTCTAAAACCACATCTGAAACCTAGTTCTTAATATCAAAGAATAATCAATAATGGCTTAGTATCAAATATCTAGTCAGTATATAAAACTTGATGTTTCCTTCCCCCAATACTGGGGATGGAACTCAGGGCCTTTATTAAGAGCTACATCACTATCCACTTATTTATTTGTTTATTTAGTTAGACAGGGTCTCACTGTTGTCCAGCCTAGATTTGAACTTCTGATTATCCTGCCCCTGGGATCACAGGGATATGGCATCACGCCTGAGTAATTATTTTTATAAATACCACAATTTTTATTAAAGAGTTGTTTGAACCAAGGTTCAAATGATTCATGTATCTCAGTCTCTTAATTTTTGTGGTCCCCTTCCATTTTTCTCTTTTTTTTGCACCTATGTCTTGTTTATTTATTTTTTGTGGTATTGGAAATTGAATCTAAGGTCTTCACACAGCTATGAGGTGTGATTAAAATATATGGTGAATATTTACATTTTAAAGATTGCAGTAAAAGACGATGCCATTAATTCCCCTTCAAATACTTCTCCCTACAGACACACTTGTCCCGTTGTTCTCACCACTTTTTGAAGCATTTTTGGAAGTCTTTTTAGTGCATGATTTTCTGAGGTATGATAAAAATTATGGTGGATGGTTCTTGTCAAATGCCATCCAACAGAAGGGCAGGCTCAGGGTTCTCATCCACCTTATTCACTGAGTCTAGCACTGTGTGACTTCTGGCTTTTCCCCAGATTCAAAACTATCATGAAAAGTAAACAGTTTGAATTTGGACACGTGCGGCCATAACAGCACAACTAAGGACTCTCAAGAAAGGATTTCCAGAGCTGCTTCAGAGTGTGCCAAGAACAATGGGATAAGTGTGTTCAAAATGAGGGGAGAATTTTGATGGGAATTAATGACGCTGTATCTTTTTTTTTTTTTTTTGTCTTTTTGAGACAGAGTCTCACTGTGCAATTCAGGCTGGCCTTGAGCTTACTTTGTAGCCCAGGCTGGTCTTGAACTCACAATGACGATCCTCCTGCCTCAGCCTCTGGAGTGCTGGGCTTATAGGTATGCACCACCACTTTTACTGAGACAAATATTTAAATCTTTTGTTTGTTTTGGAGATAAGGTTTTGGTATATATTCCAGGCTGGCCTCAAAACTTGCACTGGTCCTCCTGCCTCCAAAATGCTGGGATTGCAGGCATGTACTGTTATGCCCGGTTAATATTTTAAAATGTAAACATTCACCATATTTTTCGATATTCACTCCACCTCTTTAAAGTTTATCTTTATTTATTTTTATGTTTTGAGACAGTGTCTTGCCATGTAACTCAGGCTGACCTTGAACTCTGGGTAACTCAGGCTGGCTTCAAATGGATCATTCAGGCTGGCACTCACAATGGATTCTTCTGCCTCAATCTTTAAATTTTGAGACAGGGTCTTGCTAAGTCACTACATTGCCCAGGATGAACTAGAACTTGATTCTCCTATTCCAGCCTCCCGGAGTGCTGAGATTACAGGTGTATGCCACCACTCTTGGCCTTAATATTTTGTGTTATGTTATGTTGTGTTAATTATGTTATGAATTTATTTTATTTTATTTTGTTACTTTTGCAGTACTAGAGATTGAACCCAAGGCCTTGCACTTGCTGGGCAAATGGTGTACTTGTCCCTTTCCTTGAAATTTATTTGTCCACAGATCTGAGCTTCTTGTTCTGTATTTTTCTGTACACCTGGATTTTGCTGATTTTATCCCAGGGTATCACTGAACACATGCCTTTGTCTTTGCTTTATGAGGATTGACCTTTGGATATAGTGGTCTGTTCAGATACAGGCTTGCTTGTTTTGGCAAAACAGATGATTAGCACGCCTGTAATCCCAGCACTCAGGGAGTTGAGAGCAGCCTGGGCTACATAGTGAGTTCAAGGCCGGCCTGCACTGCATAGCAAGGTCCTGTCTCAAAAAACAACAAACAAATAACCCATCTTCCTAGAAGGTATGGTGTCCATCCCTTGGGAGTTGTTAATGAGCACTGTCCAAATCCACCAATTCATTTGGGCTTGCAAAATGATGGCTTAATTGTATCGTCCCTTCTGCATTTCTTAGATGGAATAGCTCTACAGAGAGACTTCCCTCATCTGCATTTTGTTACCCAGCAGTGCGGAGGGAAGGAAGGACGCAGAGGAGAGGAAGGATGTAGACTAGGGCGCCTTCCTCCTTTAGATGAATCCATTCACTAGCGGGCTCCAATGGAGGGTGATGAGGGTTTAGAAACTACTTTCAGCCTTTTCGATGAAATCATAATTGATGTGGGATTATTATCCTCACTGATGCTCAGAACATCTCCTCTTTGGCTAGCAGGAGCCTCTAAGTTGTTTCTGTGTCTTTACAAATTAAGAGAAACTAACAAAATGTATCATCTTAACTACTTCAAAGCGTACACCTCATTGGCATTAGGTACACTCAGAGTGTTACACAACCATCACCACTGTCTCACTCCAGAGCTTTTTCTTTACCCCAAAAGGAGTCCCTGTACCCATTAGCAGTCACTCCCCATTGTCCCTTCTGCCAGCCCCTGGGGATCATTAATCTGTATTCTTCCTGCCTGATGGGTTTGCCTATTCTGGCTCTCATATAAATGGAATCACATAGTATGTGATCCTTTGTGTCTGACTTTTTCAGTGCTCTGTTCCTTTTTTATGGCCAAATAATATTCCATTGTACAGATAGATCATATGTCACTTATCTGTTCACTGGTTGAGGGACATGTGGGTTGTTTCTACCTTTTGCTGGTTGTGAACAGTGCTGCCACGAGTAACCTCTGTCTTGTTGGACATGTCAGAAGTCTGTGGTGGCTCCTCAGTCTTGTAGGTGATGAAACATCCCGTGGCCTCCTCTGGTCATTTCCTGCTGCATACCTGGCAGCTGTCCCTCCAAGCAGCCCACACTCAGTCTGTCACACTCATTCCCCTCCTGTCCACCAACCCTGCAGCTTCCAGGGCCAAGACTGCCTTCAAGCCCCCTCCTCATGTGGCCCGAGCAGGGCAATGTCTCCTCTCACCTGGAGGTGTGTGATGACCTCCTGACCTGGAAGTGAACGCTCCCACCCCATTTGTGAGAACCAGCCCAGGGAACCACAGGCCCACAGAAGAGGGGGACAGATCCAGGCCTGCACAGGGTACAGTTTACTGGGGACTTTCTGACAGAAGCATAGATCTAGGTGGCAGAAAGACCAACTTTGTCTCCTCAGTTTAGGTCAGGAAGAGGGGGCTTAAACACAGCCAGGATAAAGTTGACTCCAGTCCAAGCTGGAATGATCCGGTTTATTTCAAACTTGCTCTTTATCAAAGAGCCAGGCAGAGTGCCTGGAGCCAGGGTTTTGGTGGTAAAGCTCTACCTACCACCCTAAGGGTTTTTTGTTTGTTTCTTTTGGTACCGGGAACTGAACTCAGGACCTTGCGCTTGCGGGGCGGGCGCTGTGCCGCTGAGCTATATCCCCAGCCCCACTCTAAGGGTTTTATCTATTTATAGTTTGCCAGGGACTATGCTCTGGGGCAGTCAGGGTAGCTGTGACTCAAATTGGCTGCAGGCAGGTCCAGCTGGACCCACACACCTCATGCACCTTCACTCTGCCCTGCCCACTCCCAGCCTGAGTTCCACACCAATGCTGTATACATCGGATCGGTTGCTCCCTGCGCAGGACTCTTTATGCCTGTTCTGTGCCAGCTACTTGGGCTTCTCTCCTGCACAAGCAAGCTCAGCCCTTCCTCAGTGTGGGACCTTTGCACCTACTGCTTTCTTGGCCTGGGGCCTCCTCCTACCCATTACCCGCCCACGCTGGTCCTCTTCTTTCAGCCTCTGATCCAGACCAGGCCTGTCGCATCTGCCCTGCTCCTTGCCACCATCACACTGTCCCACCTTATTGCTGTTCACTTACTTCTGGGTACTTTTCTTTCTCGTCTAGCTATTTTTTTCCCACCAGTACTGGGGATTGAACCCAGGGAGCTCTCACTAAGCTATATCCCTGGCCCTTTTTATTTTGCATTTTGAAACAGATTCTGGTTAAGATGCTAAGTTCCCCAGGTTGGACTCACACTTGCAATCCTCCTGCCTCAGCTTCCCAGGGTGCAGGGATTATAGGCGCGCTCCCCCGTGCCTGGCTTCGGCTGCCTTCTTGCGGGTGGGGACCATCCTTGTCTTTTCCCTGCTTTGCCCTCCATTCCTGGCACACTGCTTGTTATGGGAGGTGCTGACTAGAGTTGGGGCATACTTAGGTCCACGGGGGCCTGGCTGGGCTGGGGACTGTGAGAGGCAGAGCCCAGGGGACGCTGCGGGAAGGTGGTCTCCCCATCTGGCTCCTCAGCGCTCCCACAGTTCTGATTCCCGCGCGTTTTCCCGGCCCCGCCCTGATTTGCTCTCGCACTGCCTTAGTCATGATCGTCCCTCGCGCATCTCCTGACTTCCGGTGCGCTCTTTCCTCCATGCTGCCCTGGTTTGGAATGAGCAAGGGGTAAACCGGGGACCTTATCTTCTGGCTCCTGTTCCGGACGCTGATGTGGAAGCGTCCTGTGCTCCGGCTTCCATGGCTGAGTTCCAGACGAGCTGTAGAGGGCAGTGATACCACAGCTACAGCCACAGTGAGAGCTGGGTTGCAGAGCTGGCGCTGGGCAGCTATCATGTCCCTGAGGACATGAGCGGGGCTCCCTCCTCCTTCCGGAGATGGAAGAAACCGCATCTCTTCGTTAGTCTGTATACGCACTATTCCCTGCCACAGGGACAGCTGCACTTTTGAAAAACTTATTTGAAAAAAGTCAGCAAATTCTGAATGCACTGCTCTTTTTTTTTTCTTTTGTATAATTTCTCTCTCCTGAGCAATGCAGAGAAGTTCTAACTCATACCTCACTAATGCGAAATGCATGAGAACAGATGTCACAGAGGCTTCTGCAAATCCTAGCTCATCATCTGTTAGCCCTGCGACCTAGTCATGTTGCTACCTTCTACTCTTTTTCGTCTGTGAAAGGGGATTAACATAGTACCTACTTGTGGCAGAGACTGCTCACAGTCCCTCAAGATGTTTTCTTCTGTTTGGGGAGGTATGTGGCAAACGGCTACACTTAATAATGACTGCATTTCCAGCCTCCCTTGCAGCTATGTGTAGCCATGGGACCAAGTGCTGGCCAACAGGCACAGGTAAAAGTGGTGTGGGAAACTCCTTGGGGGTGTTGCCCTGCTTCTCCCCTTTCTTACTTCTGCTCAGTTGTATTGCAGGCATGCTGGCTGGGGATGGAGCAGCTCATCTGAAATATGATGTGAATGGAGAATAGAAGATCTCCACAGAGGACCAGTGAGACAGAAGAAAGTCTTTTCCTTCTACCCAGGGTTCACTGTGGCTGTAGATGTGTCATCCAACCCTAAACAACCTAATGACAGATTTTTATGTCATGGAAAATAAACTGTATCTTATTTAGGCCATCTTGTCCTGGGTGTCTGTTACTCGTAATTGAATTTAATCATAATAAATGCACCACTTCATACAATTTTGGGACAATGAATTGAGATATTATGTGTAACTTGCCTATCAAAGTAAAGGCTTTTTGTTATTACCTTCTTTAAGCTGGGTGTGGTGGCATATGCCTGTAGTCCCAGCACTCAGGAGGCTGATGGAGGATCGCTGAGAGTTTGAGTCCAGCCTGGGCTACAACGTGCACTCAAGGCCGGCCTGAACTACATAGCGAGACCCTGTCTCAAAAAAACAAAAAACAAACAAACAAACAAAAAAAAAAATCAGCCTCTTGTAATGGTTGATTGATTGTGTTAACTTGAGTAAGAAAAGCTCAACTAAATAGGCTCAGGCATTCCATTCCCTAGGGTGGCTTCTCACCTGCAGGGTACAAAGGGGAAATGAAGAATTTGTTTCTTGGGAGGAGCTCCAGTCTTCGTCTTCACCTTGGAAGTCATCTCCTGGTTTCTAGAGTAGACTTTTTTTAGGCAAGGAGGTATCAGGAATTGAACTCCAGACCTTGCACTTGCCAGGCAGGCACTTGTGCCACTGAGCTATATCCCTGGCCCTAGGGTAGACTTTTCAACTTTCAGTGTAGACCCAGCGGCCTCCTGATACAGACTCACATGGGACACTACAGTGAACTCCAGACCTATGACTGGATCCTTTGGTCTCCAGTGTGCAGACAGACCCTCCGCACTCTTCCTCAGGGTCTGACTCTGTGGCTGGCCATCGTAAGCCAATCTTGCAAATTCTTACATATTTGTATATGTTGGGTTTTATCTGTTTCTCTAGTAAACACTGACTGATTCTCTGGGATCCAATTATAGTAACTGTCCCTCACCTCCACTAGGAGCTTTAGAGAGAATTCTTCTGGAAAGAAAAATTATCAGGAACATGTTGTTGACTTCTTTTTTTTTTTTTTTTTTTGTCCCAAACAATTATAAAAAGGAGCATGGTCTGGTCACGAAGAACTAATTTAACTAGAAATGCTATCATTTAAACTGTTCTGTTTTCTGCCAAGCACAAATTTTAGCTGACAAAATTTGGCCTTACAAAGTTACGTGGTATTTTAATTAGCCGTGTTTACAAACACATAGCTCAATTGTTCCACGGTTGGAATCTGGCCTTTCAAAACAATTTAGTCACATTCTTCTCCCTGGGTTTCTGTTTTCAAAAATGTGCCTGAACATTTTTCTAGCAGCCAGCGCGCCCAGGTCAACTTGGTGCCGCATAACCTACGGGTGGTCCATTTATCAAAGATTCAGTGACATCTGCTGCATACAACTGATGTTTGTGGTCAAGACCGTCTCTAAGAGCTTGTCTGGCTCTCAAATTCTCTGATGCTGCAAAATATTGCCAGTGTTTGGAACATAAAACTTGACTGCTAAGAAATCCCAAGTGGGAAAGAGCAAGAGCAGCAAAAGGGAAGAAAGAAAATTGTTACAAAGTTCATTATCTTCATTTTTTTTTTTTTTTTTTTGGGGGGGTACCAGGAATCGAACTCAGGATCTTGCACTTGCCAGGCAGGCACTTGTGCCACTGAGCTATAACCCTGGGCACAAAGTTTGTTTTCAACAGATGAAAGGAATGAGAAGACAAAAATCAAAACGGTTACTCTTTAACATTAAAAAAAAAAACAAAAACTACAGAATTTATCAGGATTACATATACTGGTAGAAGATAATTCCTATTATTATTCAATATTGATATAATTAAAACAATAGTAAGTACTGATGTGGTTATGAAATAAAGCAGTATTTTATAAGCTAAATGTTATGTTAGTTACATAGCTAAGAGAAAATAATTTTCTTATAACTGTAGAGAAGTTGCTGCATAGACAGCTTCAATTGAAATGGGGTACATTTATTTATTTATTTGAGACAAGGTCTTGCTTTATAATTCAGGCTGGCCTTGGACTCACCATGTAACCCAGGCTGGTGCTGAACTTGCAGCTATCCTCCTGCCTCAGCCTCCTGAGTGCTGGGATTACAGGTATGCACCACCATGCCTGGTTTATATTTTATTTATTTATATTTATGTTTTCTGTGTGTTTATGTGGTGCTGGGAATCAGACCCAGGGTCTTGTGTGTGCTGAACATGCACTGTTATTACTGAGCTACATCCTCACATCATTTGCATTTTAAAAGTCCATTGAACTGGGCATGGTGGTGACAGAATCTTGCTATGTAATTCAGCCTGGACTTGAACTCAGAAATCCTCCTGTCTCAGCTTCCTAGAGTGCTGGTGTTAGGTGTGCCACCACGCCTGCCGAGCTAAGAGGGTTGCTGAGAATAGACTGCAAGAGACATCCAGTCAGGACTCAAACATGGAACTGAAATTCAAATACAAAAAGACATTGCCTCAGGAATCAAGTCGGCTGTCTGAGTGGCTAGGAATTCAGCACAGATGTGGTCTATGTTCTTGGTGACCATTTCTCTTTTGCTATCCACAAAGCCCCAAATCTCTTCAGTTTCCTAGGACCACTGTATTCATCACCTTACCCACAGCTGGGACAAAATACCTGACATACACAATTTAAAGGTGGATATCATGATTTGGGGGGTTCAGTTCATGGCCGGCTGGCTGTAACGCAGAACATCATGGCAGAAAGGCACGTCAGAGCAGAGTGGCCACCAGGAAAGCAGAACACAGGGAGGAGCAGCAGGAGGAGCTGTGCCCTCAAAGGTGGACCCACACTCCTACACGCACCTGTAGCGGTGAACAGCAGTTGATGAGCATAGCACCCTCCTCATCTGAGCCTCCTGATCCTGACAGCCACCCCAACACAGTACAACAGTCAACATGGATTAAACAGCTGACATTTGTTCTGTCACATTTCTTTGGGACAAACCTTTGAAGTCCAGGGGTGAGCAAGGCAGGCTCCTTCTCAGGCTGGGAGGAGACCCTGCTCCCGTCTCTGTGCCAGCTTCTGGCGGCCCCGGGCATTCCTTTTGTAGACTTCTTGCTGTGTTTAGTCCACTTGGGCTGCTGTAACAGAGCACTAAAAATGGGGTAGCTTATAAACAATGGGGGTTTGTTTCTCACTGTTCTGGAGGCGGGAAGTGCAAGGTCAGGACACAGGTTGGATCAGTGTCTGGAGAGGAAGGCTCATGTCTGGTTCAGAGTTCATCTTCTCACAGAGTTCACCCGTGGAGGGAAGGGCGGACTGTCCTGTGCCTCTTCTGGTTTGTTTTGTAATTCCTGGGCTTGAACGCAGGGCCTTCACCCTTGAGCTACCTTGCTAGTCCTTTATTTTTATTTCGAGGCAATGTCTTACTGAGGTATCCAGGTTAGGTTTGAATTTATAATCCTCCTGCCTCAGCCTTCCAGAATGCTGGGATTACGGGCACAAGCCACCATTCCTGGCACCTAGAGCCTCTTCTTTTAAAGGTGCTAGTCCTATTCCTGACAGCCACACCTAGTCACCTCCCCAAAGGCCCCACCTCCTGCTATTGCCACACGGTAATACCATTAAGATTTCACACGTGGATTTTGGGGGAACGTGAACAACTGGCTCCAGCACGCTGTGCGTACAGCACCTCCCTTTTGTGCCTGGTTTTTGTCCGGATTTCACCTTCCTGCAAGGACGGTGGTTGTGTGGATTGGGGCGCACCTCAGTGGTTTCATTTTGTGAGGAACTCAGCTCCCAGTCAGGCCACATTTAGAGGTCCTGGGAGTGAGAACTTCAACAGCTTTATTTGATGGGGTAATCCAACCCCCACCGCCGCTCAGGGCTGGAACCTGGCTCTCTGACTGTCTCACCCATGCAGATCAGGGGCCTGTTATGGTTGAAACATTGTGTCAACTTGGGGAGTCTAGAGGTTTGGCTAAGTGACTCAGCAGGAAGCCAGGATGCTTACTTTGTATACATCCTGAGCCTGTGGAAGAGGAGGGCATGGAAATTATGTGAGAGCTACATGCCCCTTAGGTGGGGGTAGTCTGTTTATAAAGTAAAGCAGGGAAAGAAGCTGCT
>NW_004955442.1:9124723-9140691 GCF_000276665.1 Chinchilla lanigera | reverse complement strand
GCTGTTTGCTTAGAGAAGGATGTTTTTCTTCTTTTGGCAGTATTGGGTAACCTATGACCTTTGCACTGAGCTACATCTCCAGCGTCTTTTGATTTTTCACTTGGAGATGGGGTCTGGCTAAGTTGTCGAGTTGCCCAGGCTGGGTTCTAACTTGTAGTTCTGCTTCAGGCTCCTACAGAGCTGGCACTACCGGCACGCACGGTCCATTACACCTGCCCAGGGAAGGGTCTCAGTCCAGACGCGCCCCTTCCGGCGAGCAGGCTGTAGACAAGGAAGCTTTCCGTGGCTGCAGCTGGTGGCCAAGCGGGACAAGAACGGCTTTGCCTGCGGGCTGCGCAGCAGGTCGGAGGAGGGAGACCTCGGGTGCGGAACACACGAGCGGAGTGACCTTGGGCAAGTTGTAGGGCCACTGTGTGCTTTGTGTTCCTCAGGACGCGGTGTGTATGTAGGGAGCTTCAGGTCTCTCTGCCTCAGTCTGCCCATCTCTCAACAGGGCAAATGATGTTACTAACCAGACGGGGTGCTTCCCCCAGTATTTGTTTCTGTCCTCCGTGTGCTGGGAGTCTCTCTAGAGATGAACCTTGAACAGGTGAATGAAGGAAGCGAGGCGCGGTGGCACGAGCCTTAATCGGATCATCTGCTGAGGCTGCTCTAACAAGATGCCACAAACGACAGAAGGAAGTCAGGAAGCCCCAGGTCAGACTCAGGGTCGGGTGAGGTCTCTTCCGGCTTGCAGATGGCCACCACTTCAGTGCCACTCCCCAGGCTGGGAGAGAGCAAGGCAGCGAGCTCTCTGAGAGTGCCTCGTAGAAGGACCCCCTCCCATCATGGGGCCCACTCTCACGCCTTCACCGAAGCCTGATGACCTCCGAGAACTGTCCCATTGGGGATTGTAGCTTCAACTTGTGACACTGAGAAGAACATAGTTCGGTTCCTAGCCGACAGAACTAGAAAGAGAGGAAGTGGTGGTTTCATAGAAGGACATTTCCACAAAGCCCTGAAAGGAGATAGGGAGTGAGCCTGAGTCTGAGGTAAAGGCACAGGAAGTGCAAAGGCCCTGGGGCAGGAGTGTGTCTGGTGGTTTTGGGGGACAGGATAGAAGCCGAGTGAGTTACAGAAATGGGAGGCGAGGGAGCCTTGTTGTTGGAAACTCCACAGATTTGTTGGGTGCTACCTTGGTCCTGGCACTGCTGGCTATTGGGAAATACAGGCTTTGAAGCATGTAGTCCTGGGCAGGCTTGGTGGTGCACACATGTAATATTAGTACTCCGGAGGCTAAGGCAGGAGGATCACTGTGAGTCTGAGGCCACATAGTGGCCTGGGCTACATAGTGAGTTCAAGGCCAGCCTGAACTACACACTGAGATCCTGCCTCAAAAAAAAAAAACCAAAACCCAAACAGAAAAGAGTGTAGTCCCATGCCAGGGGCAGCTGGGAGCCCACGGACGGGCTCTTCTGGCGGCCTGTGGGGCCATAGCTGGGGCTGTGTGTGCAAGGAGAACCCGGTATTTGGAAGGCGTGGGAAGCAGAGCAACGCCTCTGCTGCTCACTGGCTGGTGTCTTGTTCACTGTAAATGACTTCTGCAGTGTGTTTCCTGGGGGGCCTAGAGCCCCCTTGCCTGGGTCTCTTTCTCGCCTGTCCCACCCGGGCTTGAATCGAGCTGGTTCATTTGCTTTCTCCTGTAGCACCGGGCAGAACCTGCCGGCCTTCCGGATGGCTGCAGATAAAATATTCTTTTGAAGTGTGGGCATTTTTATTATTGTTCAAATGTTTAAAACATTTCTCTATTGTGTTGGGAAGTTCAGTCAGACGGGCTGTGGGACGCTGTTCTTTTCCTCCCTCCTGTCCTCTCCTGGGCTCCGTTGGCTGCGGATGGTATGTGCGGTGTGCATGTTGAGCCCTTGCCCACGTGCGTATGACTGCTTCGGATCTTTCTTGGCCGCTTTATTGCTGACTCAATTCCAGCAACATTGACCCGTGGAGCTGGGCCCCTCCCACTTTGTTTATTAGGCAATAGCAGCACTTCCCTACTCCCCACTGTAACAGCCAAACCGTCTCCAGACCTGGCCACATGGCCCTAGCAAGTCACTCCCAGCTGAACCGCTGGTCTGTGCCCCTGGGTGTCTCTCACTAATGCCACCTGTCCCCTTAAACAGGGGCTGGACCGTCCTGAGACCTGGGCCACACCCCGTCACCTGCCACCCTAGGCTGCTTCCTGGGCCTGTCCTTCCGTGGAGCTCAAAGCTGCCGAGAGAGAGTGGACAGATGCACCAGGAGAAGCTGGGGCACCTCCGCATCTGGCCAGTGACTGTGTCCCGGGCCTGCCCATCACCGGCTGAGCCTGAGTCCGGGCCCATGGATTCCGCATGTGCCAGTGTCTCTGAATGCGGTGTGGCCCTGGTCCTGGCCTGCTTCCTGTCCAAGGGGCTGATGCAGCTGGGATCAGTCACTTCTGAAGTCAAAGCTGTTAGGGTGTAGGGGAAGAAAAGAAAGTCAATGTCTTTTCTTTGTTTTTCTTTCTTTTTGAGGTACTGGGGATGGAATTCGGGGTACTGAGTTACATTTCCAGTCCTACTTACTTTTTATTCTGAAATAGTCCGCCAGATTGTCCAGGCTGTTCTCAAACTTTCAATCCTCCTGCCTCAGCCTTCTTCTGTGCTGGGATGACATTGTGTACCACCATACTTGGCTGAAAATCCATTTCTTTTAGCTATCTAGTGTTCTCTGTTGAGGCCTTGTAAATTAGACTAACAAAAGCCAAGTTCACAAGAGAAAATAGAGCAGGTGAATTAACATGTAAGCACTCAGCCATGACATGCATTCTTGGAATTTGGACTTGTAGAGCCGCTTGACAGAAGAAGACCCAGGCATAGTGGTACGCACCTGTAATCCCAGCGCTCCAGAGGCTGAGACAGGAGGATCGCTCTGAGTTCGAGGCCAGCCTGGGCTACATACCTGAGTTCAAGACCAGCCTAAACTACTTGGTGAGACCCTGCCTCACACACAAAAAGTGGGTTTGCAGAGAAAGTGGCAGGGATGAAGGAGGACCCTGAACTTCTGGGGTGGCAGACTTCAGGAAGGCAGGTCTCTAGGCCAGTGGTGTCAGTCCGGGCGAGCTGGTAAGGCCTGCTGTGTGGTGGCCCTAGGCTGATGAGGATCTGGTCTTGTCTGTGTGATTGACTTCTATCCTTCCTAGTGGAGAGGGAAAGGAACACCTCCATGAATTTGTGGTTTGCTTTAGGGGAGCCGAGGGAGAGCAGCGAGCTTTTCTTGCTCCTCTTCTTCTCGGTTGCCTTGGCCTTAAGGCAGCCCTTGGGTCCCAGGGCGCGTTTTGGCATGGCATATTCTGTACCGCTCAAGGAACTGGGCTACTCCAGAAAGCCTCGTTCCTCCTGTCTCAGTGCGGGCAGGCTTGATGTCCGGGACAGGCTCACACTACACCTACTGTGGACAGCATTTCCCAGTGCGATCATCTCCCGGTCCCTAAAGGCCGTGTGTGGCCCTGATGCCTTCCCCGGGTGGGCTGTGATGCGGCCCATCTGGCTGGTCCTCAGCTGTGACAGACTCGGTTGCTGGTGCTGAAGGCGGCAGAATGGCAGGACAGAAGGGGGCCTCTCCTCAGTGTCGAAGGACAGACCTGACTCTGAATCCGGATCCCACCGTTGAACAGCCACGACCTCCACTGGGTTGCTTTACTTCTCTGAGCCTGTTTCATCTTCTACAAGATAACCCCATCCAGAGGCACACTTACTAGCTTATATGACATTCACAGTGGATGTTCTAAAAAGATTCCGTACAAAAATATATATAACTCATATACCACACAGAGTATACTCCAAGTATGCAATTTATTTTTTGAGGGGCATAAAATTCATTGGAAAATTTGTGGCAAAATCCTTATGAGACCCTTTCCTTCTTCCTTCCCCCTTCCTTCCTTCTTTCCTTCCTTTCTCTTGTTCTGTCTGTCTGTCTGTCTGTCTGTCTCTCTCTCTCTCTCTCTCTCGCGCGCGCATGGTACTGAGGATTGAACCTAGGTCCTTCATATTGAGCTGTATCTGCCCCTTTGTGTTTTGAGACAGGGTCTCACTATGTAGTTCACACTGACCTTGAATTCACTATGTAGCCCAGGGTGGTCTAGAACTTGTGGGGGTCCTCCTGCCTCAGCCTCCCGAGTGCTGGGATTACAGGTGTGTGCCACCACAGCTGGCACTTTGATTCTTTTAAAGTGTACAAATGAGAGACATTGATCATATTAACACTTCCTGTATGACAAATCACTTTCCACGATATCATATAATAGTAGAAATCATTTTCCTGTTCTTTAATTTTAAAACAAGTGGCTAACATCAAAAAGAATAGTAGATGTCAGTTAAAAATGTGATTTGAAGTCAGTCAAATATTTCACGTGTGAACTGAAATCCATACCGAGCAGGTAGAAGCAGCCTGTCTCCCCGGTCCCACCACCGTGCGGTGGTTGTGAACTGGACAGGATGGAAAAGGCCAAGTTTGTGCTTGTAGAGAGGAGCCATGGAAGTGGCTGCCTGCCAGGAGCTGTTCCTCCGAGCTGTGTTCTTCTTGTTTATATTGAATCTACTGTTGGCGGGCCGGGCGAGAAGCTGCCCATGGAATGGGGAACCAGGACCCAGTGCCCAGACACCTGTGCCCAGGGCCAGAGCTGGTCACCCCACCCGCTGGGACCATCAGCACCAAGGGAGGAAGTGGGGTCGGCCTCACTGCGCTCCTGGAGTTCTCAGAACTAACTTCCACGGAGAGTGCAGGGTCTGTAAGAGGAGGGCAGCCCATGCCGATGGGGCGCACAGGAGGGCCCCAGAGTGGCGGGACGGTAGGCATTCACATGTGTGGAGCCTGAGGCCTAGTTCTGGGCGCAGTTGTCCGCTCCCCTGTGATTGACAGCTGTGCTGTGGTCATTCCGGGCCGGCACGGCGCTTTCCACGGAGAGGTCTCTGCTGCCTGTGGGGAGCTGATGTGCTTCAGCTTCGGGTGCCCCTCGCTTAGCATCAATCCTTTGTCCCTTCTGAAATCCTTCTCCAGGAGATTGGGCATTTGGGATTTTTCAACAGCGAGCTTCACGTTATTCTTTGTGTAGCTTGTTGGGGAAGAAAGAGTTGCCAGGAGGCTTCTGCTTTGGGAATATCAGCTGGAGCTCAGATCAGATCCCCTTTTTATTAAAATCCTTAAAGTAAATTCCACCAGGAAAGTGTTGACAGTATAGAAACACCAGGCATTTAAGGGCAGGCGGGGAGTGGGGCTACGAGAGCGAGCGTTTGCAGTCTTCACCAGTCTTGCCGCAACACAGGTGAGAAATGGACAGAGCCCCCCAGCTTTACCCTGGCTCCTCACCAGCCCCTCCCTCAGAGCTGTGCCGCACACCTTCCACATTAGTGCTTTCTGCTGCTGTAACGCAACACCTGAGGCATTTTGCGTAAGAAGAAGGGTATTGTTTCACAGCTCATAGCTGTGCAGCAGGAAACCCTTGGCCCCATCCGCTTGGCCTCTCCTGGGGACCCCATGGCTGTGCCACAGCATGGCCGGCCCGTGCGGAGCTGGTGGGAAGGGCAGCCAGCACACGGTGAGACTGGAACTGGGAGACACAAGGGCCTACAGTGCACTTCTCACAGCAACCTCTTCTGAACTAACCGGGTCCCACGAGAGCAGCGTATGTCTCCCAGAGGCAGCACCCCAGTGACCCAGCTGCCTGCCCCCCGGCCCGCCTCTTACAGGTTCCACTCCTCACACCACCACGTTGTGGGCAGAGCACCCCACTCGAGTCTCTGCGGGATGCACTGAGCCGCATCCCCGGGCAACCCCAGCCTCACGGTGCGGCTGATGCCGGCTTCCCCGTCACCCTCACCCCGCCCCGTGGGGTGCCCGCTAACACCCTGCTGTGGGGCCGTCTAAGGCACCCCACACCCTCACCTGGGGGAAGGTGACTGGGTCACGGTCGCTCCCTAGCAGACCTGCTGCTCGGAGGTGGGACCTAGGCAGAGGAGGGTCGCTGGGGTGTGAGCTGGAACCAGGCCTTCTCACCCCCGGCTCCTCCCTTCTCTCTGCTCTTCCGGACTGCCAGGGTTTGAGCCTCTTTTCCTGGTGTAGGCCCCTTTGCTGTCCTGTTTCTGCCTCGGAGGCAGCTGGCCAAGGACCGAAACTGCCAGCCCAGACCTCTCATCGTTGACCTTGTGGGTGTCGGGTACCTTGTCCCAGCGAGGGGAAGTTACCGAGACACACGCTTTCGCAGGGCGAGGATGCTGAGCTCACGGTGTCCCTGCAACCGGTACACTGCTCCGCCCTGGGACTCTCCGAGCCAGCTCTCAGCCACCTACAGCCTCAGTTTCCTTAACTGTGCGTCCTCTTTTCCAAGTGAAGCCCTCCCCGACAACAAGGGGGTGTACAAAGCAGAGGAGAGTAGGGGTTCTGATTGGTCAGGCTCCCTGGCTTCGCTTTCCTGACTGCCGGGCTCCCACCTGACTTCTGCGGCCCTGGTGCTTTCCGCGGAGTGCAGTTTGAAAAGCACTGCTCAGAGCTTTACCGCCGCTGCGCAGAAGGGCTGCTGCTCCGGAGCTGGAAGAAGCGGTGGAAGCCTGAGCACAAGCTTTCTTGTGCTCACCCTCATGTTTTGGGTCTGGTTATTATGGAGATAGAGTCACTTTGATGAACGGAGTCTCTGCTGATCAGCCTAAAACAAAACAGTGGATGTGTAGTCAAGTTCTTCCTCCAGCGTTTACTAGCTGAGTGCCTTGGGCAGGTCACCTAAACTCTCTGAACCACAGCTTTCTTATCTGAAGAGTGGAAGGCAACTAAGATTGTGTCTGTGTGCGCGCGCGCGCACGCGCGCTCCTGCAGCTTCTAGAAGTTGGAACAATGTAAATTTTGAAGTCATGAAGTTGAACCCAGCTTGCTTGCTTCTTGCATGCGTGACCATGAACTTCAGTCTGTGTGTCTTACAGGTCATACACCTTTGGCTGGTTCTGGGGATTAGTAAACTCATGTCTGTGAAAGATCTCACAAATCAACATATAGTAAGCAGCGGTGTTCACCTGGAGTCGGTTCTTTTATAACCCCCACTTTTCTGAATATACTAGGGCTGGCATACTTTGTCTGTAAAAGGACGGAGAGTAGCTATTTTAGACTTTGTGGACCACGCAATCCCTGCTGAGGACTCAGCTCTGCTGTTGTGCCCCCAGAGCAGCTCTGGATGATCTGTCAGCGATGAAGGAAACTATGTTCCAGTAGAACTTTGTGACACTGAACGCTGAAGTTCATACAGTTTTCACAAGTTACAGAGTATTCTTTTTCCTTGGCAGGTGGCAAGCCAGTTCCACACCCCCCCACACACACCATTTATTAAAGAGGCTATCCTTCCAATGAGTTTGTTTGGCCCCTTTATCAAAGATTAGGTGACTGAGTGTGTTTTTAGTTGTGGCTGTTTCTTCCAGTCTATTCCATTGATCCTCAGGTCTGTTTTTTAGCCAGTACCAGGTTAATTTTATGACAGTAGCTTTGTAGTATAATTTCAGGTCAGGGATTGTGATTCCACCTGACTTGTCCTTGTTGCCCAGGATTGCTTTTGCTATTCTGGGTCTCTTCTGGTTCCAGATGAATTTAAGGCATGTTTTCTCGAGATCTGTGAGGTATGCTAATGAGACAGCGTCTTGCTGTGTAGTTCAGGATGGCCTTCAATGCACTATGTAGTGCAGGCTGGCCTCCAGCTCATGGTGATCTTCCTGCCTTAGCCTTCTAAGTGCTGGGACTGCAGGTGTGAACCATCGTGCCTGCTCTTGATTCTTAATTTTTAAGATGTAGAAACCCCTGCCTCCTTATGGGCTATCCAATAATGCAGTGGCGGAATTTGACCGGGGGCTGTTTGACAACTCCTGTCCTAGACGGAGTGCCTCCAAAGAGTGCATAACTTTCTTTACATAATATCCCCCCAATCCTTTGCGCAATTCCGGCAGCGTTGTCTTCTCTGCATCCCCAAAGTCGGCCAGCAGGGGGCACCAGGGGACTGCGTTCTCCCGGTTGTTCTGGTACCCGAAAAGCCTGGCCACAGGCCGCCCTGCTAGGAAACGGCGGCTTCCGGGAGAACGCAAGGATGCCCTCTGAGTGCCTTTTTCACCCATTCAATCCTAGTTTACTTTGCAGAGGAAGGCATGGGGACGAGCTGTCCGGAGCTAGCCGGAAGCGCCTGGTTATCCAACAGGAGCAGCCCCCTTTCCTGGGAGATAGAAGATGAGGATGCAGACGGTGATGCAGGTGGCTGTCTCCCTGAGGATCCAGCGCGTTCTCTGTATCACGCCTTTGCGTAGCAGATGTGTTAATAAAGATCTAATAGAGGGAGGAGGCCAGGGCTTTCTTTAATAAAAAGCAGGCCCAGTAAGCACAGGACAAAACCACGCAGTAGGAAATGGTCCTGCTGGCCTGGACTTGGGGACCGAGGACCTAAATGACATTCTCCTAGCTCTCCAAACCTCGAAGAAAATCGTTGAGTGCGGCCATCTGTACCCAGTGGCTGCCCCTGTTTGCTTGGATGGTGATGACTTGATCTGCTTCGTTCTTGGTGTTTCCACCTGTAAAAAGAGGGTGGAAGAAACGCCACACCAGTCCATGGGGCAGCACACCTGGAGCTTCTTGGGGAGTCTGTCTGTTTATCTGTCTGTCTCTCCTATTGGGGGTTGAACCCAGGGCCTTCACACTGAGCTACATCCCTAGTCCTTTTTCTTTTTTACTTTGAGGCAGGTTCTTGCTAAGTTTCCCAGGCGGGGCTTGAACTTGTGATCCTCCTGCCTCAGCCTCCCAGAATGCTGAGATTACAGGTGTGCCCCACCAAACTAGGCCAAAATGGACATTCTTGGATGCCCAGATTCAGACACTTGAGTGAGGGGCTAACAACCCTCACAAGCCCGCCAGGGTACCTAGAGGATTTCTATGGGTGGGAACTCCTAGAATCACTAGATTTGGGTGAGGGCACACCCCCGGTGGTTATATCAGATGTCCTGGGGTTTGGGCTATCATTTATGGTTTTTATTTTTAGTTATTTGTTTATTTTATTTTTTTTAATTTTTTTTTGAGACAGGGTCTCACTATGCAGGTCAGGCCGGCCTTGAGCTCACTATGTAGCCCAGGCTGGTCTCAAACTCACAGGGATCCTCCTGCCTCAGCCTCCCAAGTGCTGGGATTACAGGTGTGTGCCACCACACCCGGTCTCATTTATGGGTTTTAAAAAGTTTCACCCGACATGGTGATTTCTACGGCCAAGATGAAGATGCATTGTGTGGCAGAAAGAAGGCTTTGGAGTCAGCCAGAGTCGGGTTCGGACCCCAGCTTTGTCACTTACTGTCTGATCTTGGGCAGTCATAACACTTCCTCTGACCTGCAATTTCTCCTCTGTAAAGCCAGGATCATTTCTCCTCCCTTTGCAGAAGTGTTTAAAGGTGGAATGAGGGTATATGCAGCATTTCACATGTGGACACACCCAGAACAGTTTCTGGATCCAGTGGGCGTTTAGCATGTGGTATTTCCTCTTCCCTGATCCCTCTCTTGGGGTGGGGGGATTTCTAGGGCAGGAGATGCACTGTGATTTTCTCTGCAGCCAGGGAACAATCCCACTCCCTGTGTACCACACCACGGGGGAGAGCTGAGGGTTAGCTGCTGATTTCCTCCCCTCGGTCTCTCAAGGCCTTGTCCTTACTGGCGTCAGCATCCGCATGTTTGTGCCTAAAGATGCCGCAAGGCTCTTGACTCTGAGGAGCCTATTCTTCTACGCGCAAGATCACCAAGTTATAGGTGTGTCAAGCTATGCGTGCAAAAAGATTGTTTTTTTGGCTGTGGTGTTTGCCCTCAAATTTATCAGCAGGCAAATAATAGAATAAATTGTGACATTCAGTAGTACAGCATGTCATGAACCATTAAATAGCATTAGGTAGAGCTATATGTATTGACCTGGAAAGAGAAGTACTATATATTGTTAGGTGAAAAAAGCAAATTGCTGAATCATGCCCAGGACACATGATTCTTTTCTCTTCTTTTCTTCCCTCTTTTTCTTTCTTGATGAAAAAAGGTTCTGTACTATGAGATGCTCATTCTGTGTGTGGTGGGGGGGCACCAAGGAGAGCTTGGAAAAATATCCTGCAGGCTATTGGAATTGGCTAGCTTGTGGGGTTGGAGAAGGGGGGACTCATTCACTCGTTTTCTCTCCAGTATTACTATTACTGGAGTGGTAGTGGTAGTAGTTGTCATAGCTGTAGCAGTCAGGGCCTCACTGTTGCCCAGGTTGGCCCCACACTCCTGGGCTCAAGCGATCCTCCTGCCTCAGCCTTCTGGATAACTGGAACTACAGTCTTGTGCCACCAGGCCCAGCTTTATTCAAAGAGTCTTACTGCGGGTCTACTAAGCCCTTGGAACTGTTTTAGGCCTGGTGACACACTCATGAATAAAGCAGAATAGGTGCCTGCTGTGTTGGAGATACAGGGTCTGCCAGTGACCATCTGGGTTTTAGTCTCGTAGGCCCAGGAGCCCAGGGACCCTTCAGGGTGGATGGTGTGCTATCCCCGTGGTTTGATTAACCTGATGCCTTCCCAGCACCATTCAGCTTTAGCTGGAGACATCGCCGCAGCCTTTAGTGAGATGACCTGAGGGGGCCATTGGGAGCCACTTCCCGTCAGTGCTTGGAACTGCTTGGCAGGCGGGCAGCAGGGCTGGGGCCTGGACGAAGGCTTCGCTTTTGGTTTTAAGCTGCGAATCGCAGTCTTTTAGTTGTGCTTGAGGGGTTGCTGGCCTTTTCGGCTCTAACCCAATTTGCTCCGTGTGAGAGGCAATTTGGAGAGCAAGACTCACGAGCTCAGGGGTTGCAATTGGAGCCGCTGGTATTGTGCCCACTTCCCTGGTCCCAAGGTCTTCTGCCTGTGAGTACCTTGAGCACCTGCAGCTGGGGCTGGGCTTTTTTGCTGGAGTGAGTCTGGCTGGAAACGCAGGGAGTACTGGGTCGGGGTGGGGGTGGATTGAAGTCCTAAGCCTTGAACTGGTCAGTGTGATCTTCTTAGGGAATGGAGTTTCCCCAGGTGCTTGAGTTAAGAGGAGGGCATTAGGGTCAGCTTGAATCTGGTATGACTGGTGTCCTTAAAAAGGGGACATGCAAGCACAGAGACAGACACACATGCACAGGACAAAGGCCATGAAGACAAGGAAGAGATGGGGGGATGGGCCTACAAACCAAGGAGTGCTGGTGGCCAGAAACTTGGAAAGGGGAATGAGACAGATTCACAGCGTAGATCTGGGCCTTTGGGACCTGGACAATAAGTTTCGGTTGTCTTCTGTACTTGATTTGTAGTAATCTGATGGGCCTGTCCGAGAAAACTAACAGATGGGTATGACCCAGCACTCCCTGTCCCCGGGAACACCCTACTGTCAGGGATGGGTGGGAAGCAGCAGGCATGTCCTCAGCTTCTGGCCTGCTGTGTGGGTCCCCAGGGTGCCCTCTGGACAACCACATCCTATACGCACTGCCCTGCCCCTTCTAATTTCTTAGGCCTCTACCTGCGATCCCTGGGCCTGTGTCCCATGTGGGCAGCTTGCCTTTGACTTTCCTTCTTGCTGTCTGCTTCCAGAATGGAGGCACTGACAAATCGTGACCACTGGTGTGTATATATGAACACGTGTGTGCATGTATGCACAAGCTCATGGCCTAGCAGAAGGGACTCCTGTGCTCCAAGTCTGACGGGGTCACAGATGCGTTTGTTACCTTCCCAGGACTGTGCATCTTGGGTCACTTAGAGCAGTGGTGGCGAACCTGTGGCACGCGTGCCGCCGTGGACTGGTTGTATCACTGGAAGCTCTAAAAGGTTCGCCATCATTGGTTGAGGGCAATGCTGCGTTTTCTTTCTGTCCCAGCCCTAACTCTGCTGCTGCTGCCCCGTCTTAGCTGTTGGCCACCATACTTGGGGCATGAGAAGTACACGGAGCTCTCTGAAGCTGGCCCCCTCTTCGGGGCTCCCCAAAGGACTGCATGTGAAGCCGCCACTCACTCTGCGCACCTGGTCGGGGTTTCCTTCAGGGTGAGAGCTCAGACCTCAGCCAGTGTGTAGGGCAGACCCTGCCAGAAGGAGGCCCTGTTTCTGTCTCTCCTCTGACATGGTCAGCGCTGACCGCTATGACCTAGGACACTGCTATGGTTTGCATCTGTCCCCCAGAAGTCCGCGCACTGGAAACGTAACCCTCAAATTCATGCATTGTTGATATTTGGAGCTGGGCCTTCGGAAGGGTGAGCCCCGCATCACAGCGTTAGTGGCTTTATAAGAACAGGGCAAGAGACCTGAGCTGGCACCTGCAATGTCGCCTGTCACTCTGAGGTGTCACAAGAAGACTTGTACCCGACACCAGGACCTTGAGACTGGACTTCTCAGACTGTAGAGTTCTGAGAAATAAACTTCTTTCTTTCTTTTTCTTTTTTTTTTTTTTGAGACAGGGTCTCACTATGCAGTTCAGGTTGGCCTTGAACTCACTGTATAGCCCAGGCTGGCTTCGAACTTGAAGCAGTCCTCCTGCCTCAGCCTCCTGAGTGCTGGGGTTACAGGCATGTACCACCACACTTGGCTGAAACTTCTTTACTTTGTAAATTATTTTGTCTCTGGTATTCTGTTATAACAGCAGAAAATGGACTGAGACCCTGGGGCAGAAGAAAGACATCCTCCCAAAGTGTATGACAGGACTCAGGGTCATTGAGTTTTGGAAATTACATCTATAATATATGAATATATGAAAAAAACTCAAACAACAAAAACACTTAAGGTCAAAAGTGAAAGTGTCCTGCTGGGTGTAGTGGCGCACTCCTGTAGCTCTAGCACTCTGGGGAGCTGAGGTAGGAGGATGGAAAGTTTGGGCGCAGCCTGGGCGATTTGGTGAGACTTTGTTTCAAGATGAAAAGTGAAAAGGGGTAGGGGTATGCATGAGTGGGAAGGACGTGGCTTCAATCCCCAGGACTGCAAAAAAAGAAAAGTAAAAGTTTTCCTTCTCTTTGTCTCTTGGTGACATTTTCTTTTGCAGAGTATTACAGAAATATGCATATATTTATAGACTCAGATAAATATAAGGTAGATGTAGATAATATAGCTATGGACACATATAGATATACTTGTGTGAGATATGGATTTAAAAACCCTGACAATAGAAACAGATATAGAAATTATACATATGTAGCTATAGATACAAATATATCCATATCTGCAAGTATAAATGGGTATAGTGTATTGTGCTTAAATTTATGCTTAAAAGAACATAAATGGCTTGTATGGTTTGGTGGCTTTCTGTTACCACTGCACAATTGACTTAGAGATCTTCTGAAACAAGTACGTCTCTCCTCACTCATTATTATTATTATTACTATTATTTTTGAGACAGAGTTTCACTATGCAGTTCAGGGTGGCCTTGAGCTCACTTTGTAGCCCAGGCTAGTCTCAAACTCACCGCAATCCTCCTGTCTCAGCCTCCCGAGTGCTGGGATTACAGGTGTGTGCCACCACACCCAGTTTCCTCACTCATTATTTATGTACTTACTAATTTATTCATTTTTTTCGAGACAAGGTCTTGCCATGTCCTCCAGGTTTGCTTTGAACTCTGTGTGTAGCCCATGGGGGCCTAGAACTCACCATCCTCCTGCCTTAGCCTCCTGATTCAGGATTAAAGGCCTGTACCACCATACTGGCTTTGTCTTGTGTGACCAGTTCTCTGTTGAGTGGCAATCAGTTTGTCCCTGGTTCATCTCAGCTTTCCCACAGAGGGACAGACACACTTTACACTTAGACTTTTCTGCATTTGTGGAAGCATTTCTGTAGGACAGATTCCTGGAAGTGAGAGAGAGAGGTCCTGAGTGAAAAAGTAAGCATAGTTTAGATTTGGGGAGGGTTGATCTGGTTGCCCTCCAAAAAAAGGTGAACCCATTTGGGCTTCCAGAGTAACTTAATTTGAATATTAAAGGGACAGTGACCTCTTTTCATCCTCGAGGCTGGGGAAGTGGGACAGATCAGTTCCATATAAATAGGTTATTGTGGAGCAAGCAGGTCTGAATGGGCTCCCACCCCGCAGTGCTTTGCTGTTTTTCTTTACTGGAAAGGGAAAACAAACTGCGAACTTTAAAAACAATGTATTGGTATATGTTTGCAATGCAGTGTGATTACTTCCGTGCCGGCAATTGGTACATACACAAGGGCATCTCGACCCCACTCCTACGGCCTCCTTGCCCCCCCCAGGCTCCCTTCCCATCTCCAGAGTCCACTTCCTGTTTCTGTCATCTCTTTCATTTTGCTCTGTAAATTATTTATAGTTGGGGATTCTCACATAAGAGAAACTATTCAATATTTAATCTTCTGTGTTTGGTTTATTTCATTTTGCATGGTGGTCTCAAGGTGCATCTATTTTCTCACAAATGGCTCAAATGTGTCCTTCTCTGTGGCTGAGTAGTACTCCAGTGTGAATAAATCCACATTTTCTTTGTCCATTCATCTGCTGATGGATACACAGGTTGCTTTTGAGATTTAGTTAGTATGCGCTGTGCTGCTGTACACATGGGTGCATGTGTCTCTGTGGTATGATGCTTTCACCCTTTTGGGAAGATACCTAGAAGGGGAACAGAGGGGTCAAATGGAATTCCTACTTTTAATAAGTGCATTTCTGCAACTCATTTCAGAATGGAAGGTTTCTAAGCTGGATATCGGATGGGGACGCTCATCTGAAACTTGAGTTCCTGCTCCGGGTCCTTTCTTCCCTTCAGCCTCCCACCTTCCCCATGATCCTCCTCTCCCTGGAGGGGTCCTTGAGAAGGGCCGTGTGGATAGTGTTTGAGTCCAGCCCTCTCTCTGAGAATGTGTCCTTGCCCCCAAGTGCAGGGGAATAGAGTATTTCCTTTTTTTATGGTCAGGAAAACACTAATGAAAAGTGAACCATCAGTGAAATTAATTAAAAAGATTTATGCATTCAGGGTGGCTAACACGCCCGCACCTGCTTGTCTGACACCCTCTAGCTGCTCCCCCTGGCCCCCCTTTCTGCTCTCTTCAAATTCCCCTCCTTCCCCGGAGGCACCTGGTTGGTACGCCGAGCAGTGCAATCAATGTACAGTGGGAGAGAGACACGATTTGTTAATTAAAAACGCTGCAGTGCCTCTTCAAAGTCCCTAAGAGACGAGCTAGTCTGAGCAGAAAGTCACTGTCGGGGAGACGCCGTTTGGGTTTTTATGTGCCGTGTAACAGGGCTGCGGGCAATGGGACGAGACAGCTGTGCATCAGATCTCTGGCAGGCGCCCTGTCTTCTCCACAGGGTCATCCGCCCTTCTGCCCTCTCCTTTTCTCTTCTGCAGGATGGGCGCCTCTGTTGCATAAATGCAAAGTGCACCAGATCCTCCTTTCTTCCTTCCTCCCTCCCTCCCTCCCTCCCATCCATCCATCCATCTATTCATTCATCCATCCGTCCATCCATGCATCCATCCATCCGTCCTTCCTCCTGTCCATCTATCCTTCCACTCACTATCACTGGCTCCTAGTGTTTTTCTCTTTAAGCCACAGACCCTAAATTTTACCATGATTCCCACATGCACTTTGATAGATGAAGTCTCTAGAGAGCTGTGGGCTGGCAGCTCTCAGAGTTTGGAAGTTCATTTGTGGAATTTCCTAATAAAAGAGCGCAGGGAAACCTTAGATTTGGATCTGAGACAACAGGGTTTTCTTGCCCCCCGCAACTACTAGTGTCACTTCTTCACACTCCACTTTCATCCACCCCCACAGCACCAGTGACGAGGTTCATAGACTTGAGGACCGGCTGCCCCTGTTTTCACTGGCTAGCCTTTGTATGCCCTTTCTTTGAAAAGCTCTTCTTTATTTTTACTTATTATTATTATTATTATTATTTTGTCTTTTTGAGACAGGGTCTCGCTATGCAGTCCAGGCTGGCCTTGAGCTCACTTTGTA
>NW_004955442.1:9120906-9124508 GCF_000276665.1 Chinchilla lanigera | reverse complement strand
TTTTTTTGGTTTTTCTCCGGTACCGGGAACCGAACTCACGACCTTGCGCTTGCCAGGCAAGCGCTTTTGCCGCTGAGCTAAATCCCCAGCCCCGGCTTTCACCTTGTATGAAACTTGTAAAGCAGCTTCTGAAACCCCAGTGGAGACTCCCACTGACACGAGAGGAGCGCACGAGGCCCTTCGCGTGTTCCGCAGCATTTGGCACGGTTCAGAGCTAACTCTGCCGTTCTGATGTGGGCGTAGTGGTCCTTCACTCTCTCTTTTGACTGGCTTAGGCATATTCATCTTTCAAGTGGTGGCTCAGAGGTTATTTTCTGAAGTTATTTGGGAGGGATGGGGGAGGAGGAAAGGGAGAGAAAGAAAGACAGAGAATTAGTTCTGGTGTCTCTTTCTTTTCTTATAAGGACTCTAGTCTCATCATGTGTATCCTACTCTCATGATCCTATCTAAACCTAATCACTCCCCCAAGGTCCAAGGTCCAAATATCACTAATACTGGGGACTAAGATATCAACGTGTGATCCAAGCATGGTGGCCCGTGCCTATAATCCCAACATTCTGAGAGGCTGAGGCAGGAGGATCACAAATTTGAACCTAGCCTGGGAAACTTAGTGAGACCCCAGCTGAAAGTAAAAACTCAAAAAAAAAAAAAAAAAAAGATTGGGCTGTAGCTCAGTGTGAAGGCCCTGGCTTTAATCCCTAGCTTCACGAAAAGGACATTGTGTGTGGACTTTGAGGGGGTAGAGATATTGAGTCCATACATCATCTTTGACCTCTTAGCCTAGTGGGCCACTAACACCCACTCCATCACAATTCTGATTGCACTGAAATATAATTGTCTGTTGAGTGATTGTTGCTCCTTCTAGACTTAGAGGTCCTTGAGGGGCAGGGCTTGTGCTTTTCTTGTTGGTCCAGGGCCTGGCATATGCCTGATGCTTAGGGGTTATTCTCTCTCTCTCTCTCTCTTTTTTTTTTTTTTTTTTTTTTTTTTCCAGTACTGGAAATCGAACTCACGATCTTGTGCTTGCCAGGCAGGCACTGTGCCACTGAGCTAAAACCCCAGCTCCCTTGGGGGTTATTCTCTGTGGAATATTGTCTTGTCTTCCCAGTGCAGAAGGAGACCCTGTTGGATCAGTCCCTTCAAGTGATTCAAGGCCCCTAATGGCTGAAACCTCTGTGTGTAGCCTTGTCTCCAGCATGGAGGGCATGCTCTGCTCCCTGAAGTCTTTGGCCATTGCTGGGTGCTCTCTGCTCCCACATTTCCAGTGCCATTCCTGAGGTCTGTGTTAATCAATCACATTTTCCTTGCTAGGACAAGCACAACTCATAGAAGAAAAGTTTATCTTGACTCATGGTTTCAGAAGGTTAGTCCATGGTAGACTTACTCCATGGCAGAAATGGCACAGCAGAAGGACCTGGCAGGGGAAAGCTGCTCAACTCATGGCAAGAAAGCAGAGAGTGAGAGAGAGAGAGAGAGAGAGAGAGAGAGTGTGTGTGTGTGTGTGTGTGTGTGTGAGAGAGAGAGAGAGAGAGAGAGAGAGAGAGAGAGAGTGTGTGTGTGTGTGTGTGTGTGTGTGAGAGAGAGAGAGAGAGAGAGAGAGAGAGAGAGAGAGAGAGGCTGATGAATATCCACTGATGAGCATAGCATCCCCATGATCCAACCACCTTCCAAAATCCCTACCTCTGGAACTTCTGGGAAATTGGCAGAGTGGTAAGCAAGGACAACTCAACTCATTTTCTCCAAGATTTTGAATGCAGATACTAGAAAATAACTTGGGGAAGGAAAAAAAAAAAAAAAAAAGATGGTAGTAGATTCCTGGTGGGAAGCAGGAAGAATCTAACAGTAAAATTAAAACTACAGAGAAATGAAAGGGAAGAACGCAACACAGATAAGGGGAGGACAACCTACACTTTCTCCCTGTCTCCTGACTCATGGCTCACAAGAGAGAAAGGCTTAATCTACAGAGACAAAGTGAAAGCGGAGGACCACAGAGTGTTTCAGGGAAAAACACAGTGGTGGAACAGATCTGCAGATGCTGGGACCTGAGACAGCTGGTGAGTGAGTCCAGTCCCAGTGCCCACCGTACCCCCATTAGCAGGTATTTTTGTCAAATGCAATTCCAGGGAGGAATTGACTGTTTGAATTCAGGACTCATAGCAGCCGGTGGTTGGATTCAATTCAGAACTCCCAACGTTAAGTTCCACAGAGAGAGCTACAAGAGACAGCTATGGGGAAGCCAAGGTCAGGGTAGCAGGAGATGCCCTGAGGGATTTAAATTAAAGGACAGAGGCCCCACCCCTCTGGCCAGAGGCCTGATTCAGCCTAAATTGCTCTGGGTTTGAAAGTTGCAAAATTGTCCCTCTTACCAGAATCCCAGCATGGATCTGGACCTGACTGCTTTCTTTATCTATTGGTTGGGTGTGGGTGAGCAGGGGCACGTTTTGACTTGGGAACTGCCTTAAAATTGCAGATCCTGGAGGAAGACCACATGTTCAGTATCACAGAGAAATTTCTTTTTTTGTTTGTTTGTTTTTCTTTTTCTTTTTTGTATTTTCTTGTGTGTGGACTGCTTTTACCTTTTAGTTTTTTTTTTCTGCCTTTTTCCCTTCTTTTTTTTTCCTCTCTGCTTTTTTTTTCCTCATCTTGCTTCACTAATTTATTTATTGGGAGTTGAGGAGTTTTCATTTGTCCATCTTCCTCGCTTCTTATCTCTTCTTTTTCTTTCATTTTTTATTTGTTTCTCTTCTCTTTTTAAATTTTTCTCCCCTTAACTTTTTCTCTCTTATTTTTGCTCACCATATAATTTTATTTTTTCTCTTCTACTTTTCATTAGTTTTTCTCTTACCTTAACCTCATTCTGTAAACATCCTTCTACTCCCTCATAAGAGCTTTTGTACCACTGCTCAGCCTCCTTCTCATATCATAGAGTTTAAGGTCTCAAAGTTTTCCTCTTGAATTCCCCCAGTCTGAAACCCTGTATTTTTAGTTGTATAACTATAAAACTGTTAATCTTTGGTACTTAGTTAATGCTGTAAAATTACTGTTGAATTCTTTTCTACCATTGGCAGAGATATAGCTGTTGCATTTAGTACATATTAGCTACAAGTCAATACCTGGGTTGTCTTAATGTCTACATCCTAATTATGGATTTCTTTTCTAGGCATAATTCATTCATGATGGGGCTGTAATTCATATGTTTTGCTGCTGGGTGGCTCTGATTTAAATTTGATCATACCCACTGGCTTGAACCACTGGTCATACATGAATATCTGTACAATTGGGGAACTTGTTCTGCTTTTCAGGGGGACTTTGATTGTAATAATGCAAAGAAAAGCATTGATTTAGCAGAGCAGATATCATCATATTACAGTCTCTTAAAATAATAAAATGGTATATAAAAATTGTAAGACAGTTAATTTGTGGTACAGCAGTTGTAAATGTATATATATATATATACACACACACACACACACACACACACACACACACACAATCAATAGGGTACTTATAAGATTTCCATGTTACAATGTACTATCGTTACTCTCCTACTGTCTTGTTTTGAAATTTTGTTTTTATTTTTATTGTAAAGAGTAAAAGAGGAT
>NW_004955442.1:9117877-9120164 GCF_000276665.1 Chinchilla lanigera | reverse complement strand
TTTGCATTCAGGGCATGGCCCAGGGGGCTTCTTAGGGCAGTTCCTCTTGAGGTGGCCTGGCTTTTAACAGTGGTAGCAGATGAATGCAGTGGTTGAGTTCTTCTTGGGGCCCCAAGAATCAGACTTAGGGTCTGTTTCTCTTAGTGCTGCAGCAAAAGCAGCTGCTTTTTCTCAGTGTCTTTGTTTTCTCTCCTTGGTCTCTGCCTCATCACGGCTATAGAATACTGAGGAGGCAATTCTTACTAACATCTCAAGTGAGCCATCTGGGGCAAAAGTCATTTTTTGTAACTTTTTCTCTCCAGCCTCCCATCACATTGGGACCCCACAAGCAGTTAGTGTCCTCTCCCCAACTGACAGCACAGGCAGTAGGAATCTCAGTGCAGACCTCTCCGGAGCTCCACGCGCTTCTCCACCACAGCCTGTACTGTCAGGGGAAGAATGGCTTCTACGGGGTCTCTCCAGGCATTGCACAAGGTCCTCCTGGTTTCCAGCTTCTGAACGGCTCTCATGACCCCAGTCAAATAGACCTCTTAGTCTTCGACCGTAGTGTGTATTCTCATGTTCTCTGAGTCCTTGTTCAGCAGCTGCTCCTCCGCTGACTCTGGACTTTTCTGGTTCTCAATGGCAGGGGCAAGAGTGACCCATTTTGTGGCATGTATTCCCAGGAGTTTCTCCATGTAGGAATGATTCATGCACGTCTGTGGGTGGGCCTCCTCAGCCAGCGTGTGGTGGGCCAATTGTGTCATTGCTTCTCTGTGCCATGGTAGTGTTCGACGGCGCAGTGGCGGCTGGCCTGAGGGCTAGCAGGTGCCAGTGTGCACTGCTGCACAGATGCTGGGGCACTGGGGGCCCTCCTCCCAGGTGCCTAGGTGGCTGGGGCCGGCCCAAAGGTTGGCGCATGCCACCCTGTGGCTTCCTGGGTGCCAGGGGCCTTTTTTCTTTTTTTGTATTGGGAATTGAACTCAGGACCTTGCACTTGCCAGGCAGGCGCTTATGCCAGTGAGCTATACCCCCAGCCTACTAAGAATAATTGGAATAAGTGAAAAGTTAGAAAACAGCACAAATGGCATAAAAACATTCACAAAAATGTCAGAAAACTTCCTAAACATGGGGAAAAAACCATACAGACAAGTGATATATATAGGATCCCAAATAGCCATGACCAAAAGAGAACCTCTCCACAGCGTGTTATACCATACTCAGAGTACCAAAATCCATCAAAGGAACAAAATCTTAAAAGCTGTTAGAGAAAGGCAAAGTATCACAAATAAAGGTTAACCCATGAGAATACAGCACATTTCTCTACACAAACCTTAAAGGCCAGGAGGGCTGGAAGTAATGTTTCAAGACCTAAATGATAACAACTTCCAACATTGACTTATGTATCCGACAAAAACGTTCCTTCAAGGTTTATGGAGAAAGAAGGTATTTCCACGACAAAAAGCACCTCAAGAAATTCATGACCACCAGGCCAGTGCAAACAATTCTCAAGGATAACCTAGAAAAAAACAAAGAAGCCAACAATGCCAATAAGTCAAAAGGAATGAATACACCTGGCAGGATGAGCGGTTAAGCAAAAGGAAATAAGCAGTAATAAAATAGTGGTATGACAGGAATAAGTCAGTACCGCTCCATTATAAGTCTCAATATGAATGGGCTCAATTCCCCCAATCAAAAGGCACAGGTTGGCAGATTGGATCAAGAAACAAAACCTAATGGAGACAGAGATGGTGGAACATGTAATCCCAGCACTCAGAATGCTGAGGAAGGAGGTTCATCATGAGTTCAAGGCCAGCCTGGGATACATAATGAGTTCAAGGCCAGCCTGGGATACACAGTGAGATATTCTCTCAAAAACAAAAAAAACCCAAACAAACAAACAAACAAGCAAATAAACCACAATGATATGAGATATACAAGAAACACAATTTAAAAGAAATTCACACATTGAAAATGCAAGGATGGAAAATAATATTCTATGCAATGGAAATCCAGAAAAAAGCAGAAGTATTTAATTTCAGACAAAGTTGGATTTCTAGACTGTACTGATCACTAGAGACAAAGAAGGTCACTACATATTGGTTAAGAGAACACTTCAACAAAAGAGATAATAAATATTAACATATATGCACCAAATACCAGAACACCTGACTTCATAGAGCAGACCCTGATGGATATAAAAAAACAGATAAACACCAACACAACTGTAATGGGGGACCTCAATACCTGACTGTCACAAATGGACAAAGCAACTAGACAAGAAATCAACAAAGAAATGTCAGAGTTA
>NW_004955442.1:9067529-9117453 GCF_000276665.1 Chinchilla lanigera | reverse complement strand
ACCACAAGACTATGCAAACACATGGAAATTAAATAATACTCTCTTGAATAATCAGATGAAATCAGAGAAGAAAGTGGTTCTTTCAATTGAATCATAATACCAGTATGACATTCTGGGACCTTTGAGACACAATGAAAGCAGTCATAAAAGGGAAGTTTATAGCACTGAATTCCCACACCAGGAAAACAGATTGAGTTCAAATAAGTAACCTAATGATCCACCTCAAGGTCTCAGAAAAACAAGAACAATCCAAAGTCAAAGTTGTATGAAGTAGGAAGCTTTTTAATTTGATGTGATTACATTTGTTGATGCTTGGTATTATTTCTTATGTAACTGGGGTTCTATTCAGAAAATCTTTGTACTGATGTCTTTAAGAGTTTTACCCATTTTGTCCTCCAGCAGTGTTTCTGCTTAATATTTAATTCTTTGGTTTGTTTTGATTTTAGATTAGTGTAGTATGAGAGAGACGAGTCTAGGTTTAATCTTCAGCATGTAGATTGTCAGTTTTCCTAGCACCATTTGTGAGAGGCTATCTTTTCTCCAGCAAAGGGATTTAGCCCCTTTGTCAAAGATAACACAGCTATTGTGCCTGGAGTTGTTTCTGCATCGTTTTTTGTTCCATTGATCCATAGATCTGTTTTTCCCCCCAATGTCATGCCGTTTTTATCAATGTAGCTTTGTAATATAATTTGAAGTCTAGGACTGTGATACCCCTTGTGTGTTGCCCTTGCTGCCCAGAATTGCTTTTGCTCTTCTAGGTCTCATTTGGTTCCCTATAAATTTTAGGATTGCTCTCTCTAGTTCTGTAAAGTATGCTATTGGTACTTTGATTGGAATTGTGTTAGATCTGTATAACAGTTTTGGAAACCAGCTCATCCCCCAGTGATGCAGCTTCCCATTCTCCCCCAGGTAGACCCAGTTTTTCTCCCATGCTTCCGCACCTGGGCTTGGAAGAGAGACAAAAGGCCCACACTTTCCCCACTCGTGTGCTCAGGATGTGCTCCTCCCGCCTTCCTCACACCTGCAGTTCTACACTCTTGTCATCCATTGTTAAATCCCACCCCTCCCTGCTGTGGAATCTGCAGGCTCCCAGGTCAGTCCTCTCTCACTAATGACTTCACCTGTCTTCCTGTCAAGCTCACTGCTATTTTTGGTGACTTTCACCTCCATTCAAATCAGTAGCTCTCTGTCCTGCTCAATGTTAGAGTTCCCCGAGTACCATATGAAACGGATTAAGTCAGAATCTGTAGAGTGGAACTCAGGTATTAAAATAAAACAACTGCAGAAGATCTTTCTGTGTAGGCAGTGCCGAGAGCAGCTGAAACAGAGGACCTGCTCAATATCTCAGCCTATCAATATTTTCTTTGATATTTTATTTATTTTATTTTTCTTGTGTAAGAACCCTTATGTTATAGCTACTGCTGGAGCTTGAGTCCTCTAGACAGAGGCTCTGGTGTGGGTTTTCCCAAGATGGCTGGTGAATTCCTGATAGGGAGACTTGCTGAACACAGTCATTTTCCAAAGGTCAGGGGTCAGGTAATGGTAGGTCTTGGAGATGGCATCAAAGGTGGCCTTAGCAAAGTTGCCCAAAGTAGCATTGCAACTCCTGGCAGAGGTACAGCAGTCATCAATACCAGCCATCAGCAGCAGCTTCTTGGGCACAGGGGCTGAGAGGATGCCAGTGCCCCTGGGGGCAGGGATCAGACGCACCAACATAGAGCCACAGCGGCTCGTCACCTTGCAAGGGACAGTGTGGGGCTTGCTGATCTTGTTCCCCCGGCAGCCTCTCCGCACGGGGGCAATGGAGAGCTTGGCCAGGACGATGGCGCCACGAACGGCAGTGGCTACTTCCTTGGAGCACTTTACACCTAGGCCAACATGACCCTTGTAGTCCCCAGTGGCGACAAATGCCTTGAACCTGGTCCGCTGGCCGGCACGAGTTTGCTTCTGCACAGGCCTGATCTTTAGAACTTCATCCTTGAGGCATGTGCCCAGGAAAAAGTCAATAATCTCAGACTCCTTAATGGGTAAGGAGAAGGGGTAAATTTCCTTCAGGGACTTGATCTGCATGTCCTTGACCAGCCGGCCCAGCTTGGTGACAGGAATCCACTCCTTGTCCTCTGCCTTACCGCCACAAGCCCCCGCGGACTCTGCCCCGTCCCCTTCCCCGCCCGTGCCCGCGGCCTGGAATCCTGGAATCCACTGCCGAAGCCTCCGAAGAAGCCTGCGGGGAGGCGGCCCTGGCTTCCCAGGCCTGGGCCCCCGGGCCCTCCCGCTGCACTGACGTCATCCGCCATTTGGTGTTTTCCCCTAGAAAGAAGAGCCTATCAATTCTCCGGTGCTTCAAGTCAAGTACAAAGTATGATCAAAATATATTGTGAGCGTTAGAATAAGAACATTTACACTAAAAGACTCATTGCCACTAACCTCCCCCAAAATATTCCCCTTCTCTTTCAGTACACTGATGCCATTGCTCTTGCCTCTTTCTGAAGCAGTGCTGGAAGTCTGCTTTCAAGAGTATCTTCATGAGATGTGATCAAAAACACGGTGACTGCTACTGCTAAGTGCCATCCAACAGAAAGACAGGCTTGTAAAAACGTTAGCGTAGTAATAAAAGATAAAAATGGGAAAAAAATTATGGTGTGTCTTCGTCTATGTTATTCACTGGGCTGGGCACTGTGGGACTTCTGGCTCTTCTCCAAAACCATGACAGGTCAGTGTTTTGAACTGATAGCACAAGTAAAGATACAAAGCAGGACTTCCAGAGCTGCTTCAGCAAGTGCAAGAATGACGGGGTCAGTGTGTTTGAAGGTAGGGAGGATATTTTGAGGGAGATTAATGTCAATCTGTCTTTTAGTATAATCAGTTTAAAAAATTATTCATTTTATGTTTGGATCAGCCTCGTATTTTGCTACAGCACACTCAAATGATGATCTGCTGCGGTTGAACCATGGAGCTCACTGTCTTGTCTCCAGCCTCTCCGAGCTGCTGGTCCCTAGATTTTCTGCTCTTCATCACCACCCTCATGTCCTCTCCCTCCTCCATAATCCAGCAAACTGGAGTCCCAGAGACCCAAAGTGAGCCCTCTAAATTGCTCACAGGCCTACCTGTGCCTTGCTGCTCTCTTGGAATGATTGTTTCAGGTTTTCTTTTTTCTGCCTTTGACTCCTCAACATTACCATGCTCTCCTTCCTCCCCACAGCAGAAGGCATCGCCACCTATTGTACGGAGAAGATGGATCACAGGCAGACGTGCTCATGAGATCTGCCTCCTTTCCACCGTCCAGCCCGTGCCTGCACCTTGTTCTCTGCTGTCTCCTCTCTAAGAAGGAGAGAGGTGTCCATACTCCCATCTGAGGCCAGCCTATGTCGTTTTGATGCAGCACACACTGTGTAATTTTTAAGTCAGGGTAAGCATATGTATCCCTTCAACGATCATTTATTTATGGCAAAAATAGTCTCAATCCTTTCCTATATCGACTGGGAAACAGAACACCACAACTTCTTCCTCCCATCTAGCTCTGACAGTCTGTTAATCGGTCTTTCCTCATCTCTTCCTGCCATTCTTCTCTTCCCAGCCTCCGGTAACCAGCATTATATGTTCAACTTCTATGAGATCAGTTTTTTAAGACACAGCATATGAATGAGATCATTCAGTGCTTGTCTTTCTGTGCCTGGATTATTTTACTTGATGCGACAATCTCCAGATCCATCAAGCTGTTGCATGTGACAGGATTTTATCCTTCCTATGGCTGAATAGTATTCCACTGCGTGTATGCATCACGTTTTCTTTACCCATCCACACGTGGGTGGACACCTGGGCTCTAGACTCATGCTTTCGACTCAAAGTGTTTGTTTCTTCAGCCTCCCCTTCTCTACACCCATAGTTTCTCTTCCTTTCTAGACCATTCCAACCAGCACCATGATTAGCACAGCTCATCTTAGAGAGCATGAATGACACTAGCCTCAGTAGAGTTTCTCTTGATTTCACCTTCATTTCCAGTAAACGTCTCATCTCCTGTTCTTTTCCTTAGGAAGCCTTTTCAAAAGAAATGCCTGTGTTCATAGTCTTCATCTCCTCACCTCTTTTTGTCTCTCCTACGTGCTCCAGCCAAGCTTTGAGCCTTTCTGAAATGCACGTCCTCCTTGCTAACGTCAGTGACCATTTCATGCCCTCAGCTCACCAGGATGGCAGCATTTGACATTACTGCTCCCCATTTCCTTGTGGGAGCAACCTTTGCTTTAGTCCTCCAAGGCACCACACCCTGCTTGGACTCTCGGTCTCGTGCTTTCTTATCTCAGAGTGTTCTTCAGCCCTCTCCGTTGGGTCGCTTTCCCTCCATCTGTCTTTGCTGTCTTCTCTGTCAGCTGCATCTCACTGTGTGCATCCCCAGGACCTGGTATTCCTTCCTCCAGTGTGCCTTTTCGCTTCATAGCCTCACTGTGTTGCATGGCTTTAAACCCTACCTATGTGCTCATGGCTCCCCACTTTCATCTAAAACATGAAACTCATAAATTCACTTGCCTACTCCATTTCCAAGTCTAATCAGCATCTCACAGTGAACATGACTCAAATGGGTTTTAGATGCTTCACGCTGACCTACTCTGTCGCTATCATAAGCCATCTTGGGATTTGAAAAAGATGTGGAAGTACAAAGGCCCCCACGCTAGAAGTCACCCTTGATTTTTCTCTTTTCTCATCCAAAGCCAGTCTATGAATGAGTCCTTGTAGGGATTCCGGTCACAAAATGTATGTGGGATAGCACTACTTCTCACCACCTTTGTTGTTACCGTCATGGTGCAGGCTACCCATATTTTTTGCCTGGATTATTGCATTGCCCTGGCATGATGCAACAAGAAATACTGACTGCTGTTGGCAGCTGTGTGATGCTTAGGGCTGCTGCAGTCTTATGAGGGGAACCAAGAGAGGACATTTCCCTGCACACTGTAAGAAGCTGAATGCTTACAGTCTGTGAGTCAGAAGTTAGGGCTTTGGCTCTCTTATGACTGGTAATTGTCATATATCAACTGGACCGGAGAAAGAAATGCTTAGCATATTAGCAAAGCACAGTGCTGGGGATATCTGTGGGGTGTTTTCAAAGATGATTGGTGTGTAGGCCAGCAAATTGAGTTGGGAGAGCCCCATCCTCATTATGGGTAGTGCCAACAAATAGGCTTGTAGCCTAGATGGAATGAAAAAGGGAAAGAAGAAGGCAGTGGACCTGCTTTGAAGAGCTCTTCTCTTCTGGGCTGGGCGTGTCTTTTGCTGCTGTTTGCCTACTTTGGACATCGGTCTCCAGTTTCCTCAGCTTTCCAACACAGACCCACACCGGTGACTCTTCAGGAAGCTTCCAGACCTGTGATGTTGGACTGTGTTGCATGCTCAAGCCCTCTTGTTCTGGAGCTTTCATCTTCTTGGGTTGAGCATCGACTGGATCCTCTAACTTTCCAGTACACAGATAATCATTGCCTCTATCCTGTAACTTTGCCTAATAAAACCCCTTGCATAATTACACATATATTTTCTGTGCGTTCTGTTCCTGTGGAGAACCCTGACCAGCACAGCAGCTCATGGCCACTTACGCTGGCTGAGAGCTGTGGTAGTGAGAGGGGTGCTGATCAGGGTGCCTGCAGGGTCTTGAATGCTGTTGTTATGGTCACTCAGAGGCCAGCATCAGGGAGTGGAGGTTCTCTGATGCACACTGGCTTTTATGACACCAGGGACCTTTTCTGCAGCAGTTACAACCTCTGGTGGCACTTTGAAGGAACCTGGAAAAGACAAAGACAAAGCTAGTTGGAAATAATCTTGAAAATATTGTTCAAACCAAAATTTTTTTTGTTTTTTTTGAGACAAGGTCTCAGTATGTTGTTCAGGCTGGCCTTGAACTCACTATATAGCCTGAACTGGCCTCAGATTCATGGCAATCCTCCTGCCTCACCATTCCGAGTGCTGGGATTATAGGCAAGCGCCATGACTGGCTCAAATTATTTGAAAATAAATCGAAACCACTTTCCTGGGTGAGAGCAAAACAAAGTCCAAGTGTATCTCTGGGGAGAAGTTTTGCCCAAGTCTACTGAAATCAGAGAACCTTCTTTTCTAGTTGCCTTTGTAATCATCTCAACACTAACACCCATGGCCAAATGTGTGACTTCCCCATTCAGTTCTCTAGTTCTCTGCAGACACTAACTGGGTGTCCCACAATTTAACTCAGTTCTGACGCTGTGTACCTGGCATCAGTCAGATCCCAAGGGTTAAGGGCTCAGTCCCATACAGTTGTCCCCACTTCAGATGCCAGCCATAAGTGGGTGCTGTGACCTGTGCTCCTGATTGACGCGCTGTAAACCCACTGTTCCAGAATGCTTGATCATTTGCAAGAATGGCTCACAGAACTTGAGGGAATAGTTTACTTACTAGAGTAGCCATTTATCATATAAGGAGGCAATCAATGACAGACTGGTGGAAGGGCAAGGCATGGGGCAAGGGTGCAGAGCTTCTAAGCCCTCTCTGGTTTTCTAAGTCCTCTTCCTCCCAGCTCCTCCCTGTGCCCAACACCCCAGATCACTGGGAAGCCCTTCCTCCTGGGTTTTTATGGAGATTTAGTTATGTAAGCTGCTTCATTCATGGTAGCTGAGAAGCAGAACACAGGGGAAGAGTGTCAGCAAGAGGTCTACCCTCCAAAGTCACCCCTAGTGACCCTGTCCCATGGAGCCCTACCTCCTAACCACGCACTCTGCAGTAAACATCAATGGATTGATCCTCTGAGGAGTCTCTCACACCTTGCACCTGCCTCTCCAAGAATCCCTTAATTCGGTGAAGTTGTCAGTTAAGATTAACTGGCACAAGGGGTTAGCAGGATGCCCTAGAATCATTCTCCAGATGAGTGGAAGAAAGCAAAGTGTGCAGGGCGAACGTCTCTGTGCTCAAGCCATGCTACCTAAAATCCTAACTGTGAGTGGAGCATAGCTGCAAATTGTAAAATATTGCTGTTGTCCTGCAGGGATAATTTTTAAAGTTTAAAAATTAACCTTTTGTAATTTTTATAGCAGTTTTAGCCTTTAGGCATGGTAGGAAGTGACACCCAGAATGAGATTGATAAAAAGAAGAAAAGATGGAAGACAGAAGGAAGGTAGGAAAGAGCCAAGGACGGGATAATATTTCTTCTCTTGGCTTCCAGGGAATCTGGTTATACAGGGATCTCCAAGCAGAGGGGAAGAGTGACAGTGCTCGTGGCACTGTTTCCTTGGGCAGTAGTTCACTTGTACCTTAGGCAGTAAGGCTACTGTAGCAAAATACAATGAGCTGGGTGGTTTGTCAAGAACAGAAATGTATTACAGTTCTGGAGTCTGGAAGGTCAAGATCAAGTTGCCATTTGGCTGTGTCTATTGGGGACTGCTTTCTGGTTCATTGATGACACCATCTAGCTGTGTCCTCACAAGGTGGAAGGGGACTGCAAGTTCTTTTGGGTCGTTTTTATGATTATACTAGTTTGATTCATGAATGCTTCACTTTCATGACCTACCCATCTCTCAAAGGGCTCCACCTCCTAAGACTGTCATCTTTGGGCCTAGGATTTGAGCATATGCATACTGGGAGGACACAGACATTCAGACTAGGGCACCTTGCATAGAGTCATTGCCTGCCCACATTCCTCTCCTCAGTGTGGGTGATTGAGGCCACTCCTTATGTGTTTGGAGGCAAAGCCGTGGCTGTGGAAACCTCCTGAGACCCTGGTCTGAGAACAGCTTGCTCTGTGTGGTGGGAAGGGCCTAGGAGGAGGAGGAGTGTGCCATGCAGCCCAGATGCCGGCTATGGACCCACAGTGTGCAAGTTCAAACACCAGCTACTCAACCCCTCTGCATTTTACACTCTTCATTCGTAAAATGGGTTGGTGATAATAATAAGGTCTCCCTTGGGTCTGTTGTGAAACTGAGATAAACTAACGTGTGCCTGGCACATAAGCTTCCATTTCCATTATTGTTTTGGAAAAAAGATAAACTCAGTTGCAATTCCAGATCACAATTTACCAGATGAATTAGGCAATTCCCAGAGCCTCAGTTTCCTCTTCTGAAAAGAGAGAACAATCATACGACCTCATAGGATTGTAGTCAACAATGTAAACAAAAATAGCATAATAAACCAGTGCATTTTGGGTACTTAAGGAACAATACACAACACACCAGTGAGCTGAATTCTAGGAATGTTCCTGTCACGTGTTTTGAACCTGACATGTTTTTCCCAGTAGAAACTGTGCCCCTGTCTACTGGTGGTGTCCCGAGATAGCCTATTGCATTCTGTTTTTAAGGCTGAGAACATTTTTATCATGAAATATTTCAAGCCTTCAAAAAAGCACAGGAAATTATATGACACCCATGTCTCTACCCTATGGAGTGAGCAGATGTTAGCATTTTGTCATCTTTGCCTCAGAGCCCTCCTTACAGGAGGAAGACAGTATTACAGATACCCTACAACAAAGCTATTTATTAAAAATGTAGCTGAATTCTAGTTCTGATGGATAATTCTGCACTGGTCCTTTGTGGCTACTGAAGGTAGTGCTATGAGTGAGTTCTCTGGCTTTTGTGTCAGGGTCCAACAGAAGAGGCACACTTATGAGCAGGTAGTTGTCTTGCATTGGGCAAGTGTCACAGCGATGAACTATACAAGAGCAATCATGGCAGTAGAGAGCATGGGAGGTCAGAGCGGGCTTCCTGGAGAAAATATCTGAGTTGTACTTTGAGAAATGTAGTCAAATTTTATTACCTCGAGTAAGAGAGACACAGGCTTTGCAGGTTAAAGAAAATGTATATGCAAAAGGCTAGTGGGCAGGAAAGGGTGTGTGAACTGGGATTTCAGAGTGGTGCAACTTCTGCTGGCCTTTTTTTTTTCTTTTTTGAGACAGGGCCTTGCTATGTAGCCCAGGCTGGGCTCGAACTCACAGAGATTCTCCTGTGTCAGCCTCCCGAGTGCTGACGGACTTTTTGAGCTGTGAGATGTGGTGCCTGTTTCCGCCGGTTGCCATGCAAATGATCACCAGCTGAGTACCTTAAAACAACAGAAATTTACTCCCTCAGCCATTCTGGAGGAGGAAAGCCTGAAATGAAGGTGTGGCAGGGCCATCCTCCTTCTGCAGCCCTAGGGGAGAATCCTTCCTTGCTGTGTGCTAGCTTCAGGTGTTACCAGCAGCCCCTGGCATTCCATGGTTTGCACCCCTCCAGTCTCTGCTTGGGCATCACATGGCCTTCTTCCCTGAGTGTCTCTGTTTCTTTTCTTGTAACGATGCCATCATATTAGATTCAGGATCCATCCTTCTCTAGTAGTAACTCATCTTAGCTAATTATATCTGCAAAGACCCCACTTCCAAATAAGAACACATCCTGAGGCACTGCAAATAGGGATTCAACATACTGTTTTGAGTGGACACCATTCAATCTGTACCAGATGTTTTACATTTCCACTCAGAACTCTCCTGCACCACAGACTTCAATGAAGATATGGCCTCCTCGCTTCAGGCCTGCTTTCTTGGAGGAAATCTCCAGAAAGGAGGTGGGATTTGGATTCTGGACCAGTTTTGGGGAAGGTTCTCAGTGAACCCCAACAGTGGGTTCATCCTGTGTAGGAAGAGAAGTGGGAGGCGATGGAGGATGTGGATAGAAATATCAGGGAGGAAGGATGTCGCGGAGGGCTGTACTGACATCAGCAGGAAGAGATGGAACGGTTCCCTTGGCATGGTGTGGGCTGTGCATCTTTCTTAGAGAAAGGGAGTCTCTGTGCACAAAGCTGAAAAAGGGAGGGCCAGTGGAGTCATAATTTGGGCTGCATCCTCAGGGTTCAAGCTGCCATGTCTCCAGCACCGTCAGCACCAAAAAGCCAGAGGGAGGTGGAGAGGAATTTTTCGGTGGTATCTTAGTTACTTTTTCACAGCTGAGACAAAATACCTGACACCCAAAGTTAAAGGGGGAACAGTTTATTTAGCTCGCAGTTCGTAGAGGTTTCAGTCCATGATTGGCTGACTCCAAGGCAGGGGGGCATGGTAGAGGGGTAAGAGCTCATGGTTGTAGAAGGCAGCAAAGGCAGCAAGAGAGTACGAGAGGAGCCTGTCTTTGTCCCTTTTATAGTATCCAGTCTACCAGGATTAGGGTGGTGCCATCCAGTGCCAGCCAGTGGACTAACAGCAATCACCTATCCTTAAACACAGCACATTTAATCCCAGCATTGTATCACGAATAAATTGCATACTTTAGATTCAGCAACCTCTGAAAAGACCCTATGACCACATAAGGGTTTGGGGGGACGTCTATACATGAACTCTGACAGATGGAGAGATTTGCTTTATGGCAAAAGATGGTGGGCTGGGGAAGCACAGTTCTCCACTAGAGGGGAGGTAAGAAGAGCGAGGGAGAATTCACTTGTGGTATTTACAAAATTTAAACAATTATTACACTAAATGACATATTGCTATTAATATCCCTCAAAATACTCTTCCTTGTTTGGAACATATATTCTTGCTGCTTTCTGAAGCCTTTCTGGAAGTCCCCTTTTGTGAGTGTCTTTATGAGGTGTGATAAAAAATACAGTGAATGCTGCAGCTATGCGCCACTCAGCAGAAAAGCGGACTTGTGAAAACATGATGGTGTGTCCTATGCACCTTCTTCACCAGACGTGGTACTGTGCAACTTCTGGCTCTGCCTCAAAGTCAGGATGACCGTGAAAGATAAATGATCTGGGATGCTGAGGCAGCCAGGACAGTGCAACTAAGGAAACTCACTGAAGAGGACTTCCGGAACTGCTTCAGAAAGTGGCAAGATTGATGGGCTAAGTGTGTTTAGAACAGAGGGGCAGTATTTTGGGAGTGAGTAATGGCAATGTATCTTTTACTGTGATACATTTTTTAAGAATTTAAAAACAGTGATTTTCAATCATGCTGAATAACCCCTGCAAGGAAGAGTGAAAGTCTGACCAGAACTGAGGTGTAAGTAACATCAGTACACTGTGGTGGGAAGGGGCTGGGGCGAGCATATTGGCTCTGGCTTTGGTCCTGAAATAGATTTTCAATCCTGGAGACACCATGGTTCCTCCTGACTTCTTGCTCCTGGTTATTCCCTTCCCAGAGCTGCTCCCGGAGGCTCAGAACCAGGTTGAGGAAGAGGTCATGACTGGAAGGACGACAGGATGACAACGTGAGCAAATCAGGGAGACATGAAAACAAAAGCCATAGACAGAAGCCAAGGGAAATTCAGAGACATCAGAGTTATAAAGTAATCCCACTCTCCAAGAACAAACACAATTGACCATAAAATATCAAGCAAAACTGACAGAAAAAATGAAAATATGCATTTAATGAATGAAAATGAAAGTAGCACCAAGGCTTGACATAAGCATGTCAGTTATGAGAGTTGAACTCCATTGGCTGACTAGGACCAAAATGCTCAGAGGTTCCTTTTTTTTTTCTTTGTCATTTTTTTTTTTAAATTTAAAAAGCAAAAGAAGGATAGCATAATAATGGGGGGGCTTACCAAATTACAGACAAAGTGGTAGGAAATTATCAATGGTTATTGTTTTACATATTGTTATCTATAAGATTGTTTCTCAGGAAAACAAATAGACAAATAATAGTGAGTTACAGACAAAAGAGGTAGGAGATTATCAGTAGTCTTTACCTTTTTTTTGAGACAAGGTCTCGCTATGCAGTCCAGGCTTGCTTTGCGCTCACTCTGTAGCCCAGGCTGGTCTCAAACTCGCAACGATCCTCCTATCTCAGCCTCCCAAGTGCTGGGATTACAGGCGTGTGCCACCATACCTGGTGCTCAGAGGTTATTTTCAAAAATTTTTTGTCTTCCTTGTTGAGGGAGAATGTATATGTTACAATTAGTATAACAAAAATGTGACATTGCGTGATGTACAAGGTATGACTGAAAAAGACAATAAATGTTTAAATTTAAAAAATTTATAGTAAAAGACCCATTGCCATCAGCTCTCACCCCCAGTAATTCCCCTCACTTGGACACACTTATTCCATTGTTCCTGCCACTTTCTGGAGCAGTTCTGGAAGTGCTCTTTCATAAGTGTCTTTAGTTGCACTATCATGGCTGCCTCAGTGTCTTGAATTGATTCAGTGGTTTAACTTCCACAGTCATTTTGAATGTAGGGAAGAACCAGAAGTTGTCCAGTGCCAGATCTGGCAAATGTTTTGATGAGCCTGCCTTTCTGTTGGGTGGCACTTGGCAGTAGCATTCCCTGTATTTTGATCACATCTTGTAAATATGCTCAGGAAAGAGGACTTCCAGAACTGTCTCAGAAAGTGGCAAGAATGATGCGATAAGTGCGTTCAAAGTGAGGCAGAATAGTTAGGAGCGGCTTAATGGCAGTGGGTTTTGTACTGTAATAAATATGTTTTGGATCACCCCTTGTATACAGCTCATTTACTACCCTTTCCATAGTTCCGTCACACTGTCAGCAGTTACAGTGTTCTTCTTTGCTAAAGTGTGGAGGTAACATTTCCTCATTGCTAAATGGAGTCAGAAATGTCAGCCATAATTTATATTTCTCTAGCAGCCAATAATGATGAGGATTTCTCCATGTATTTATTGACCATTTGTATTTCTTGTTCTGTGGAGTCTCTAGTCATTTCACTTGCCCATTTTTGATTGGGATTTTTATTTTGGGGGGGTGTCTAATTTTTTGAGTTTTTTACATATTATAGATATTAGTCCTCTGTTTGAGGAATAGCTGGCAAAACTTTTTTCCCATTCTGTGGGTTGTCTTTTCACTCTGTTGATTATTTCTTTTACTTTGCAGAAGCTTTTTAATTTGATATGATCCCATTTGTTAACTACTGGTACCATTTCCTGTGTGAGATTTCATCTTACCCCAGAAAGAATGGCCATCACTGAGAAATCAAATAACAAATGCTGGTGAGGGTTTGGGAGAAAAGAGAACTCTTCTACATTGTTGGTGGAAGTGTAAATTAGTACAACCAGAATGGAAATCAGTATGGAGATTCCTCAAAAAACCTAAAATTAGAAATTCTATTTGACCCAGGTATTCCCCTTTTAAATATCTTCCCCCCAAAGTTAAAGACATCACATTGTAGTGACACATTCATACCCATATTTATAGGAGCACAATTCATAATAACTAAATTTTGGAAGCAGCCTATATGTCCATCAACAGGTGAATGGATAAAGAAAATATGATATTTACACACAATGGAGGACTGTTCCACCATCCAGAAAGATGAACTAGAGTCATTTGTAGGAAAAAGGATACACCTAGAAACCATAATGTTAAGTGAAATAAATCAGACACACAAGCTTAAATATTGCATGGCTTCTCTTATGTGAGAAACCCAAATTATAAATAAAGAACAAAATACAAGGCAGAGAATAGGAAGTAGGGAGATAGGTTTTTCTCAAAGGGGAAGGGGGTCAGGAGATGGAGGGAGGGGAGAGAGAAGGAAGGGAAAGGGTATAAAGAAGGAATAAAGATGTGGATGTGTACCTACTCCACACATGGAGTGTAAGCACGATTGCTGCAAACATGTGCTAAGTAAATAAATAGATGGATAGCTAGTCGTGTCCTAAAAGCCACAGGGCTGCTAAGCAGTGGCTCTGGGGTTGGCACTCAAGCAGTGCCTCCAGGAGCCGAGGGCTTTCCCCCCAGATGCCCCTCTCTATGCATCGGGGATGTATGCACATCTGCATGGACGCATGTTCTCATTTGTGTGTATATGTATGTAAGTACATATTTTACGAGGTTTGCTTTGCTCTCCACTAAATTCCATCATTTTGGTGGAGAATGGTTGTAGGCACAGAGACGTTTGCTGTCCTTCTATATCTCTTTTTTGTTTGAGACAGCACGCTGCCCATGCTGGCCTCAAACTTCTGGGTTCAAGCAATCTTTCTCTCTCAGCTTCTGAGTAGCTGGGATTAGGGGCACATATTATTGCACCCAGCCCCCAAGTTTCAAGAGCATAAAATCTTGTTTTGGTTCTCATAATCTTTTTTTCCTCATAATTTTTTAAAAACGAAGTTCTCTAGATCTTGCCAGCCGAGCCAAAGCCTCTAATGGATTACTTGGGAGTTGGTGCTGTTGTTGTGCTATTTCCTAGCATCTGCTGCGTGCCGCATGATTATACTGTGGCTGATTCGTGGTGCCAGTTCTAAGTGCCTGGTGATGAATATTCCAGGTGTTAGAAAGGTCTAATTCTCAGGATATGACCTGCAGATGAATGGGTTCCAAGCAGGGGCAGGTGGTTGCTGGAACATTTATGGGTCTGAGACAGTGCACATGAAAGACAGTTGGATTTTAGGGTGCTGAATCAAGTTTCCGGAACTGCTAAAACCTGAGGTTCAGCTAAGGAGAGCAGAGCAATTGATGTCAAGGGGTGCTGCATCCTTTCTCTTATACGGCACTGTGCAGTCGGCAGAGACATCAATCCCACACCTGTTAGCCCTGAGCCCCAAAGCAGCTCTGTGATATAAGCAGTTACACATTGTGTATCCCACTCGAGGGGAGAAAGCCAAGGCTCAAAGAGGTGCTGTGGGACTTGGAACTTCTCTTTCATGAAACCGGAAGAGTCAAGGGCAGGAAAAGGTTTTATGGATATTTGTCCCGGAGCCGCAACGTGAGTCAGCGGCTCCTCTTTCTGCACCAGGGCTCCTTTTCAGGTCCTCATTAGACGGGCCTGGGCTCTTTCGCCCAGTCTGGGATGTGGTCTTGGCCATGCTGTTGGGCTGAGCTCAAGGGAAGTCTCTTCCTTTGTTACAGATTCAGGGCATCCCACGGCCCCACTGGCATGGCGTGGGGAGTGGCGTGGCATCTCAGAAGCCTGTCTTACCCGTGAGTGAGCCTGTCCCCCTGTAGTATTTTTCCTTGCTTGGATCTGCCTATCCATGATCATCCTTAGGGGCATGAGGAATCACCTACCCTAAACCCCTGAGACATGGCGCTGTGCCCTTTGTATCCACCTTGAACTTTACAACGTCAGCAGGAGGAAGAAGCTGTAGGTTCTACTTTGCAAGAGAGGAGACTGAGGGTTGGCTAGAAGAGGCTTGTCCAAAGTCACTTAATTAAAATACAGTTCTTTCTAAGTTTAAACCACTGTGTTTACTCTTGTCAGAGGCTGAGAGATACTCCTGTGGGGCCTGAAAGCAAGGAGCACCTTTTTTGGGGGGTTCTATGAATAATTACTTTCTCTTTCCAGAGTGTATGCATTTTTTCTCTTTCCACCTCTTCCTCCCTTCCCTCCTTTCCTCCTTGCCTCCCTCCTTCCATCCGTCCTTCCTTCCCTCCCTTCACCCCTCCCTCTCTCAGCTCCTTCTTTCCTTCCTCCCTTCTTCTTTGTCTCTTTTTTTCTGACTTATTAAGGTATTATTGATATACAAGACCAGCACATATTTAATATGTCTAATTGGCTGCATTTACACTTATGCGCATGCTCATGAACCCCTCCTTCTGTCTTGTGGTCACTTTCTGCGTGATGTCCTTTGGCTCAGCCTGCATAACTGAGATCTCTGATTAAAAAGCATAATTTGCTGGCCAAATGCACCATAACAATAGTAACAAATGGGCACAAAATATGATAACCCTTGAGTTCTTTGCAGCATATTTTCCCCTCTCCAGGGCTTGGAGTCAAGACTGGAAGTACTGCAGTATTCATTCTGCAGGCAGCAGGACTGTGAATCACACTGGGGGCTGAAGCTCAAGGATGAGCCCCAGAGAAATGGTCCCGCCGTGGCCCTGGAGAGCTCTGTCATTTGAGCAAGGACTGGCTGAGCAGCAGAGGGGAGCAGAAGACCTGAGTGGAAAGCAAGGGCCTGCAGTAGGACCAGCAGCACATGTGCCTCACTTCTTACCCCATGTCTCTCAGTTGGGTGGTAATAATGAGAATCATAGTTTACATTACTGGACCTCTAGCCATGTGCCAGGCTCTCTGCTGAGCACTTTCCACGCATTAAGTGTTTCATTCGTATAGTGACAATGCAGCTGGTGTGATTGTTGTCCTCATGGTACAGAAGAGGAAACCGAGGTGCGTAGAGACAAAGACCCGTGAACAGCAATTGGTGGACACAGGAGTCAAGCCCCGGCAGGCCAACAGGGAGACCTGAGCATTTAACAAGCGGAACCCAAAGACTAAAAGTTTAAGTGATTCATTTTCTTGAGGCTGTGGTTCTTAATTATGCTACCAGGAGAATGTAGGTGACCTTAGGGGAAGTGTGGCTGTCACAGCACAGCAGGAGTGGTTGCTCCTGGCATCACGTGGATGGAGGTCAGGGATGGGACTAGGCATCCCGAAGTGCACTGGTGGCCCCACTGCAAAGAGTAATCCAGACTGAAATGTCAGAGGTGCCAAGGTTGAGAAATCCTGCCTTAAGGTCACACAACGGGAGCCAGGCCAGGCTCTGAGCTCTAGACTCCAGACTCCCAGCACAGTGCTCATCCGTGAACAAATGAAAATGCCCATTTATTGCCCTCCGTTTGTGCCAGGGCGGCTGCGGCTCTTCACATAAGTTCCTCCTTGCCTCCCTCCTTCCATCCGTCCCTGCGGTTCCCTGTGCTTCTCTCAGGTTAACTTTTCCTCCTGGTCTTCTGTGGCTGTCATAGCCCTCCCAACCGTGCCTCTGCTCTCTGTTTATCCCGTGGTTCTACGCTGGACAGGGAACCCTGGGAGGGAGAGGTCAGCGTGATGGTGCGGATGTGGTAAAAACTTTGATGGTGGTGGTGATGATGAGGATGGAGATGAAGACGCAGTGATGGAGGTGGTGACAGTAGTGATAGCATGATAATTCTTCCCGATGGCAGGGTGGAGAGTGCCCAAGGTATGAACAGATGTACCGGTTCTCCAACAGAAGTCCAAGCCTGCTGGGCGGCAGCTCAGGAGCTTTCCCCGTGTGTGATCCACGCCTTCCTCTCTGTGGTCCTCCTTGCGCATCCTCAGACAAGTTAGACATCCCCTGTCCCCCTGGCCTGCACTCCTTAATAAGTTCTAATCCAGTGGGAGCTGGTGGTAAAGGAGGCCCTGGCCCAGCCAGAGGTTCTGGGTTGGAAAACGGCATGGCAAGCCCAGTTAATTTTCTATTGCATTAATATTAATAGCAGACAGTAGGCTCTATGTGCGGATGTGGGGGAAGTACGTGGGAACAAAGTTACTGGAAGCTCAGAGGGCTCACAGAGGTGGGGATCTGGAGAGGCCTCTGCTTCCTCACTCTGGGCCTCAGTTTATTTCTCTTTGAAGAAGGGGCTGAAGTGAGTGATTCAGGAGATACTTTCTTCCCCTACATTCTTTTTTTTTTTGGTATGGGAAATCGAACTCTGGACCTTGTGTTTGCCAGACAGGCGCTTGTGCCACTGAGCTATATCCCCGACCCTTCCCCTCCATTCTGCTGTGGCATTTTATGTCAGCCTGGACTCCCTCCGTTCAAAGCATGGAGTTTTGAGATGAGCAATCTTCAGAACGTAACTTAGTCCCTTTCAGTGGCGGGGAACTCACTACCTCATGGGACAGCTGGTTCCCTTGTTGACAGCGGTGAGCTTTGATGCCGGTAGTAATAGTAGCAAGGCCATTTGTGGGATGCTGAGCGTGGTGCATGTGCTCTCACCTCCTGGATTTACGGGGATGCTCTGAGGAAAAAGATGAAGGCAAGGCCAAAAAAGATCAAGAAACTTCCCCGCGATTCCCTTGTGAGGACGCAGAAAAGGATCTTAGTCCTGGCTGGTTCTACTTCAAAGCTCAGTGTGTATTTAAGTGAAAAACTGCAGGATGGAAGGCCAGTGGGGCACATCCACGCCTGACACCCTTGAAGAATGCCATCCTTCTCATGGGGAACAAGGGAAAGGCAGCACCCTGCCTCGGCATGAGCTGACTAATTCAATGGGACCAAGCACTCACTATTGTGCCGGGCACTGCACAGGCGTGAGATCATTTAATTCCTGCAACAACCGCATGCCTCAGATATTACTTATTGTTTCGGTTTCCTAATTACCACAAAAGTAGAGACTCTAAAACTGCATAAACTTATCATCTCGTAGTTCTGAAGTACGTCTAAAATGGTCTCGATGGGCGAATGTTAAAATTCCGGCAGGGCTGGCTCCTTCTGGACACTTCAGGTGAGAGTCTATTTTCTTGCTTTTCCCAGTTTGTAGAGGCCCTGTGTTCCTTGGCATGGGTCCTCTTCCTCTATTGTCAAAGCCAGCAAAGCAGCATCTTCAAATTTCTATAACTCTGCTGCCCTAATCCTCACCGCTCCTCTGATTCTGCAGCCTCCCTTTCCCTTGCAAGGACCTAAACCACTTGATGGATTACCTGGGTACCGTAAGATAATGCCCCATTATAAGATTCTTCACCCAATCACACTGGTAAATTCTTCTTTCCTATATAAATTAACCTGGTCACAGACTCTGGGGGTCAGGATATAGACATGCTCAAGGGGGCGTGATTTTTGTCTACCACATCTATTTTACAGATATGGGAACCCAGGCGCAGAGTAAGCACATGACATTCTCAGAGGTGCAGCACGTATGGGTGTTAGGGCTGGGATGAGAGCCCAGGCAGTCCCAAACGCATGAGTTGTATCACCTCCCTGGCGTCTCACCACTCCTCCTGGGGGACAGCTGTGTTTGTGGAGTGATAGCCCCACTTAACCCGCCAGCTGTGTGGGGGCAAGGTGGAGGTTTCTGGATGTACACTCTGCAATCCTGGTGTGCTAGTGGAAAAGGAATTCATCTAGAATATATTCAGGAGCTGTTGTCACAGACAGGCACGTCAGTGAGCAAAAGGGAGGAGACCTTGCTTTGGTGGAGGAGATGGTCCACGGATGGACACCAGATCCAGGTGAGTAAGCAAACTCACCAGCCAGCAGGAGGCGTTGTGTACTGGGCGAGGGCTGTGGAGCCGAGGGAGAGCTCTGCCAGGGGCCAGGAGGGGGATGTACCTCCAGAAGCCCCTGGCTGTCACCTCCTCTCAGCTGTCAGGAGCCAGGTGGCTTTGGAGGCAGCAGGGCTCTCTGTGACAGCACCTGAGAGAGATGTGTCCGTGTGCGGTAAGGATGGTCACAGCTGTGGCTTCTACCTGTCAGCAGCTGCCACTGAGGGAAGCCGGGTGGGTGAAGGCTGCTTTCCCGGGAAAGGGAGAAGTTCCCTAGAGGGGCCTCCCGCACAGAAGCCACCCCGGGGGCTGGCGCTTGCTTTTCACTTTGCAGGTGACAGCAGAGAGACATACAAAGAGGACGTGCTTTCTTGTTGAGCATGTGTTGGGTCTGACCTAAAATACAAAGGACTTGTCCTTTCTGAAAGGACCTTCAGCGAGGCTTTGCACTTGGCAACAAAGAGACCTGAATTTGAGTCCTGGCTCAACTGTGGGTGCTCAGTAATTTTCTTACCTGTTCCTTTTCTTGTCTCTCTCCCTCCTTCCTTCCCTCCCTCCCTCCCTTCCTTCCTTCCTTTCTTTTTTCAGTTTCCCATGAGCTACGTTGCCAGTCCTTTTTATATTTTTTGTTTTGAGGCAGCTTTCACTAAGTTGCCCAGGCTAGGCTAGAATTTGCTGTCCTCCTGCCTCAGCCTCCCAGAGTGCTGAGATTACAGGCGTACTCCACTACACCGTGCTTCCTTAACCTCGTGTGTAGTGTAGGAGCAGACTTACCCATCTCACAGGTGTGGAAATGGCTTCGCATGACCACATGTGTAAATGGCCAGTGATGTGACAGGTGCTGGGAAATATGGTGTGACAACAAAATCCTGCATCAAGTAGCTAGTGCTCTAGTGTGGGACAGACACAAACAAAAGAATGAGCTGGATGTGGTGCCATACACCTGTAATCTCAGTACTCGGGCAGGCTGATGCAGGAGGCACACAAATTTGAGCCTAGCCCGGGTAACTCAGCAATTTAGCAAGACCCTGTCTCAGAAAAGAGGGGGAGGTCTGGGGATGTAGGTTGGTTTTAAGGCACTGGATTCAATCCTCAGTACTGCAGAAATGAAAAACAAAGCAAAAGCCTCCCTCCCCCAAAGAACACAGAGAAACAGTAAGTTGTGAGAAGTGCTTTTTAGGACACAGCTTAACGTCCAGGTGGTGGGAACCTGCTTTTGTGAGGGTGGTCAGGGAGTTCTCCTCAGGAGGAAGACCCAAGGCGAAACCTGTGGGTGAGTTGTCAGTTGCAGTGTGTTGCTGAAAGGGGAGCAGGATGTGCTGAGGTCCTGGGGCCTGGGAGAGGTGAGCTTGTTCTCGGGAGGGAGAGGAAAGCTGTGAGTGAGGAAGATCAGCATGTGATATGACAGGAGGGGAAGGAGAGTATCACAGTTTGAGTCCCACTTTTTTTTTTGTCTTTTTGAGATGGTCTCGTTGTGCAGTTCAGGCTGGCCTTGAGCTCACTATGTAGCCCAGGCTGGTCTCAAACTCTTAATTATCCTCCTGCCTCAGCCTCCCAAGTGCTGTGATTACAGGCATGTGCCACCACGCCTGGCCAGTCCCGCTTTTAAAAGACCGGACTGGCTGCTGGGTCTTGTGAGGGTGGGGGCGGGGGTTGGCAAGGAACAAGTCCTGTAGTACAGTGAGAGGAGAGCTGGCCAGGCCTGAGTCAGAGGAAGTGGAAGTAGACAGGAACTTTCAGGCTTATGGTGCAGGCTGTGAGCCAGGCATGTGTAATCCCAGCACTTTGGGATGCTGAGACAGGAGGATCACAAGTTCAAGCCAAGCCCGGGCAATTTAGTGACTTAGTGAGACCATATCTCAAAATAAGAAAAAATAAAAATAAAAAGTGGCAGAGGATGCAGCTCATTGAAAATGCCCTGGGTTCAGTTCTCAGTAAAAAAAGAAAGAATGAAAGAAAGGTGCAAGCTGTGCTCTAGATGTAGAACTAGTTGAACCTGTGTACTTTCCTTTCAATAACAGTTTAGTATTAATTTTATAGTATAAAAACATGAGACGTATGGAGCTTATAATCTAACAGAAGGAGGAAAAAACACACAAAGCAAAACAGCAAAAAAACCGTCACACAGACAAGCAAACGGAAGCGACTAGAGATCAGTAGAAATGAGACACAGCCAGAGGCTGCGGGCTTCTCTGCAGTGGTGGATTTTAAACTGAGCTCACAGGAAGAGGGAGACTGAGGGAGGTGTTTCACTGCAGGAAAAAAAACCTCTTTGGAAAGAACAACTTGGAATGTTCTAGAAGGAACAGGAAGCCAGTGTAAGGGTGAGAGGCATAGGGCCAAGGAATTTAATTTGCAAAGTGTAAGGAGAAACCATTTGGAAAGTTGTGCCCCCCCTTTTTGGGACTGGGAATTGGACCCTGGGCCTTCCCACTGAGCTACATCCCCTGCCCTTTTGATATTTTTTGTTTTGAGACAGAGTCTCCATAAGTTACCCAAGGTAGAACTTGCAGTCCTCCTGCCTCAGCCTCTGAGTGCGGGGATTGTAGGCATGAGCCATCATAGCCAGTGCTTTGGAGTTGTAAGCAGGGGAGTGTCTCTGTTTTTGGAATTAAAAGGTGGGTTTGCTGATGCTGTGTGAGAATGGTGCCTCCCCATTAACAGCTCGTGGCTGGTGAGCTCAGGGGCCAGGAGGATGTGTCCAGCCCTAGGGTAGGAGGGTGGGGGGGTTAGTGTTCAGGTGGGAGTGGCAAACAGCTTGGCTGAGTAAGGACAGACTGGGCCTTAGACTCCAGGTCTGTCTAGAACAGCAAACCACTGCTGCCTCCAGGAGCTCTGGACTGGAGCTGCCTGGCAGATGGACAGAGGTCTCCCGCTGCGAGGTCACCTGGCCTCTGCCTCCAGGCACATCTGCCTGCTGCAGTCCTCCTTGCCATGGCTATTTTTACTCCCCTTGGCAGCTCTGTGGAAATTAAGAGGCTATTTGCAATGACTAATGTTGCTAATTCTGATCAAACAATTTAAAATTCATCGTTTGCCACATCAGGGACCCACTAGGAAGGAGAATTAAGACATCATTTTGGTGATTTCTATCATGGTTGGTGGGAAACGAAAAAGGCATTAAAATTTGTCTCCGTTCAAACTGCTGCTCATTACTCTGCCTTCTTTAAAAGGTCCCATCTCAGTCTGCACAGTGGCTCTCTGTCTGTTCCCGGCTTGTGAACTGAGAGGAAGGACCTTGGTGAGTCGGCCACGGCTCCAAGGTGCTGCGACTTTGCTCTGTGGCTGGGAAGAAGCCCTGCAGCACCCTCCATGGCTCTGCCATTTTGCGACCTCCAGCCCAGTCACCTCTGAGCTTTCCAGCTGCAAGAGTTAAGATTCAGGAAGCCAAATATTAAAAAAAGAATCAAGTTTCCTAAGTTACCTAACCAAACTTGAGTCATTCAGATACCACCTGTGTGATTTTTTTTTTGCTATATCTATACCCATGTTCTATTTTTGCTTAATATACAGCCAACGCATTTTGAAATTAAATCAATGTATTTCAAACAGGAAACTTTATACCACTACTATAAATAGAAAACAACATCACAAAGATGAAACAAATGCTAAGTGTAAAAATAAATACTTTTTTTTTTAAAATTAGGTAGGTTATTTTTCACTCCTTTAGTTTTGTTCTACAGATTTGCTTACAGAGTTTTATATTATCTTAGTAAAATATACATTAAAAGGAATAAGCAATTAAAATGCAATTAAATACAGATTTGTAAGACTTTTGACCATTCCATAAATATTAAAGAATTAAAATGTACATAGGTACCAACTTTCCACAAGGAATGTAAATATTATGTACTACACACATGTACTAATAAACTAAAATTACAAAAAATAATTTAGAGAAAAAAATGAATTGCCAGTTGGAGAAGAGAAGCTTACACACAACCACAACAAGAACAAAATAAATACGGTGAGACCAGAAGTAATTCTAGATGAATGCATTTGCCAGCGAAGGCAGTGACCCAAGCAAGGGCTCTCTGAGATATGAGAGAGGAGGGCTGAGGAGGTCTAAAGATAAGCCCTCAACCAGTGGAGATTTGTCCTCTGCATTAACTGGATGGGTGGAAAAGAGGTAGACAGGAGTGACCTTTTCATCATGTGACTGGAAGGTGCCCCCCCCCTGTACTAGGGCTTGAACCCAGGACCTTTGCACTGAGCTTGGTAAATTGCTAAATTGTGCAGGCTGGGCTTAAATTTGTAATCCCTCTGCCTCATGCTCCCATAGTGCTGGGATTACAGGTGTGCACTACCACACGCAGCATGACTGGATATTTTGTAATGCCATGTTGATCTCAATAATTTTGTGTACCACCAGCATATTTTCCACACTTTGAGAGCCATCAATGTGATCCGGGGAGAAAAATCCTTTAGAATTCTCTCTCTCCCTTTCCACTACAGATTTGATGGTTATGTTAAAGCCATATTGGTTTGAATGATTGACCATCTGCATATAGAACTTGAGTCTGTCTCTGTAATTGCAGATGCTCCTTGAATTAAGATGAGGTTATATTCTGTCAGCCCATTGTAAGTTGAAAATATGGTTGAATTGAATTGCATTTAATCCACCTACGCTACTGAACATCCCGGTGGTGGTGGTTAAGCTTGGGTATGTCAACTTGATTGGCTTTTGGAGGTACCTAGGGAATTGGTGAGTGCACTTCTGGATGCACACTGGGAACTTGTCCCTTCCTCTCTGGCACTGTTTCCATTTTGCTTCTTGGCTGCCACAAATCAGGCAACCTCACTCCTCCAGCCCCTTCTGCCCTGATGTTTCTGCTTGGAGCTATCTGGCCATGGACTGAATCCCCTTAAACCATGAGCTAAATTAAGCTTCCTTTAAGTTGTGGGGGTCATGTGTTCAACAACAGGAAAGCTAACTAATGGCACAAGTTAGCAACACAGTGCACTATACAGCATTAGTTGTTTCCTCTTCCAATTGTGGAGATATGGTTCATTGTTGCTGCCCAGCACCTTGAGAGGGTATCATAGCAGCCAGCCTGAAAAAAGATCCTAATCCAAAGTCTGAAGTATATTTTGTACCGAGTGTGTATCACTTTTGCACTACCATAAAGTGGAAAAATCTTAGACTGTTATAGACGCTGGACTATGTTTAGGAAGTTCCTCTTAGAAATACCATGCCTTGCTCTTCTTTTATTACAAGTTTTAATTGACACATAATACAGTAATTAGTTACATTTTTGGGCTGCAACCTGATGTTTTGATACGTGTGTATATTCTAGGATGAATAAATTAAGCTAATTAACACATTCATCTCCCCACATCCTTACACTTTGTGCAATAGATTTCAAAAATTTATACTTCTTGCCAAGTTGGGATTTCGACCCTCTTAACTTTCATGGTTATGCAAAGAGCTCAGTCTCTCTCCATGGTATGGATGTTAGACCTCTGATTCTTCAAAATTGTCACATCTGGGTCCCTGAAGACGACCAAGAAGGTGTGCAAGTGCTATTTGTCAGGGGTGCAATCAAGGAGACATAAGGGTTAGATTAAGGATTACATTAACCTGAGAAAGAGAGAGAGAGAGAGAGAATTGTGAATGAGGGTGATGTTACTTTGTAAGATGTCCTTCACTATCTACAAAAATTCATCATGAAATGTCTACTTGAATAGATTAAGAAATGCCTAACATGTTAATAAAGTTCTGGGTGTGTCTGTGGATGATTTAGGCCCGCAAACTGAGGGGGGTTGACTCACCCCAGATGTGGGTGGCACCAGCCAATAGGCTTGCACCCTGGACAGAATAAATAGGGGAAGAGATCCAATTGGAGAGATATTACTCTCCAGTTTCTTCAGCCATTCAATGCAGACTTCCATGAGCGACTTCTGTACAGTGAGCTTCCAGGCCTTTGATCCTTCTTGTTTGGAAGCTTCTGTCTTCTTGAGCATCTGCTGAGGTCTCCGGCTCTCCTGCATGCAGAAGGCTATGGGGGAATTTCAGCTTTTTTCTTTTTTTTTTTTTTTAACCAGGAATGAAACTCACAACCTTGTGCTTTCCAGGCAGGCACTGCACCGCTGAGCTATCTCCCTGGCCCTGCTTCAGTTTTCTCAAATATAAAATGAAAGAGTAAACCTTGGGGCTCCTGACTCCCTCTTTTGGGCCATAGCCTTGCTCTTTGCTCATGTAGCTACATGAGCCTCTGCCTTGAATGTCCTCCTTGCCTTTTGTTATTCCTTCATGTTGAGTCTCAGGCTTATTAACCTCTTCTGTAACCTTTCCTGAAACCCCCTTTCCTCTGAGGCTTTTTGTGTCCTCTCTGTACCCCTGGCACCTTCTGCACCTGCACTGAGGTTGCTTATAAACAGCATTCATCAGGATTTGTTGAAATTCATCAGGGCAGGGCCTGCCTGGGATTGACGTTCCTTCCCTTGAGGTCCAGCAAGATTTAGTAGAGGGGGAACATGGGCTGGCACGAGGCCTTGGGGGAGCAATGGGCCCTTCCCTTCTCCTCACTCCGCTGTGGAGTTGCTTCTGGAGGCCACCTTCCAAACATCCTTCTAGGAATCCCTTCTCTCCTCCGCACAGTGAAATGAGCCACAGAGGAGGCATTCTAGCATCCACTTACGTTGTTTCTATTTCCCTGGAGTTTCCCAGGCCCATTCCTTTGCTGACTATATAAGTTCTGAGTCAGATGAGGGAATTCAGCAGGGAAGTCTTCAGTGGCAATATGCCTACCATGCAGCCAAGGAGGGCAAGAATGGACAGGTGGAAGGCCTGAGCTCAGGCTGTTGGTTAGGGCCCTTGCCCACGGGTGGGCAGTCATGCTGTGTAGAATGTTCTGTTGGTGCCCTGTCCAGCACCCCTTCATCCATCTCCATGCTGCTGTGAATGGAGGCTGCTAACAGCTCTCAGCTCTTCAGGGAATTGTCTTCAGGGAATTGTCCTTGGCAACAGGGGCCATTTCCCCTAGGAAGTCATGCTATCTCATCTGTTCAATAGCACAGGTAGTGACTGACATCCTAGGTGAGTCAGACTGAGAAGATCCCTGTGGCTCAGTGAATGCTCCAAAGCCTGCAGTTGTGGCCACTTGACCTGAGGCCACACCCTTGCTTGATTTTTCATTGACCCAGTTGTTCTCTTCCTGCTTCTCTTAAGGGCCCTCCCTCAGTAAGTCATGGTCTGCAATTCCTATCCTAGCTCTGCTTCTAGGAAGTGGAGTCTTAGCCACAGGACTAATGTCACTGGGGAGATCCATGCAGCTTTGTGGAAAGTAGAGGTCACCGAATGGCCTCATGTGAGCTTACAGTCTTAGTCACTTTCTTGTCACTGGGACAGAATACCTAACACTACAACTTAAAGGAGAGGTTTATTTTGGGTCACAGTTTAAGTCTGTGGTTGACTGACTCCAAGGCAGAAATGACATAGTAGAACGGCCTTGGGAAGAAATCTGTTTCACTCCTGGCAGTCAGGAAGTAGAGAGAAGGGAGAAACTGGAGACCAGAATACACACTTCCAGGTCATGCCCCCCTCGACCCACCTCCGACCAGGTCCTACCTCCTCCTACACGTTGCGCTATGAACCCATCTGTGTTGCACCTCCGTGATCCAGTCACCTTCCAAACACTTGAGAATTTGGGGGGACATTTTAGATTTACACCATAGCAGTTGATGAAGGGAAGAGATCTGCATTCTTTATGGGTGATAGAGAAGGAACTAGGTTGTCCTTGTAGGCTGCTGTGTTAGGACCAAGTTTGAATCCTGGCCAGATATCTTCTGGCTACGTGTCCTTGGGTAAGGACAATTTCTCTCAGTTTCCCTGCCTGCAAATGGAGATAACAAAGTGCCTTATTTATAGGTTAGTTAAGAGGATTAACTAAAATAATTCATGTCAAGAGCTTAAGAGGATACATGGGGAATGCTATATTATGTTAGTATTATTATTACAGATGTTATTACTACTAGTACTGCTGCCATTTAAAATGCAGCTACAGAGAAAATTGTCTCCTCTTTGGAGAAGCATTTTCTGTTTTGAATCAAGAGCCTTCAGTATGCTCATATTCTTCCATTCAGTAGTTTTCAAACTTGGAATTTAGCCCCAGGGAATAATCCGAAATGTAGATAAGGTTTTATTCATCTATGTCTCCTGACAACATCACTTACAGTAGCGAAAGAAAGGAAATAACTGTCCAACTACAGGGCAAGGTTTTTTAAAATTTGTTTTTTATTTGTTATTTTAAAAAGAAAATAACAAAAATATAATAACAAACACACATACATTTACAAAATAACACAAAAACAATACAAGCAATATTGAATTTTAGACAAAGTGATAGGAAATTAATAATGGCTGTTGTATTACATATTGATATCTTCAGCTTGGTTACTCAGGTAAACAAATATAGACATGTAAGACTGATCAAACAATTCAACATTAACTGTTCCTTTCAATAAAGCAATAGAACTTAGTAGTACAGTTATGTTAGTTGTCCTGTGCATACCTATACACACAATTTCCCCTTCTTTCTTTTCTCTTTTCCCTCATCCCAGTTCTTTACTTTTGAGCAATTTCCTTTCGTTTCTACGGGCAAGGTTGAATTTGTACATGTACTATAGCCCTTGCTCTCTTCAAGCAGCTCTGATATTCCTGGAGGCTCAAAGACATGGTGGCCCAAGCTTGTAATGCTAACACTCTGGGAAGCAGGAAGGTCATGGGTTTGAGGCCAGCCTGGGTAACCTAGGGACTTAGCAAGACCCTGCCTCAAAATTTAAAAAGAAAGAAAGGAAGGAAGGAAAAAAGAAAGAACGAAAACAACAAGAAGGAAGGAAGGAAAAAAGAAAGAACGAAAACAACAAAGGCCCTGGGTTCAATCCCTATTACTGGAAAAAAGAAAAGAAGGAGAGGGTGGGATTCTAAAATATTGACAAGAATACTGTAGGTAGAAAGAGGTGGAGATAGTCAACTCAGTATTATAATCTAGAATGAGTACCTTGCATGTGGCTAGGCATTGTGCCCTGTGCTGGTTGTCTCACTTGGGGGACCATGAAAGACTTCCCAGAGGAGGCTGCTCTCTGGGGAAGTGTATCTCTTTGGGTGTCCAGGTCATGGAAAAGAAGATAGAGGACTTTTGGCCAGAAGAACCTTAGGAAATGTAGTTCAGTTGTTTTGCTTTCCAATCCTGAACTCCAGCATTTACCATACACCTGAGTAGATGTGTGTGTGAGGTGACCTTTGACATATCTTTTTTTTTTAAGTTAATGGTCTTTTTATTGGGAAAAAAAAAAAGACTAGCATTTACAACTTGGAATGGGTGTAAATTGTAATTTCTTGACCAGCAATGTTGATGGTTGTGTTGAAGTCCACAGCCACAGCCTACTCTGCCAGCTCCAAGTCATGGTTCAGAAGGTTTTAAAAACAGAGTCCAAAGATGCTCCCTTGTAAAAGATTTCTTATTAAAAATTTGTGAGAAGGGGCTGGGGATTTAGCTCAGCGGCAAAAGCGCCTGCCTGGCAAGCGCAAGGTCGTGAGTTCGGTTCCCGGTACCGGAGAAAAACAAACAAACAAACAAAAAAAAATTTGTGAGAGCGTGACAGCCTGACACCCATTTCACCTTAGTACAATGCAGACATTGCTAAACCAACATATGGGGGCATGCCACCACTGTGTGTCATTGTCACCATGGGCCAGAGCACAGGGAAGTACAAGAGGATTGTTCTACCAAGGGGCCTACATCTGGACAGTTTATCCTCCACCCATTTTTTGCACATCATCCTGAGGTAAACCAATTTTAAATGTGTTTGTTTTCAGTAAACCAGCCATGACAATTTATACTAATAAATTAAACTTGGACCCATCTGAATAGGTTTTGAATTCCTTTTTTCATTTTTTGATTTTAATACAAACACTTGACTGTGCTCAATCAGCAATCTGCATGTATGAAACCTGGCCAGCCCAAACAGTGTATTAATCATTAGCAAATGGAATTTTAAGGAGTCCACTAAGTGCTTTCTTATCATTAAGGGAATACAATTATTTATATTGTAAAACTGATTGTAGCTTGATCTTTAGGGGACAGGACCACCAACCAATACATGCAGATTTTGTGTGTGGACAGAAGGTACTTTTGAACATTTAGTTTTGCTATATAGAAACAGAATGAATAAATGAAATTTATTTTTTTTTTCCAAGAGGTAAGTAAAAGATTCAATTTGATTCTTCTAGAGGGGGGGAAAAAGTAGCTGAAAGTAGGTCTTCATTTTGCAGTCATCATCTGTATGAATTCTTCATAGTTGACTTGTCCATCTCCATCAATACCTGCTTCTCTGATCTTTTTTTTTTTTGTCTTTTTGAGACAGGGTTCAGGCTGGCCTTGAGCTCATTTTGTAGCCCAGGTTGGTCTCAAACTCGCAATGATCCTCCTGCCTCAGCCTCCTGAGTGCTGGGATTACAGGAGTGCACTACCACGCCCTGCTCTGATCATTTCATCTACTTCCTCATGTTAGTTTTTCTCCTGAGTTTGTCATGAAGTGAGGTAGTTCTGCTGCACTGATGTAACCATTTCCATCCTTGTCAAAGACTCGGAATGCCTCATGGATTTCTTCTTTGCTATCTGTACCTTTCTTTTTTCTAGCCATCATAGTTAAAAATTCTGGGAGGTCAAGGGTGCCACTACCATCAACATCCACTTTGGTGATCATATTCTACAGTTCAGCTTCTGTTGGGTTTGGATCCAGTGACCACATGACAGTTCCTAATTCCTTTGTTGTGATGGTGCCATCACCATCTTAGTCGAATAGAGGGAAAGCTTCTTTGATTTTTTTGTTTGTTTGCTTTGTTTTTTTCCGGTACCGGGAATCGAACTCACGACGTCGTGCTTGCCAGGCAGGCACTGTGCCGCTGAGCTAAATCCCCAGCCCCGGGAAAGCTTCTTTGAATTCAGCAATCTGTTCTTCAGTTAGCTGGTCAGCCATGGTGTGAGCGAAGGAAGGAAGAACAGAGCTAGCGAGGGCTGATGCACCTGTGCAAGGGCTGTGATGGAGGAGGTGCCTCCGCTTCAACCGCGGCTAAGGCACGGTGTGTGTGGCCTGCGCTGTGCCGCCGCTGCTGGCGCCACAGCCCGAATTTGAGTAACAGCACCGTGGCCACGAGACTCCCGGTACCACTGTCCTTTGACACATCTTCTAAGCTCTGATTTATGATAATTCTCCAGGTGCTTCTCAAGTCTAGCTTCCCTATCACCATGGTAACCCACAAGACAAAAAGTGTGGGAGGAAAGGTTTTTGATCTTATCTTGCCTCGGGGCTTGGAACGTTCCTTTGATATTCTCTGAGACCCAACACCACCATGAAGTCCACCACCGTGCATTCAATACCCCCGTTACCAGATTCTACACCTCTGTAGTGTTTGTACCTATCTCAAAGTTGTAATAAACAACTGGAAATTCTAAGTCAATGGCAGGAGATCACTGGAGATCTACTATGCAAATAGTGGCAGATTATAGTTTTCAAAGATGGCTGCAACAGTATCCCCAGATTATACGCCAGAACCTTACTGCCTCATGGAAACTTATATCTCTGTGTTCTCCTTGTGAATCTGGATGGCCTTGGTGACAACTGATTGGGGCCTTGGCCAGCTGAGCAAAGCAGAAGCGACGGTACATGCCCTTCAGGGCTGTTTCATGACAATGTCACACAATTGTATTGCATTGACTCTTGGAAACGGCCACCATGCTGTGAGGAAGCCTGAGTGTTCTGGGGGTCCCATTGGAGGAGGAATGACCTCCCTAGCCCAAAGCCCTGGTCAAGCTTCCAGCTGAGAGACAGCCTGGACTCACCAGCATTGGAGTTACGTTCTTGCCCTTGATCTACCTACTCCAGCAGGTGCTGCATGGAATCAAGATGAGCTGCTTCTCTTGAGCCCTCACTAAACTGTATGTCTGTGAGTAAAAGAGAGGTCACTGTGGTTTTAAGCTATTAATTTTTGAATGGTTTATTACTGGGCAAGAGATTATCAAAACAGATGTACACTCCTAGAAGGCTATTTTGCTTTGTGGATGGAGAATGTTCACCAAATTTCTACGCTTCTGCAGGCATTTCTAATTCTATTTTAAAATTAGACCTCTATATGATTCTAGATAGTGCTCAGTCTAGGGACTTGGAGACTATGTTGAAGTGGAAAACGATGAGAAAGGGCAGTGACAGCATAGGAACTGCTTTGGCAAAGGAATTCGGGGGACACAGAGAGTAGAAACAGGTAGACAAAAGGTACTTCTCGAGTGTAAGAGGAAGACATGCAGAGAAGCAGAGGATGAAAAGGACAGGTTAGTTGGAAACATGTCCTGCAGACCCAGATGTGGGTACAGAATATCACAGGAGCTGGTGACTTGTGCCAATCATGTAATCGACTCAAGTGGGGCTAGTTCCTCATTCTGGCCCCCTGAGCCCAGCATAGGACCTTCATCACTATTTGGAGATCCAGTATAAACTACCTTAGCTGGCAGCTTCCTGTAAAGCCCTGAGATAACGAGTGACAAAAGCAGCTCTAGTTTCAAGTTTAAAATGCCTGCTTCCCACTACATTCACCAAATAACAATTACTTCTCCAAGTGTAAGTTTTCCCATTTAACAAAAAGGGCTGATAGTAACACCTTGTGCCGTATGGGGCTTTTATGAGACACTTTAGCGGATCAAAAAACATTGAACATAAAATATTTAGCAGTAGTAGATGTGCAATAAATGTAGCTATTCTCACATTTGGAAGTGGAGGTCAGAGAAGAAAGGTGCAGGGGCTGTGAGTGACAATGATTAGCCTTATAAAGAACTCTGTGAAATGAGAAGCAAAATTATTTTTTAATTCTTCTGTAGAGACGTTTTTCTAGGTTTAAAAGATACTTGGTGCTTGACACGGGATGAACTATGGCATTTCATATAGGAAATGAACCCCAAACCCTAATCCCAACCATATCCTTAACACTAGCATTAGGCCTAACTCTAGCCCTAACCAATATTCTAACTTGAACCTTAACCCTAACCCTAATCCTAACCTTAACCCTAACCCTAACCTTAACCCTAACCGTAATCCTAACTCTAACCCTAACATTAAACTAACCCTAATACAACACCCAGCCTTAATGCTAAGTCTAAACCTAACACTTAAACATAACCCTAACTGTAAATATAACCCTAGCCCAGACACAAGACCTAGATCTAGCCCTACCCAAATCCTAATACTAACCTTCAATGTAAATCTCACCATAGATGTAGCACTGACTCTAACTCCTAACCCTTAAATCTAACACAACACTACCCTAATTCCTAAAACTAAACACAAAACTAGCCCTAGTGTTCAAGCAAACTCTAAATCTAGTGCTGAACCCAAACCAAATGCTAGCTGAATTAAAATCCTCATCCTAACCCTAACCATAACCCTAATCCTCAATCTAATTCTTGCCCTAGCCCTATCCCTAGCCCTAGAACTAACCTTAACCCTAACCCTAACCCTAACCTTAACCCTAACCCTAGCCCAACCCTAACTTTAATCCTTAACTCTAACGCTAACACAACCCTGAACCTAACCCTAGTTCTAGCCAAGTCCTAACCTAGCCCAAACCCTATGCAGAACCATAGCTATAGTCCAAACCCTAACATTATCCTTAAACTTAACCCATATTCTAACCATAGCCCTCAACCTAATTCTAGCCTAGACCTAGTCCAAAACTTAACTCTAACCCTGGCCCTAGCCATACCCCGAGAGTTAATTTTAACTCTAACTCTAGCTCTAAACCTAATCATATCCCTAAACCTAACACTAATCATAGCCCTGTTCTACCTCAGGCCATAGTCCAAAACCTAGCCATAGCAGTAGCCCTAACCCTAGCCCTAGATTTAAAACAAACCTTAATCCTAATGATAATCCTAAACATCCCAAAATCTGGCCCTAACCCTAAACTTAAAGGTAACAATAACCCTAGCCCTTCCCTTAAGGATAACCCTAACCCCTAAACCTAAGCCCAATGCTAACTGTAGCAACACCCCTATCACTAGCCCCAGCCTTAATCAAAACCTAACCCTAACTAACTATAAACTGGATCCTATTCCAAATCCTAACACTAACCCCAACACTAACCTTAGCCTTAGCCATAACCCTAACCCTAGTCCTAATCCTAACCATAAGCTAACTCTAGCACTACCCTTAACACTAAATCCCTAAACCTAACGCTAACCCTAACTGCAACCCTAAACCTAACCCTAGCCCTAGCTCTAGCTCTAGCCCTAGCTGTAGCTGAAGGGTTAGACTCTAACCCTAATCCTAAACCGAACAACCCTAACTAACCCTAACCTTATCTCTGTTAGTACCCCAACCCTAACCTGGACCCTAGCCTGGGTCTCCCCAGGTGGGTGACCCCTGGGGAAGTCTGCTTTTAGGTCTCTCTATTGACATCCCTTAGTGGACTCCTTATTGGATGTCCATTGTCTTGAAAGTACAATGGAGTTCTTCCTGAACAAAAGTGGAGGCATGGTGCCAAGCTTGCAGGGAGTGTGTCCTCCCATGACAGCCTGTTCTTAAGAGAACAGAAAACAGGTCAGGAAAGTCTCTTTTCACCCTTCGTGGATCTGTCATCATGGAAGGAATGGAGAGAGGGATGAAGTCAGGTGGGCTCACACATGGCTGAATTTGTGTGAGTGAATAGGTAAACAATTTTGGTGGCAACCTACTGTCGCTTTATACCCAGTCACCCTTGGTTTCTTGCTTTCCTGTCTCAGTAGTCTGTCTGCCCCCAAATTAGACTTGATGCAAAGAGTGGGGCACTGCTGGGTTTTTTGGGAAGTGACACTGGTAAGCAGCAATGAGGGGCTTGGAGAGGGAGGGAGACAAGCCCACAAAGTGGGGTGTCCTCTGAGCTGGTTACTGCGACCACCAGTGCAGCTTGCCCTTGCTGGGGGAAGGACTGTGTAGAAAATCCAAAGAACAGGAAATGAGAGTTCTATCAATTGCCATCTCCCATTGGTCAAGGCATCATCCCAGGCGCATTAACTCCACACTTCTTTGACATGTGGCTGCCCTGGGATTGAGAGCGCTAAACCATCTCCATGTGCCTTTGAGGGTGATGTCTTGCCCCTCACAGCATGGCAGAATCAGGTGGGCCCAGAGCTGCATCAAAAGGTCCCACAGATGGTCCCAGACCAGGTCAGTCAGTTTCCTCCACTGTGCACTTCTAGTTCCTGTCCCTCAGGACCTAGAACGGGCTGAGGTTTCAGGCTTTCCCATGTGATTCTTTGGTTAACGCCTGTCCACCACTATGCATAAATTCAATATAGGTAGGGAGTGTCTACTTATGCTTAGCCTTATTTTCCCTGTGCATGCTTCTGTGCTTAGTATGCAGATACAGCAGACACTCATCACTACATGGTGAGTGCATAAACTCTGCCACCTCCTCTTCTTTCCCTTGTGACAGGGGTCTTGTGATGGTTTCCAAGCTGGTCTTGAACACCTGGGCTCAAGTGACCCTCCTGCCTCAGCCTGTTGAAGTGAGGACTATTGATGTGCACTGTAGACCACTGCACCAGGCTTCAACAGGCCCTTCTTTCTCCTCCAGGTCTTCATCCTTTTCCTGCCTACTGAGCTGTCTTGTGGTTGATCTTCCTTAGAGAAAGCCTTGTTAGCAAGGTATATACAGGTCGACTTTCCTGTTACAGAAACAAAATACGTGACACTGTAATTTAAAGGAGAAAAAGTTTATTTTGACTCACAGTTTCAGAGGGTACAATCCATGGTTCTAAAGCAGAAATGTCATGGCAGAAAGATGTGGCAGAGGAAAGCTGCTCAACTTATGGCAGCCAGGAAGTAGAGAGAGGACTGGGACAGGGTACTCTCCAAAGTCGTGCTCCCAGTGACCCAACGTCCAATTAGGCCCCAACCCCTAAAATTACATTCAGCTATGAACTCATCAGTCTGTCAGTCCATGATGAGCACAGCACTCGCACAGTCTAATCACCTTCCAGAAGTCCTCACTCTGAGCACAGGAGCCTTTGGGGAGACATTTTAGATCAAGCTCTAACAGGATGCACCTCTAAAGTTCTCCTAAGAGTCGGTGTTTCAGGGTTTGCTCTTAATGTAACATAAACAGCCCAGGTTACAAAGTTACACAGGCTGAAGTCCCAGCTCTGCCACTCAGCGGTTGTGTGACAGTGGACAAGGGACCTACTCTTTCTGAACACTAACTTCCTCACCTGGAAGAGAGCAGAAGTAACTCCGCTCTGGGACCGTGGCAAAGGCACACGGCACCCGGCACACCCTTGCCTCTATGTGTTTCTTCCCTTCCAGCCTCTTGCCCCCCTCCTGATCCCCAGGAGGAAAGGAGAGGCCTTGTGAGGCCAGGAGGAAGTGCCTGACGGTTGTGAGGGGCTGGGTTTTTACCCTGCTTTCTCTTCTCTCTCTTCTTGGCTATCGATTGCAGCAATACCTGCAGTTTTTGCTTCTCAAAAAAAAAAAAAATCAATACTTCATTAGCTAATACCTGTCGTAGCTGCATAGACAGGCGGCAGTCAGGGGCTCTGTGGGCTGCAGGACCTGAACTGAGCTGGATCCTAGCAGCAGATGCCTCTCTCTGGGGCACAGGTTGCCATTGTGAGCTGATGAGGTCTGGGTTGCTGCTGCTGCTTCCTCTCTTTGCCCCTCGGCTGGAACTCTTGCCAGCACAAAGAAACAGCTGCAGAATCAAAACCTCGAGAGAATTCCCTCATTCAACAAATATTGGTCTAGTTCATCTTCTGAAGGAGAATGGATTTGGTGTGAAACAGGAAGGGGTTTGGCTCCTAGATCATTTCTGCCTGGTTGACTATCTGTTGGACCTGTGCCTGGCATGCAGTAGGCACTTGCTGGATACATGTCTCATGATGGGATATATTCTTATGACTGGCCAGGTGCATTGTGTCTGTGAACCTCAGTTTTTAAATCTCTGAAATGGGCATAAAAGAGTCTCGGTCGCACGGTCTCTCTGTGTTAGGAGATGCTTAAAATGCTGCACAGACCTGGCCCCTTCGGCTCTCTACATGCGGTGACCATGATGGGGATTTGAAATCGGCCCTGATTGGCAGCAGAGAGCTATTTCCATCTGGAACTGTATTATACCTTCGCCTCACCATTTCTGTGGCCAGTAATCCAAACTGTTTCTTCTCCCCCCTAATTACATCCATTTACTTTCTCTTTCTTTTGTTACATAAGCTGAGATATTCAACCCATTGGCTGCAAAGACTGAATTCTCTTCTAATTATAAGAAAAATAGCTTTTTCTTTCTTCCATTAGTCCTAATGGAAATTGGCTGCATAAATCTCCCAGCGTTGGGGTGAATGTCTAGGCCTCCCAGCAGCGCTGGCATGCACAGGCTTTGCCGGGAAGCCGATGTGCCTCCCTCTGCCGTGTGGAGGATGGAGGGTGGTTTTGGAGTAGGGTGGATCAGAATTTGAAGCCAGTAATGAGGTGTGACCTGGGGCATGTGACACCCCCACATTCCCAGGCATGGTCTCCTCATCTCCCTCATGATGTCGCAGTGAGGTTTCCTGCTCTTCTAGGATTACAGGGCTTGGAGGGGGATTCTCCTGATGTGAGAACTGCTTCTCTTCTGTTCCAGCTGTTGCAGGCTGCATTCCCACAAAGCCGCCTATCTGGGAGAAGGGACCATTCTCCTGGCATTCAGATGTGTCCCCCGGAGTCTGCTATTAGGACTGTCAGGAGGGCACACAGCTCTTGGTGCACTACTCAATTGTGCCCTTCCCCTCAGGGTGTTTGGATGGATAAGTATGGACAGTGATTTCTGGATTTGATTTATATCTGTCCTTTTTCCTAGTCCACAGTGTCACTCCATGTGCCTCTTTTCTTCATGCCAAAGCGATCCTCCCAGGAGAGAAACCACACCTCCAAGCACACATTGGAGGTAGGCCCCTAGAACCAAGAGCTCACCGCTCACCTTCGGCTCCTGAACAAACACAAAGGAGAGACAGCTCAGCTCTGGTGTGAGTAGAAGGGGAGAGTGGTGGTGGGCATGGCAGATAAGAACAGTCAGATTTCTGCCCACCCTCTTTGAACTGCTAGGCCACAGGGTGTCACATAAACTCTGTATGTATAATAAATTTTTCCTCTGTGGTCCTGTGGAGCATCCCAGCCCCCATTCCCAGCCTCTGGACCTTGAAATAGAGGCAGCGGTACAGAGGGGACATCAGGGGCACCAGGAAGAGTCCTGGGAGTGGTGACATCTTGGGTCTGCAGCCCTTATCTTCAACGCTACACTGTAGTCTCTGCAGTGGGAAGGTTTGATGTTGCAGAGTCCTAACCATGGCCTTCAACCAGGTCTTGTGGTATGCTGGAGTGGACAGTGATTAGCTGGAGGCACAATGGGAGAGACACCTAGACTCTCAAGCCTTTTCTCTGGTGCCCTTGGGGAGGGAAGGGCTGGGGGCCTCCAAGCACATAAGTGGGGGAGGAAGTGAATGATACACACAATATAGAATAAAGGAAAGAAGAAAGCAAGAAATGAGGGGAAAGAATGCTAAGAAGAGGAGGGTGAGGGGAAGGAGAAAGGGAGAAGAACACTCCTTACTTTGCTGTATTTTCACAGAGGGATCTGCCTGTGCCCCGCAGCTGGGTATGGGAAGACTCTGGACTCCTTGTCAGCTGTGCATCTGGTCTTGCAGTTGCCGGTGATAAGACCTGGTCATTGCTATTCATCTCAGGATGCAGGATGCTGCAGACTCCATGGAAAGGCCTTTAGGTCAAGGAATTGCGCACTGGGCTCAAAGCCACCAGCTAGGCACCTTGCAGCCCTGGCCCTGGAGCTTCTGAGAGACAGAAGCAGCTTCATGTGCACAGCAGTACAGAGGAGGCAGGGCTGAGCAGTGGGCACTGTGTTTACTGTTTGCTCCATCCATGTCCTGCCGTCCTTTCCCACAGGGCTCTGAGAAGAGGAAATGAGATTCTAACGATGTGATGATCTTGGTGGGGAGGGTTTGTGAGCCTCCTGCAGGAAGCCTGAGCCAGAGCCAGGCAGAACTGCCATGGGAGAAATGCAACTTGCTTCATTTCCAGTGGGTTTTCAGTGGGAGAGGCTGGTCTGGGCCACAGGAAGAGCAGAGTCTAGAGTCAAGGGGACCTAGGGTGGGGATCCTGGCTGTGCTGCTTTCTAGCTCTGTGGGACCCACCCTGAATCCCAATGGCTTCACTTGTCAAATGGGAACATAGTAAAAGTGAATCTGCTGACATTAATGGAATAATCACTGTTCCTAGTGCTTTAGGGCATTAACTTAATTCTCATAACAGCCTGTTCTGGTCACTTAATGCTGCGAAACTTGATGGCTTAAAATATCAGCGGTCTTAGTTACTTCCTTGTCACTGAGACACAATTCTGACACCCACAACTCTAAGGAGGAGAAGTGTATTTTGGCTCACAGCTTTTAGAGATTCCAGCCCATAGTCAGTTGACTCCAAGGTAGAGGGGCATGGCATAGGGCACGGCAGAGGAGAAGCAGCTCACGGCATGGCGGTGGGAAAGAGAGACAGAGAAAGAGAGAGACAGAGAGAGAGAGGGAGACACAGAGAGAGAGACAGAGAGAGACAGAGACAGGGAGACAGAGAGGGAGACACAGAGAGAGACAGAGAGACACAGAGAGAGACAGAGACAGGGAGACACAGAGAGATACAGAGAGACACAGAGAGAGACAGAGAGAGAGAGAGAGAGGGAGAGGAGAAAGAAGAAGATAGACCCTTCCAGGCCATGTCCTAGTGACCCATCTCCTCCAATCAGGTTTCACCTCCCAATCACATTTGGCTATAAACTCATAGTGAACTGATCCACTGAAAAGTATCACACCCCCATGATCCAATCACCTCCCAAAATCCCTGTGCATGAGCTCATGACACTTTGGTGGGACATCTAGATATAAACCATAACATTCTGCCCCTGGCCTCCGAAAGACTCATGCCTATTCCTTTATGCAAAATGCATTTAGTCCATCTCTAAGAGTTATCAAATTCCTGTTTCCACATTGCTCATAAGTCCAAATTCAGAGTATCTTATGAGATTTAAGGCAAATTCTTAGCTGTGAGGCCCTGTAAAAATCAACACTATTCCAACATACAAAGGAATAGTGTAAACATTTGCATTCCAAAAGGGAGAAATAGGGGGGGATATGAAGAGATGGGAGCAGTGGGAGACCAAAATCCAGCAGGGTAAACATTAAATCCCATAGTTCTTGGGCAAATTGTGGTGAGATATGAACCCCAAAGGGTTGGGGTGGCCCTGCACTATGGCATTGCCAGTAATTGTTACCCTCATGGGTTTTTTCTTGGGCTGGCTCTGTTCACTCCTTGCAACTTTCCTACAGCGTTCCACATTCCTGTCCTATCAGGGCCTTCTTCTGAAAGCTGAGGGGAAGCTTTCCTGACCCCGATGCAGCAGCAAACAGAAACACTGAAATGGGACCCAGGATTTAAACACAGATTTATTAACATTGACCTACCTGACCGGGAATCATTCCCAAAGTATCAGGCCCCAGTCTCTGGTAGTCTAGGACTTCTGTGGGGTTTGCAAGTGGGAAGTACAGAAACAGAGTATTTGGCAGTTATTGAAGGTGACATATTATCTCAGTATTCCTGATTGGCCTAAGGGAAAATTACATTATGTATATTGCATACAAAGGCAAGTTCCAACTCTGGGCAAGCTCAGAGTTATGGGAAGCACTTGGCTTAGGTAACATACAGGGTCAGGGTGGGTTGGTTAGACAAGGGAAATATGCACTTGGCACTGGAAAGCAAATCTGCTCAGGGGAGTAGCTGGTTGCAGGCTGGCACAGGACCTCAGAAATAAAAATTTAAAGCAGCGCAGTGGGGAGTGCCGGCTTTTGGGCCAGACCCTAGCCATGCAGGCACCAGGGAGGCAGGCAGTCGGCACTTGGGAAGCTGCATGGTGGCACATGCTGGCGTGCTCTGGCCCTCAGTTCAGCCACTGCCACGTGGTCGAGAACTATCATGGCGCAGAGAAGCAATGACACAATTGGCCCGCCACGCGCCAACCGTGGAGGCCCACCTGGGGACATGTGTGAATCATCCTGACATGGAGAAACCCCTGGGAATACGTGCCACACAATGAGTCGCTTTTGCTCCTGCCATTGAGAACCAGAGAGGTCCAGAGTCAGCGGAGGAGCAGCTGCTGAACAAGGACTCAGAGAACATGAGAATACAGGCTATGCCTGAAGACTTAGAGGTCTAGTAGACTAGGGTCAAGAGAGTCGTTTGGAAGCTGGAAATCAGGAGAACCTTGTGCAAAACCTGGGGAGACCCCGTAGAAGCCTGACAGCTTCCCCTGACAATACAGGCTGCAGTGGAGGAGCATGTGGGACTCCAGAGAGGTCTGCACTGAGATTCCTGCTGCCTCTGCTAATGGTTGGGGAGAGGACACTAACTGCTTGTGGGGTCCCAATGTGATGGGAGGCTGGAGAGAAAAAGCTACAAAAAGTGGCTCTTGCCCCAGATGGCTCACTTGAGATGTTAGTAAGAATTGCCTCCTCAGTATTCTATAGCTGTGACAAGGCAGAGGCCAAGGAGAGAAAACAAAGAGACTGAGAAAAAGCAGCTGCTTTTGCTGCAGCACTAAGAGAAACAGACCCTAAGTCTGATTCTCTGGTCCCCAAGAAGAACTCGAGCACTGCATTCATCTGTTACCACTGTTAAAAGCCAGGCCACCTCAAGAGGAACTGCCCTAGGAAGCCTCCTGGGCCATGCCCTGAATGCAAAGGTGGCCACTGGAGATTGGTCTGTTCTCTGAAGGGGAGGCCCCAGAGCTCAGACCCATGCTACCAGTTAGCCCAACAGGAATGAGAGGGCCCGGGGCATACTCTGCCTTCTCCCTCTGGCCAGACTGTCAGCTCCATGGAGGAGCCCCAGGTAATCATGACTATCATGACTACAGAGGAAAAAGAAAACAGCCTGTTGCTAGATACAGGTGCAAGTCTGTAGGTCCTTCTTTTCAGTCCTGGCCTTCCTTCCAGCCATCACACCTCAGTGAAAGGAGTCACTGGTGAGGAGGTAATATGCTATTTTTCACAATCCTTAGGCTGTAACTACTTGTTAGATTCTTCTTGCATATCTCTGTCTTCCTGAGAAACCACTTTGAAGATACCACCATGTATTACAGCAGCCATTGATATCTTCCTACTAATCTGTCCATAACTCTGTAACGTTTGTACTGTTCCTATGCTATTTCATAAATGGATATATGTTTATTACTATGTGTTTCCTACAACAACCATTGAGAATAGTCAATGAATATTCAGTTGATCACTCATGCATAGCTCTATTTATTTTCTTTAGAAACCACTTTGAAGATACCAAACTATAGTACAACAACCATTGATAATAACCTACCACTTTTGTCTGTAACTCACTATGTCTATTTGTTTTCCTGAGAAACTATCTTGTAGATAACAATATGTAAAACAACAACCATTGATAATTTCATACCACTTCGTCTGAAATTCGGTAAGCCCCCCTAATACTATGTTATCCTTCTTTTACTCCTTAAAATTAAAAAAAAGCAGGGCTGGGGATTTAGCTCAGCGGCAAAAGCGCCTGCCTGGCAAGCGCAAGGTCGTGAGTTCAGTTCCCGGTACCGGAGAAAAAGCAAAACAAACAAACAAAAAAAAATTAAAAATTTAACTCTAGTTTCCTCTTCATTCTCTCCTCTTTTTATAACTCTTGACAATTCTTTATTTAGTGCTATATTGTCATTTCCATAAATTGGTAGGGAATTTAGAACAATTGTGGGGTGATCACATCTGCCAGACATAAAGTGGTATAGGGTTTTATTAGCAGGTACCTCATAATAAAATGGGGGTGAAGATCTGAGACAAAGCTGGCCATCCCGAGTAAGTGAAAATGAGCACTAACAGATACTTGTAATCCCTGTAAGGATTTATTTCCCGTTTCTGTCAGTGGTTTCAAACAGGGCGGGCAGCCTTTTGCTACTGGGTCCAGGTCTTTGACAGATAGGCAATAGGTCTTTCCCAAGGTCTGACCTGCTGAGTTAAGACCCTTAGGGCTATGTGTCTTCTTTCATCTACAGACAGATTGAAGGGCCTAGTCATGTTGGGAATGCCAAGGGTTGGCTGTGGAGAGTTCCTGCTTTATAGCCTGGAAGGATTGGGTTTGGCCTATAGTCCAGTCTAACGATGTCCATTTCTCTTTGTTTCCTGACATGTCATACAGGGATTTTGCTTTTCAGCAAATGCTGGAATCCAGATTTGGCCGAATCCTGCAGCTCCCAGGAATTCTGAGCTGTCTCTTATTGTTAGGCCTTGGATGGTGCACATGACCTCTTTTCTTTCTGGTCCCAATCTCCTGAATCCCTTTTCTAGATTGAAGCCAAGATATCGTACCTTAGGCTTACAGAGTTGAGCCTTTTTCCAGAATACTTTATATCCTGTTGTCAGTAGATGGTGAAGGAGGGCTTGTGTTCCTTTCCAGCAATCTGAGTGTTTTGGGCTGCAGAACAATAGACCATCTATGTACTGTAGCAGGGTGCAGTTGCAGTCAGCTTGAGGGAATTAGGCCAGATCAGCAGCAAGAGCCTCCTGGAAGAGGATAGAAGAGTTTTTGAAGCCTTGTGGCAAATGGATCCAAGTGAGCTGGCTTTTTCATCCTGTCTCTGGATCTTCCCATTGAAAGGCAAAAAGGGTTGACTTATGGGAGCCACCTGAAAACAGAAGAAAACATCTTTTAAATCTATACATGTAAACCAGGTGGTGTCTGGAGGTAGCAGCCCAAGAAGAATGTGTGTTTTGGAAACCAGAGTGCAAGGTGAAGGCTGCATTGTTGATCTTGCACTGGCCGTTAATCTCCATTGACCTTCTTTACCAGGAGGAGAGGAGTGTTCTAAGGTGATTGACAGTCTATCAGGATCTCAAACTGTGTGGCTGGATGCCTGTTTGTGCTTCCCGTGACATAGGATATTATCTGACAGCAATGAGGTTTGAGGTGGGGCAGCATTCAGTCACTACAGGAGCATGGTTGATGGCCAGGCTTGAAGGTGGGTCTTTGGCTCATACCTCTGGGAGGAGAGATTTTAGAATTTCAGGATTGTGATTGTCTGTCCTAGTCTGATGTAGGCATCATTCTCCCTCTTGGGGAACAGTCAGAGGTAAGAACAACTTTGAAGGTGCAGGGTTAAATGAGAGGGAGGCTGACTGGCTTGGAGCAGAGGAGATGGTCACTTTTAATTTGGAGAGGAGGTCTCTTCCCAGAAGTGGTATGAGGCATCCTGGCATATACACAAATTTATGTTTGGTGAGATAGCCTCCCAGGTTGCAATTTTATGCCTGGAAGAAAAGGGTGAGAGGCGCAAATCCCAGTTGCCCTGGTGATGACAACCTTTTTCTGACTGAGGAGCAATAGTTTAGCTGTCTACCAGAAAAGTCATAGGTTGGTCTCCAGTATGGATGTGGACTGTGAGCTCCCAGTGACCCAGCTGAAGGAGGGAGCCAGGTTTTGCCTAGTCTGAGCCTGTCAGACTGATGAAAGGGTGTTGTCATTTGATCTGGGTTGAAGCTTTTGAGAGTCCTTATCTTTTAGTCTGAATGGATATTTAGTTTTCTAGTGTCCATGGCCCTTATAACTTGCATATTAGTCTTTGATCAGAGGGTATCATTGTCTATCAGGCTGGATTTTCTTGTGGATATCAGGTGCTTCCTGTGCAATGAAGGCTGCATTTACCATTTGTAGATTTTCTGGGGCCTCAGGGTCAAAGCAGTGTAGACCCTGTAGGCCTTATAGAGTCTTTCATAAAAGTCTGAAGGGCTTTTATTATGCTTCTGGGTAATAGTAACAACTTTTGACATATTGATGGACTTTTTGCCCCTCTCTTCAATGTCTTTGAGAAGCACTTGACTGGATTGATTTGTTTCTTTTTGCTGGATTTTGTGCTCCTAAAGGGGGCAACTTTTGGGAAAGGCCAAGGCAACCCATTTGTCAGGGCTGACAGTCTATAGAGGAATCTCTTCCTTTAATCAGGTTTTTCTCAGTTAAAATGTAGCAACATTTCTGTGTTGAACAGAGTCAGAAGGAGTTGCTGACAGTCATCCCAAGTGGGCATTAGAGGACATCATCAGGCCAGGATAGGTGTGTAAGGGTGGTTGTGAAGCAGAAGGCTCTGGAGTGGGGAGGGCCTCTGTGGCCGAATGCCAGCAGTGACTGATTGGACTCTGGAGTTTGGGCTGGAGAGGCAGGTCGGCTTGGACTGGTGGCTGGAACTGGAACTGGCTCAACTGGCTGGAAGTAGATGAGTTGGGAGCAGCGGGGAGGAGGACCGGGCCGGTGGAACTATAGGTTTTTGCAGGAAGTGTGGGCTGTGGTGACTAGTAAGGGGTGATTCATCTGCCAAGGTGGAATTTGCAGAAAGAATGAATCTTTATTCAGACACAGGGGGTCTTGTTTAGATACATAGACTTTCTTTTTAAATCCATAATCACCAGAAAATCCCTTTCTAAAATTCTTGAGTCTATAGTCAGGGATTGTGGGTTGGACTAGCTGGATCCCATTTCTGACTCCCTACACATGTGTGGTGTACCCTTGAATGGTGGTGTAACAGACAGAAGTAGCGGTATCCTCCAAGGAGGACCATTCAGATGCTTGCCCCTCATGGGGTATTTCAGTATGACTTAGCTAAGGGGGGTGTGAGGCCTCCATAATGCTATATGTTGACCATTGTGGAACCTCAGGTGAGAGCCCAATCGGACACTGCAACCAGTGCTTTCCAGTCTTGGTGCCCAAATGGAGGAGTCTACAGCTTACACTGTCCATTTCACTCACATGTTCATCAAGCATTCAGAGGTTGAAACATTCCTCCCCGCTCCCCGAGACCAGCTCCCAGCTCCCCGAGATCCACTCCCCACTCCCCGAGACCATGGGAGGCCTAACTAATGAGAGGTGATCAGGCTGCCCTTCTGCTCTAACTGAACAGGAACAGACTGAAACCAGGTGCTCCTGGGGGTCTTACCTAAACCAGGCAGGCAGGCAGACTGAGCCCTCCTCCCTTTAGGGTCTGGTGAGCCTCAAGCAGCAAGCTGGGAATCCTCCTCCAGTCCTCTGAGGGACTTTGAGAAATATCCAAAGTGCACCTTCCCATCAGGACCTGGACAGGCCAGTGCTCCATCTATGAGGGACTTGGCCAGTGACCAAAGAAGTCAGAATGGCTGGTTTTCCCAGGTGACACACCAGATGCAGTGGCAAACAGAAACACTGAAATGGCACCTGGGATTTGGAGGCCGACTTATTAACACTGATGGACCTGACTGGAAATCATTCCCAAAGTGTCAGGACCCAATCTCTGGTAGTCTAGGACTTATATGAGGTTTGCAAGTGGGAAGTACAGAAGCAGAGTATTTGGCAGTTACTGACTGGTTATATCTTCTGTCATTATTACTGATTGGCCTAAGGGAAAATTACATTCTGTATGTTGTATACTAAGGCAAGTTCAAACTCTGGGCAAGCTCAGAGTTATGGGAAATACTGAGTTGAAGTACCATATGGGTTCAAGGTGGGGTCTGTTAGGTAAGGGAAATATGCACTTAGCACTGGAAAACAAATCTCATGGGAGTAGCTAGTTGCAGGATGGCATTGGACAGCAGAAATAAAAACTTAACACTCCACTTTCCTCTTTGCCACAACTCTTGCATTCTGCATGCACCTAAAATCAGGACTATGTAGATGCTGCCAAGGTCTGCAACCAGAGTTCAAGCAGTAGCTGAGCCCTTTTGTATATTTTTTCTTTTCTTTTTTTTTTTCAGAGACAAGGTCTGTCAGTGTAGTTTAGGCTGACCTTGAACTAACTATGTAGCCCAGGCTGGCCTCAAACTCACAGCAATACTCCTGCCTCAGCTTCCCGAGTGCTGAGAGTATACACAGGCACCACCGTATCTGGCTGCCCTTCTGTATCTTGCTGGTGGTTGCAGAGATCTCTAGGTGGTTGGATGGCTGAGCTTGGTGAACTGAATCCTGGGGAATCAATTTCCATTCCTTAAGTTGCTGCCATTGTGGCACATGTTGTCCTGCGGTTCTCTTTTCAAATAAAAGTCTTTCACCTTTGCAATTTTGAAACTGCAAAAGGTAGGGCCTTGCCAGCTCTTTCCATTCACTCAAGCCATTTTTCCTGTTGATCTGTTCCAAAGTACTTGGCTCTTTTCAATGCTAATCTTTTTATCAACCAACTTCTCCTCTGTTCCATCTTTGCAGGCCCAAACTTTACTGAAGCTTCCTTTTTAGCTCAACTGGAAACTTTTAAAATCATTATTCTGGGCCATTTGCTCCTGTTTCTCAAGGTAGAGCTGGCTAAAAGTCCCCGGCAGTACCCAAGCCACAGCCTGAATATTTGGTTGTTTTGAAATTTCCTCTGCCAGATTAATTAGTCCACTGCTCTTAATCTCCATCTCTTGCCAAATGTCAGGACAAGAGTAAAATGTAGACACATTTTTTTTCCAGAGCATAACACACCTGGCGGGCAGTCCAACTGCCAATGGAGCCCACTGGAAATGGAGTCTGCTGGAAACCTACTGGACCTGGGTTTTACTGGCTACACCTGCTCCTTTCTTTCTGCACTGGCAGGCACACACATGGTGAATGTCATGAGTGACCCTATGAGCACTTAGTGGCTGGTATCACGTATGTCTCCCTCTTCTTGCCCATCTCTGGTCTGAATTATGAAGCATCAGCCTTACAGCCGTTTCCTGTGTCTGACCTGTCACCATAGTGTGGCTCTCCTATGTGCGGGGGATGGGTGGAATTGCAGGTATCTTGGGGGATGTGCTGTGGATGTCTCCCACCTGAGCTTCTATGGCAAGTGTGCTGTTAGGGACTTATACTGTAGCTTTGGTTCCTTTCCTGGGTCAAACTCTTCATGTTCCATGTTACAGAGAGCTTATTAAAAAATGTATGTTCATTTCCTAGGGTTGCCACAACAAATAACCAGCAACTTGGTGGCTTAAACACAAGTTTACTTTCTTCCATTTCTCTAGGTCAGAAGTGGGACATCAAGGCATCAGTGGGGCTGATCCCCCTTCAAAGCTATAGGCGAGGATAATTCTTTGCTTCTTCCAGCTGCTGGTGGCTCCTGGTGTCTTGAACCTGCTGAAGGTGGTTGTGTGTGTCTTTTAGGTACAACTCTCATCCAGCCAGGTCCTGCCAAGGACTCTACCTATGCCAACCCATGCTCTTGGGTCTAATCGCCATAACTACCTGGCAGGGTTGAATGATCTGCGTTGTGTCTCCTCCACTGTAGATCGTCCAATGAGTGCTGAGGGTGACACCACTTCTCCCCACAATGTGCCTACTGATGTCCTGGTCAACTGCACTGTGGAGCTGACTTAGTATGAGGGCTCAGTGAGGGCTGTGACCAGGATTCTGGACTCTCTTAAATAATCCTTGATTCTCTCTGTCTCTTTGTCTCTGTCTCTCTCTCTCTCTTTGTACTGTGGATTAAACCCAAGACTTTTTAATTAAGCTACATCTCAGCCCTGTTTTGAATTTTTAATTTTGTGACAGGATCTTGCTAAGTTGCTGGATCACCCAAGTTGGGTTTGAACTTGTGATCCTCCTGCTTTAGACTCCCAGTGTGCTGGGATTATAGTTGTGCATTGCTACTTCCAGTTTGAGCTCTAGCTTCTGACTAGCACTCTTGGGGACTTCAGTGGAGGTGGAAGTGGAAGTACTCTCAGGCTGAGGATAGTCTGAGCTGGTGGAAGACAAAGTCTGCAGGACAGCAGTGTTGCAGGACAGCTGACCTCCAGCCGTACCACTCTCCTGCCCCCAGCCCTGCAAGCATCTGACAAATGAGGCTGGCTGCAGCACTCTGAGGCCATCAGTGAGAGCTTTCAGCAGAGGCCTCTGCAAACCCACTTCCTATGGGCTTGGTCTTCCTCTCTGACCACTCACTCTTTAATACACTTTTCTGCTTTTGTAGAGCTCAGAAAAATACCAAAGCACTGTACCTGGCATGCCCAGTGCTTGGAACTGAGGGAGCTCAGAGGTCTGTCTCACCTCTTCCTATCCTTCTGCTCTGCCCCTGTCTCCCTGGAAACACAGAGATGGTTTCTCTGACTTCCACTTATCTACCTAAAGACAGTTCCTAGAGCGGAGGTCAGTTGTCCTGCGCCTCTGCCTGGAGTCCTGTTAGCCAGAGAGGAGGAACTTGCATTCCTGGAAAAGAGACTGCAGGTTGTAACCCAAATCCCAGAGAGGCTTCTGCATACACTGTTGCCCACCCTCCCGAGGGCTGCCAGAAGAGACGGTGTCATGAACTTGCATGAACTTCCTCTTTTTTTTTTTTTTTTTTTTTTTATCTTTTTGAGACAGAGTCTCACTGTGCAGTTCAGGCTGGCCTTGAGCTCACTTGTAGCCCAGGCTGGTCTCAAACTCACAGCGATCCTCCTGCCTCAGTCTGCCGAGTGCTGGGATTACAGGCATGCACCCCCCTGTCCGGCTGACCTTCCTCTTGTTATTCCATTTATTGTCAGTTTATTCCAGAAGACCAACTGACTCAAACTTCAGAGTAAAGGCAAAGTTTATTTATTTAATTTTAAAATTATATTGGTACACTTTTGATATACATAATAATCACACCCACTGTAGGGAGTTTGTACCTGTACAAAGTATATCTTGATTCTTCTTTTTTCCCTGTTCCCCTCCCTTCAACTCTTCCTCCCCTCTCCATTTACAAAAGTTTTGTTTCCATTATTTTCTCTTCTATTCTCTTTTTTTCCTTTTCCCTTCCTTCCCTTCTCTTGCCCCCCTCCCTTGTTCCCCTTTGCATTTGAACATTTTCCTCTGACTTCCCAATATCTATCATCACTTTTGGTCCTTATTTACCTTTTTGGCTTCTTACACATGAGAAACAGTGTGATATTTAAATGTCTGTTCAACTTATTTCACTTAAAATTATGTTCTCAAGGTGCATGCATTTCCTAACAATGTCTCAAGTTTAACCTTTACAGTAGTATAGTACTCCATTGTGTGTAAAAACCGTATTTTCTTTTTCCATTCATCTGTTGATGGGCATTTGGGCTATTTCCAACATTTAGTTTTAATTTTTTGAGGAATCTCCATACTAATTTTCACACTGGTGGTACCAATTTATGCTCCTACCAACAGTGAGGAAAGGTTCCATTTTTCCTACAGCCTCATGAGTATTTTACGTTTGTTGATTTCTTCATGCTGACCATTCTCTCTCGAGTGATGTGGAATCTCAGTATAGTTTTAATTTGCATTTCTCAAATACCAGTGATACTGACCATTTTTCATACATTTATTTGCTGTTTATACTTCTTTATCTGAGAAGTGTCTATTCATTTCAGGTGCCCATTTTTGGGTTGAGTCTTTAAATTTGGAGGAGGTCTGATTCTCTTGAGTTCTTTATATAGTCTAGATATTACTCCTTTATCTGAGGAATATCCAGTATTTTTTTCCCCATTTTGTGGGTTATTTCTTCACTCTGTTGGTGGTTTTTTTTTTTTTTTGTTTTGTTTTGTTTTCTGTGAGAAAGCTTTTTAATATGATGTGATCCCAGTTGTTGATTCTTTGTGATATTTCCTGTGTGATTGGAGTTTTGTCCATAAAGTCTTTGTTTACACCTACGTCTGCAAAAGTTTTAAAGTTTCTCAGGAAGACCTATCAATTCTATCTTCTGGCAGATTCAGTGTTTCTGTTTTAGTAGTTAGAGCTTTGATCTATTTTGATTTTAGTTTAGTGCATTGTGAGAGATATGGGTCTATGTTTAATCTTCAGCACGTGGAAAGCCAGTTTTCCCAGCACCATTTATTAAAGAGGCTATTTGCATACACTGTTGCCCACCCTCCCGAGGGCCGCCAGAAGAGACGGTGTCATGAACTTGCATGAACTTCCTCTTTTTTTTTTTTTTTTTTTTTTTTTTTTGAGACAGAGTCTCACTATGCAGTTCAGGCTGGCCTGAACAGGGAAAAAAGAAGAATCAAGATATACTTTGTACAGGTACAAACTCCCTAC
>NW_004955442.1:9032616-9062514 GCF_000276665.1 Chinchilla lanigera | reverse complement strand
AAGAATGCAAGACTGATCAAACAATTAAAGAAAATGTCAAGTAATAAAAAACACATAAGAAATGATACAGAGGTTCATCAGGCAAGATGGTAGGAATTCAACTGTTTAGAATTTTTATAACTTATTGATTCAGTTTTAGTAAATCATATGTATACAGGAATCTGTCCATTTCTTCAGCATTTTCTAGTGTAGGTTCTCAGAATAGGTATTGATGACCTGTATTTCTGCAAGATCCATTTGATTTGGCCCTTTTCATTTCTAATTGCATGGATTTGGGTATTTACTTTTTTGATAAGTTTGGCTAAGAGTTTGTCTATTTTATTTAAGATTTCAAAGAACCAACACTTCAATTTATTGGTTCTTTGTACATTTTTTTAGTCTCAGTTACATTAATTTTTTTCTCTGATCTTTATAATTTTCTCCCTTGTTCATGCTTTGGGTTTAACTTGCTGTTTTTTTCCCAGAAGCTTGAGGTTCAACCTTAGATTATTTATTAGACCTCAGTTTATTTTTCTGATGTGGGAATACACTGCTATAATTTTTTCTCACAGGATTGCTTTCATTTTGTCTCATAGGTTCTGGTATGTCATCTTGGCATTATCATTTAATTTTAGAAACTGTCAATTTCTTCTTCAACTTCATCTGTGACGCACTGGTTATTCAAGAGGGTGTAATTTAATTGCAATGTGTTTATACAATTTTTGTGATTTCTTTTGTCATTGATTTCCAATTTCAACGCACTATGATCCGATAATATGCATGGGATAATTTCCTTTGCATTTACTTAAGCATGTTCTATGAGCTAGTATGTAGTCTATTTTGGAAAAAGTCCCATGTACAGCTGAGAAGAATATGTGTTCTCTTGTTATAGGGTGGAAGACTCTGTAGATATCTATTAAGTCTCTTTGTTCAGAGGTTTGTTTCAGCTCTGATGTATCTTTGTTGTTTTTGTCTGCTTGATCTGCCTGTTTGTGACACTGGGGTGTTGAGGTCCCCATTATACTTGTAGTAGTGGTTATCTGACTCTTCCTATCCATTATTGTTTGTTTTATATAGCTGGGTGCATATATGCTTACAGTTGTTATCGCTTCCTCTTGCATCATTCCCTTAACAAGTTTATAGTGATCTTTTCCTTTTCTAATCAGTCTTTGCTTGAAATTCACTTTCTCTGCAAATAGAATAGCTACCTTCTTTTTTTCCAGGTTCCTGTATCATGGAGTATTATTTCCATCCTTTGACTTTCAGTCTATGCATTTCTGTTTGAGTTAACTGTGTCTCTTGTATGCAGCATATTGTTATATTTTGTTTCTTGATCCATTCTGCCAATCTGTTTCCTTTGATTGGTGAATTGTGACCATTTACATTAATGCTTATAACTGATATGTATTGTCATATTATTTTCCTGTTGCTAGTTCCCTTTTATCCCTCCTGATAAATTGCTTGGCTTGGCTGGTTGATTCATTCTATTGGAATTCATGAATTGCTGTCTTGATTGCATCTTTCTAGAATAGTGTTTAGAACATTTTGGAATGTTCAACTGATGGTCATGAATTTCTTCAGGTGTTTTTTATTATGGAAGTACCCCATCTCTCCATCACTTTTGAAAGATAGTTTTGTGGGGGTCTATCAGTTTGGGTTGGAGGTTGTTTTCTTTTAGAGCTTGAAATACTTGACTCCAGGCCATCCTTGACCTGGACTGTTTGAGTGGAGAAGCCTACTGTGATTGTGATGGGTTTTCTTTTCTAGGTAATGTGTTTCCTTTCTCTAAGAGCTTTTAACATTCTGTTCTTGTGTTTAATTTCTGGAATCTTGATTATTATGTGCCTTAGTGTAGTTTTTTTTCCTGATCATGGCTAATTGGAGTTCTATATGCCTCACTTACTGTATGTCAAATTCTTTTTCTGTGTTGGGAAGTTTTTTGCCATTACTTCTGTGGACAGGTTTTTTATGTCCTTTGTACTATCTTCTAATTTTTCATTGCTTCCAATCAATCTTATGCTATTCTTTGTTGAGTCATCTAGTAGCTATTGGATTAATTTTTGAAGGTCCCTTGATATTTTGAAGGAGTTGTTCATTTGATGATCACTAATTGCAAACCTGCTTTCTAGGTCCAATATTTTATCCTCACATTTGTTGATTGTGCTGCATATGCTTTCAATAGAATTTTTAATCTCCTGGATATATTTTTAAATTTGTTTCATGGAACCCATTTCTTTGCTGTGTTGGGCATTCATAATTTCCATTGCTTTTTTAAGTCCATCAATTTAAAAAAAAATGTATGTCTACTCTAGATTAACAAACTATGCCCTTCATTATGGGCATCTTCTCTTTAGTTATTGGTGTAATTATTTCTGATTTTTTTTCTAGAGATAATTCATCTGCTTTGTTACTTCTGCTGCTATCACATTCAGAAAGTTCAGCTGTGTAGCTTTTGATTTCCACCTCAGTGTCCCTTGGATTTGACTTGAGTGAGCTGGAGGTCTGGGTTTGCATCTTGCTTCTGGGTCTTCTCATTTTCTTGTAGTACTGAGACCTCCTTAAGAAATAACTACTTTTCAGAAATGTCTTCTAGATGTGGCTTTTGGCTTTTGAGTCTGTCCCAAGATCCTACTTCTTTAGTTTATGAGGGATAAGAATTTGCTTCCTGCTTGGTCTAGCACCTAGTTCTTTGATACTAGACTACTGTATTTCTTATGACCACCAGATAATCTCATTACTGACATACAAGAAGTACAGCTGATCACAACAACTATGTCACCCTGGCTAAAGTAGTTCAATCAGTAGTTAAAATAGCATCAAGTACAGTCTGAAAATAACAAGCTGTGATAATTGTTAATTTGTCAACTTTAACCATAGGTACAGGATTTGTATTTATATAACAAAATTTAAACAAATCATATACAGTAAATATCTATTCAATAGAGTGATTTTACTCTCCTGGGAGAAAATTTAAAAGGGTTAAGAGGAAAACTAGAGAAATAAAAGAAAAGAAAGAGATTAGAAGCAAGGATGAAGGACAAAGGAAGATTACCCAAGCTTTGGGAAACTGGTGAAGAAGACAGAAGGGAAGGAAAGAAAGAAAAAAACAAAAGCAAGAACTAAACACATCAAAAAACTAAAAAGAAATGGTCATACTCACACACACACAAAAAAAACCCCCCAAAAATCAAGAAAAAAACAGAAGTAAGGAAAGAAAAAAGAAAAAAAGGAGAGATTTCTCTGCAATTCCAAGCCTGTGGTTATCTTTTGGGGTCTACAGTTTTGTGGTATTATCCGATTCAGGGCATGTTTCTGCTGTCAGTGGTAAGCAAAGGATGCAGACAGAGCCCAGATTTGGGCTGGATAATCCCAGAAAGCCTGCAATAGGATTAGGGGTCTATTAGGGTGCTGATTCTAGTGTTTTCAAATCCACAGAAGTTTTGGCTGATCCTGGCCTCTGGTTGTAGGGTTAGGGCTTCAGTTATTTAGCCTACTAGTCTGAATGTCTCTTGCCAACCTGACCTTGGTTCTCTGACCCTGATCATCTCCCTCATCTGTCCTTTACCCAGTCACTGGGAGCCCTGAGGTGAAGCCAACCCATGGCTGCTCTGAGTCTTGGGTTTGTTTGGTCCGTCCCTAAAATGGCACCTGGCCAAGCTCCCCTTCCAGGGGACTTGGCAGATACCTGGACTAAAGTGGATCACCAGCTGTGGTAGCTCACAGCATCCACTGCTCTGTTCCATTGGTGCATTGTTCACTGGAGGCCTTGGAGCCACCCTCATTGAGTCTCTGTACATTTGAGCCTCCTTTCTCATGCCACAACTTGGGAGTCATGGAGAAAGTGCAGTTTGGCATCTCCTTTTTCTGCATTGAGGTCTGTCTCTTCACTTTACCTGTGGGCTCCAGTTCTCCCTCCAGATCCTTCCTGGGTCCCCGGGATCCACTTCTTTCCTTTTCTTCCCCAAGTTGTTATAATCCAGTCTGGATTCCATATCTCAGGGAGAATGATTTGCTGCTGTTTATCACTCCACCATCTTCCTGCAAGTCTAAAGGGAAACTTAAAAACTCCTCTATTGCTGGGTATGGTGGCATGCGTCTGCAATCCCAGCATTCTGGGAGGCTGAAGCAGGAGAATCACAAATTTGAGTTCAGGCTTGGCAACTTAGTGAGACTCTGTTTCAAAATAAAAAATAAAAAAGGTAGGAGTGTATTTTAAGGCCCTGTTTTCAACCCCTAACATTGTGGTAGGAAATAGCTAAGGAAATAGCTGCTTGGGAGCCTGTTTTCTGAAACTTAGCCTTCTGAGTTAAACTTTAGCTCAAGACCAGAATATCCAGGTTTAAATACAATGGGAGAAAGTAACCAGGTAACTTACCTTGTACACCATAAGTTTCCCTGGCATGGTCTTCGGCAATCCTTGGCAACCCCAGCCCTAAGTACCATCCATGTAATTGACCATATACATTTCACCCTCCTCAATGGGGTTTGGATACTAGGACAGTGCCTGCAGGCGTCATAAAAGTTCAAAAACTCTAATGCCCAGTGGAGAGGCCGAGCCAAGCCACTCTGGCAGGATGTAAACCTTAGACAACCTTCAAACCTACCCCAAGTCCTAATGCTTAAAACCCTTAGCACTAAGCCCCCTTAGGGCCTAAAATTTCTCACTGGCCCATTCTTACCCTGTGGAGTAAGAATGGGGTATTTGAAATTTTAATTTTCAAGTAAATCTTTGATCTTTCTCTTCATTTTGGGTATCCTGCTCAATTCTTTGTTTGGGACATCAAGAACCTGGACAAGACTCCAATCTGGTAACAGTACCATGCATATACAGTAGCAGCAGCAGCAGCAGCAACAACAACAACAACAACAACAACAAGAAGAAAGAGTTCCATATAGTTTGAAAAAATTCCCAAAGAAAACCCCAACAAGATGCGATAGTTTAAGGTGTCATCTTGGCTGGTTGTAGCACTTGGTTAGTCCATCAAACATAAACCTAGGTGTTGCTGTGAAGGCGTTCGTGTATGTGGAGAACACGAAAATCAGTTGTCTCTACTTACTCCAGACACCTCAGCTGATAACACATTCCAACAGTGGTACTGCCCCAGGAAGCAATGGATGAGTAGAATTTGGTGTCCATTTGCATTTTTTAAAGAGGTTGTATACATATCTTCCCTCCCTTTTTCCCTCTCTCTCTCTCTTTCTCTCTCTTTCTCTCTTTGTCTTTTTGAGACAGGGTCTTGCTATGCAGTTCAAGCTGGCCTTGAGCTCACTTTTAGTCCAGGTTGGTCTTGAACTCACAATGATCTTCCTGCCTCAGCCTCCCTCCTGTGTGCTAGGATTACGGGCATGCACCACCACACCTGGCTCCCTCCCCTCATTCTCTAACCGTAAAAAGGTTAAGAACCACTTGTCCCAGGATAATCTAATTTTATAGATGGTCTTTGCATAAACAAAGCATTGAATCTTGAAGGGTAGAATTAGTACTCAGGACAGCACAGATGCTATACTGGGGCAGACTGGAGCCTCCTCAGTTGGCTCTATGCGGAATGTGACTCCCTGATAGCTGTGTTAATGTACACTAATGTATAACTACTGACTTTATCATCCTACAGGGGGGAAACAAAGCCTGAGAGATTCACATAGGATTATAAAGAGGACAGATTTACTGTTCTTTAAAACTTTTCCAGAGTGCAGAAGAAAGAAAAACGCTAATAACAAATGATGTGCAAAATTAAATGGACTAGAGAACATATTTTTAAAAAAATCTTGTAACCAAGGAGGTTTGGCTGGCTAATGTTGGCTGGAGAATACTTAAGAGATCAAAAGATGGTTAAAGAAAAGGCAAAGGAAAGTTTCTTCCTCTCTTCTTGTAGTAATCCACTCTCTATCTTTAGGAACTGGAAAGTGCCTGTTTCCTAGCAACATCAGGTGGTCCAGCATCAGGGGTGGTAGATCTTCTGGGGACAGAATGGTACCTTTTCTCCTTTTCTCTTAATCCTTTGCTCTCCCTCTCCCTTCTCTGTCTCTGCTCTTTGTCTGTACTTATTAAATCCCAACAAGATGCTGAGGATGGTGGTAGGCAATTATCTCAGATTTGTGACTCAACAGCGATGCGACTGTGGGTAAATGACAGTCTTGCTGAGATTTAGTTTCTTTTGTTTGAGGAGCGGTTGTGGGGATTGCATGAAATGCTACATCGAAAGCTATTAGTGCAGTGCCTGGCAGTAGCAGTCCATTAATAAATGTTAGTTCTCCTCCTTTCTCCTTGTAACAAAATTAACCAGCCCCTGATGTATCTAATTAATAAAGGAATGTGCATTTTAATGACAATGACATAATGAACAAGGAGCTGTGGCTCCCTTTGTTGCTTTAAGTACTTGGGTATCTGGGTATTGAAGCTGACTGTTTTTAAATATTAAGATGGGAATCCTGATTTTTCTTTCAAGGTGTAGAGTAGGCAGGGATAGTTTTTGAAATGCAAATGTGCATTGTGTCGCCATGACAAAGATGCTGTGAAGAAATAGAATATCACAGAACTTCAGAGCCAGAACAAATTTTCAAACAAAATAACTCTACTTTCTAAACCCAAATTGAGATGGAAGGTCAGAAGGGTACAAACATTCTTATAGGGACAGCAGAACAAAACCATATCATCTAGATTGAGAGGCTTTCTTTTAAATTCTTAACATACCTGAAATTAGAATGCTTTTTGGAGATATGTAATAGAGTTTTTCCTTTTGAAAGTCTGGAGAAGATGTTATTATATACAAGGCTCATCTTACAGGCAATGATGTTGTAAAATCAAGTAACTGGTTTTGAAATGAGCGTTGACACTGGTCCAGATCTCAAACAGGCATCCTTATGCTCTTCTGTCCCGTGACAAAGTAGACCAGCTGGCCACTCAGTGCATTCTGATCGCTGCTGTGGCAAAGGACCTCAGGGCCCCCGCTCACCTCTCAACATCTACCTTTCCATCTTTTCCCCCCCTCTGTCCTGACGCTTTCAGGCTAACAGCAGGGTCTGTGCACCAGGGATGGTTGGAAGCAGCCCTCGGCCCACAGAGCTGGGAGGTGCTGGCTGACATTGCCCATCCTCACCCCTAATGGCAAGTGGAGCTGTGTTTCCCCCAGTGGGTTGAATTCCTGTTTGCAGACAGAGTATCTTGCTTGGAATCCTCATTGAGGGATGCTCCTCTTTCCCTGCCCACCTTTCCCATTTCCCTTGCCAATGCTTCCTGGGGTCCCCTCCCAAATAAATGAGCATTACAATTCTAGTCTCAGAGGCTGCTCCTGGGCCCCAGCCTGAGACAGCCATCTACCTGTGACTTCTTAAAGGCAGCTTCACCTTACAGCAGATACGGTGAGGCCTTTCTCCAGGCGATCCTGTCAGCGCTGAGTAGGTGGGCAGGCCTGGAGCAGTGAAGGAAAGTTACCTTCGAATCCAGCATCATCTTCTACCACTCATTTAAGCCTGGACCTTCTGAGCCTCCGTGTCCTCATGTGTAAAATGTGAGGAATGATCTTACCCTCACAGGACCAGAGCAAGGCTCAAAAGACAATGTCCTTGTCCATGAAAGGGCTTTGTAAATGGCTAAGCCATATGCAGTTTTGTTCTTGCAAGTGGGAGGCAGCGTGATTTAGGAGGGAAACAGACTTTGGGGTCCAGTGTAGCTTGGTTCAGACTCCTGGTGCACGGTCTTATCTGAGTGTGCTTGGCCAAGTAACGTCACCACTTTGAGACTCGGTTCCTCCTCTGCCAGGCGGATGTATCCACTCAGGTCCTGAGGGTGTGCTATGACTTAGGACACTATGCTGTAGTGAAGACGTCCCAGAGCACGGTAATTTTAGCATAGAAGTCTATTGCTTCTTTCATGAGAGAGTCACATGGTGAAAGAGTTGAAGCTGGTAACCCTATTCTGTGAAGTCACCCAGGGATCTGGGCTCCTCTGCTTGTTTCCATCAGCTCACAGTAAGATACCCAGGGAGCAAGGGCCTTATGTCATCCTCTGTTCAGTCCCCTGGGTTGGATCTAGTCCCTCAGTGGGTCACACTCAGCTTCCAGGGAGGCTGGGGACAGAATTTTCATCTGGGGAGCTATGCATCATCTGGAAAGGTTCCATCACCTGCAGAAGAAGGAAGAGGATTGTGAAGCAACTAGCAACTTCTGCAGCAGCAGGAGTAATTTCTACCTTGCTGGGTTGTTGTAAAGCTTAAATAAGATTTCATCTGCCAAGGATCGGCACTCGTCACACCCTGAATAATATAATTGCTGTTTGTCTTTATCGCCATGGCAGCAGACAGGCGGCTCCGGAGCCTGAGCTAAGTTGTGATGGGGCATCTAAGATCTTTCAGAGGTACTCTGCTAAGTCTGGGCCTTCTTAGCTCCCTGGTTCCCAGTTTGGCTGACCTGTCCCTGGGGACAGCTGACTATGAGGATCCCAGCCCTGGCTCCCCAGAGTCCTCCTCAGTCAGGGAATCTATTTTCAAGGCCAGCTTGGCGGGGGAGTGGACTATTTATTGCTGGGAAGTCAGCATTGGCTGGGCCTCCACCTGGGAAGAGACAGGCCGGACTCACTAAACCCAGCCTCACCTTTCTGGACCAACGAGTGTGCTCTCTGAAGTCATCTACTACTGGGAAGCCTCACCTGGCTGGGGTGTTTGTGCAGGGGGCCACTAAGGGAAGGAGAAACAGGAATATCTCAAAGCAGGGGTCCCCAGTCGCTACTGGTTTGTGGCCTGCTAGTCACAGGCCACACAGCAGGAGGTGAACGGAGGCGGGGACCAGGTGAAGCTTCATCTGCGTTTACAGCTGCTTGCCCTTACTTACATCACAGCCTGAGCCCCACCTTCTGTCAATCAGCAGCGGCCTTAGATTCTCATAGGAGCCGGAAACCTACTGTGGACTGCGCATGTGGGGGATCTAGGTTTCAAGCTACACTGGATCATCTTGAAACAGTCCACGTCCCCACTCATCCCACCCAGTCCATTGAAAACTTCTTCCATGACCCTGATCCCAAGTGCCCAAAAGGTAGGGGACCACTGTCCCAAAGGAAGAGGAGTCCCTCTCATAGGTTCTAAACTCTACTCCGATCTGCTGTGTAACTAGGAGCAGATCTCTGCACCTCTCTTTCCCCCTTTCCCACATCTTATTCTAGTTTTCTATGACTCTGAAGCAACGGTCCAGCAGATGTCCATCCACCTCAAATGGTCTGGCTTTTCTTGATTTTTGGTGGATAGAGAGTCAGATTTGGGTTTGGTGTAGGGTATATTTTAGACTTAGGAAAGTGACCTGAGTTGTTATCCGTTCTAGCAAAGTTTGTTGAGCAGCTACTGCATGCGAGGCCCATGCCCTAAGCTCAAGCGTTATGGGGCGATGGAGAAGAGAACAGGCACTCAAGCTCAGAACTGCAACGAGAGTGAAGGAGGACACCGGGGCCACTGTCCTCCAAGGCTTGAGAAAGGAAGTCCGCGCTTGTAAGTCACGCTCACATTGATGGCTCACAGTGATGGCGTCTTCTCCGTGTGCTAGGGTCTGTGCTAGGGGATTCACTGATAGAATCTCATTAGTCTTCCCCTCAGGTAGATATTGCTATTTGTAACAGTTCACAGATGAGAAAGCCAAGGCTCGAAGAGCTTATGTATCTAGTTCTAAGTCACACAGCCGGCAAGAGGCACAGCAGGGTTTGGAAGCCAGACCTGCAGTTCCCCAGGCCAATCCTGGCCCAAGGGCTGTTGTCAGGCTGGAGCATAGATCTGCCGGTCATTTGTACTTTATCTATGGTTGCTTTCCCACAGCAGGGCTGTGGTTAATCAGTGGAAACAGAGGTCTTCTAGCCTGCAAAGCTGAATAGGTTTCTTACTTTTTTGAGACAGGGTCTTGCTTATGTAGTTCAGACTGGCCTTGAACTCACTATGTTGCCCAGGCTGGCCTGGAAGTCACAGCGATCCTCCTGCCTCAGCCTCCTGACTGCTGGAATTACAGGTGTGCACCACGATGCCCAGCGAAAACTGAAAGTATTTGCTTACCTTGACCTTTATGGAAGAGGTTTGCTGAGCCCTGCTTTATCATATTAGATCGTTTGCTTCTCACAACAACTGATTATGGCCCCCATGATACCAGACAGGGCATCAAGGCATAGAGAGGCAAATTGTTGGCCTGAGGTCACACAGCAGAGCTGGGTCGAGCAGGCTGTGCCGAGGCCTAGCTCTGGCTACTGTCCTTCCAGCCCACTGTCACCGTGCACTTCTCATGCTTAATTTCCTCATTCAGCATGGAACGAGGAGGAAAAGGCAGTTTCGGGGCTGGAGCATTAGTGGATGTCAAAATATTTTCTGTGGCATCGGGAATGTGTTTCAGGAGGGAAAATCAGTAAGTACCAGAATTTCAATATTTGCCTTTGTGATGACCACACAGTGGGGGCTTTGGCAGCTGGCCCAAAAATGGTTCCTCTGCCGAGGCTGCAGAGATGGGCTGGAATAATAAGGACACCAGGGTGCATAAGAACAGTACTGCGGTGTCAGTTAGCTTTTGTTGCCACAGCCAAATCCCTGCGGGAAGAGGAGCCTGGTGCGGTAGCACAAGTCTGTAATGCCAGCGTTCTGGGAGGCTGAGGCAGGAGTATTGTAAGTTTAAGCCCAGCCTGGGCTACTTAGTGACTTACAGAGTGGGACCGTGTAAGAGGAATGGAGAAGTCCATCTCTGCAAGCTCTGTCTTCCTGGTCGTGGGGCTGCCTGTCCTGGAAGCTGTGCACAAGTCCCCTCTGTCCTATTGGCCAGAATGTATTCATGCTGCATGTCTGGCTGCCAGAGAGGCGGCAACTACGGTCTTTGGTGCAGGTGGCCATGGGCCCAGCTAAAAACAGGGCTTGTTGTGCATATAGAGCGGCATCGGGGGCTACGGAGGGTCTCTGCCACGGGAGAAGAAGGCAAGCACCATGGGCAAATGAGAGCTCCATCACTCCTGCTGGGCTGAGCAGCTGATGGGTGTTTGCCCTGGCCCAGGCACACAGATTTCCTTTTGTTGTTCCCTTTAGTTTATTTGAGAGTTTCTCAGCATTGGATCTTGTTTTTTTTTTTTTTTTTTTTTTTTTTGAGACAGAGTCTCGCTATGTAGCCCAGGCTAGACTCAAACTCATGGCAATCCTCCTGCCTCAGCCTCCCTAGTGTTAAGATTACAGGCATGTGCCATCTTGCTCAGCTAGCACTAGAACTTCTGAAACTGTGGCTTTTTATTATTTGGAGTGTGATTGTCCTGCGCACTGTAGAATAGTACAGTGGCTACAAATGTGTTCCTGTAACCGGGCTCCTGAGTGTAATTCCAGCTCTGCGCTATGCTTGACGACAGAACTGCAGACAAGTGATGTGTACTTAGTGAGCCTCAGCTTCCTCACCTGTAAAATGGGAGCAGGGTAGGTATCTACAAGTGGGGTGCTGTGTGTTGAAATGAGTGGGCATGTAAAGGGCTTATAAGAACTCCTGGCACATAGTAAGTGCTCAATAAATAGAATGCCATAAAAAAGATGAAATCCTGTCCTTTGAAGAGCATTATGTTGAGTGAGATCAGCCAGGCACAGAAGGAGAAGTGCTGCAAAAGCTGGCCGCATGGAGGTGGAGAGTGGCACAGTGATGACCAGACCTGAGGGCGAGGGGGTAGTGAGGTGGGGTAAGGAGTCAACAGTACAGAATTATAGTTAGACTGGAGGAGAAATTCAAGCACTCTATTGCACAGCAAGATGGCCACAGTTAAGATTGTATTATAAATTTTAGAGTAATTAGAAGAGATGCTTTTGTTTTTTCAATTTTTAAAAGCATTTAAAACATTTTCATTAATATGTTTGCAGAATGATTCCATTCGCCATGGGGAGCTGGTGCCTGTACACAGCACATCTTAATTTTACTTTCCATTCCCCCCTCCTCCCTCTCCACTCTCCCGTTCTTCCCAGCTCTCTGTTTCCTGTTATCCGTCTTATATTTTGTTCTTTAACACTTTTTTTATGTAAGAGAAACCATGCGATATTTAAACTTGTGCATCTGATTTATTTCACTTAACATTATAGTCTTGAGGTGTATTGATTTTCCCACAAGTGACTCAAATTTATCCTTGTTTATGGCAGAGTAGTATTCCATGTGTACGGCACATTTTCTTTTTCTGCCCATCTGCTGATGGAACATGACGGCCACTTCCAAGATTTAGCTGTTAGGAGCTGTGCTGCTAGAAATGTGGGCATGCATGTGTCACTGTAATATGATAAAAGAGATGCTTTTGAATGTTCTCACACAGAAATTGTGAATATTGGAGGCAATACACTAAATATCATGATTTGATCACTGCCATGTACACACCATGTATTGAAACACTCCACTCATCCTGTAGATATGCACAGTTATTATGTGTCATAGAAGGCAAAATAAGACCAGGGACGGTGGTGCGTGCTTTTTATCCCAGCTGCTCGGGAGGTGTATTGATTGTATTGAGGCAGGAGGATCAAAAGTTTGAGGCCAGTCTGGGTAACTCAGTAAGACCCTGTCTAAAAAACAAAATAAAACAAAACAATCCCCGAAAACTGCTGTGTTTAATCCCCAGTATTGCAAAAAGAGCCAAAACTACGATGACAACAGCAACAAGAGAAACAAGAAAACAAGATACAGATAAATACCTCCCATCGCGTTTGCTGATGTCATTACTTAATTACTGTTGCTTCCACTTGGCACTGAGTGTTACTGAAAATCCCTGAACTTAAAAAAGTGTTTGTTTTTTAATTAAAAAAAAAATTATGTTCTTTCCCCCACGGGCAAACTCCACACCTAGCATGATTAAAGGAACTTTAAAGAAACAAACTGGTTCCCTTCTGAAACCTCGTCCTCTGCAGAGTGGAAGCTTGGGAGGAGATAAAAGAGAAGTCTCTCATCGTGAAGCAGGGCTATTACTTACATCCTTTAAAGTGATCAAATTATGCACCATCAAAGCAGGGTGGGAGGTAGTGGGAGGAGGCTGCACTCACAGCCCTTTTCAGACGGGCAGGTTATTAATTCACATGTCATTGTTCTGCGGCTCGGAGGGCCTGGGGAAATGACAGCCACGCTTTCATATGCTGAGATGGAACAAATTGTGAGTGGGATGAATGAGCTAATGGGTGGAAATCACCCTGCACAGTGTCTGGCCCGCGCTAAACCCTTTGTGATGCTAGCTTTGCTCTACTGTGCAGTCCCTGCCTGGGGTCGTCGGGCTGGCCGCCTGCAGTGTGTTAAACGGTGGCTCCTTCAAGAGATGCCCCTGCAGACCCAGTGCATGGGAAAAGCATCTCTGCAAATCTAATTAAATGAAGGCTCTTGAGACGAGGTGGTTGTGGACTATCTGGATGGGCCCTAAATCCATTGAAGGGTGTCTGTGATTATAGACAGAAGAGGAGACACAGACAGAGCGAGGAGTCTATGAGAGGGTGAAGACAGGTTGGAGTAAGGTGTCTAATAAGGGGCACCAAGGATGCTGCAGCCCCTGAGACTGGGAGAGGGATGTGAACCAGGGTCTCTCAGAGGGAGCCAAACCTGGATTCCAGACTTCTGGTCTCCAGAATGGTGGGACATCCATTTCTTTTGGAATTCTTCCAGTTTCTGGCCATTTGTTATAGCAGATACAAGGAGCTAATACAATTTCCCATTTGAATGGTGTGGCTTTCATTTCCAAAAGCCTACTTCCTGTGCCTGGTGGGGTCATGGTCACACAGGTTTGAGGTAGGTTCAACCACATAAAATCATGGAGAGGCGTGTTCCTTAGTCATCACTTCTGCTAGATGAGGAACTTGAAACAGAGATGTGGGGTAGGATACGCGAGGTCACGTGGCTGGAAATGATGAGACAACATTCGAACCCAGTGGTCTTGAAAGGGAAATTAAAAATTTAAATAAAGCCCGCCAAGAATGCCTGCCAAAACCAGATGGACATGTCTGGAAAAGCCTGATAATGGGACATTTCTTTCTTTGTATAACCCTTGCTTGTTTAACTGATGGCTTTGCAATGTAACTTGAGATGTTTGAGTTCCCTTAGCAACCCATGATGTCATGAAACCCTCCAATCAAAATGTGCCAAATCCTTTGTACCTCCCTACTTGCCCTCCCTATAAAAGTCCCCAAACCCAGCCCAGTGGGGCTCTGACTCTTTCGGAGCAGTCCCAGTCAAGCCTCCTGGTGTAAGTAAACTGCCTACTAAACCTTCCCTGTGCCTTTTTATCCCATGTGTGATCTGTTTTCTGTAACAGTCCAGCGTCAGAGTTCATGCTGTTAGCCATTCAAACATATGACCTCTCACCCCAACTTCTCCCAATTCTCCTTCCTCCTGGTTTGGAGGGTCCAGGGTCTCCACCTTCAAAGCCCAGCTCTCCGCAGCACTCCCACTCTCCCTTGTCTCTGTCACCCCACATCCCCAGAGCTGGGAACTCGCATCCAGGACCTTGTACAAGCTAGGCCAGTGCATTACCATGGAGCTGCACCCAAAGCTCTGCTGTCACACTTTCTGACCCTCTTCTTCCTGGTGGTGAGGTCCCTGTCACGCAGGACTGTGGGGAGAAGTGCAGCTGTGGCCTCATGTCTAAGCTGCCATCCGGTCTGCTATATCAGCAGCTTGACCTGCATTTGTCCGCCCTGTTCTTGTCCTTCTCAGTTCACTTGCTTTTCTGGAAAAGAAGAGACAAAGCCCCTACACAAGCCACATGGTGGCCCCATGGCTCAGGGCTCTTCAAGTCATGCCTTGGAGTTTTCACAGGATCTAGAGGACGATGGAGGGCCTAACAAGCTGCACTGAGCAACTTTGGGCAAAGTCATGATATTGCATTTAGTTTTAGAAAAATCCTGTGGCTGCCCTGTAGGCAGAGGGAGGTTAGGACTAGAAGTGTGGGGCTATTCTAGGAAGCCTCACCCTGGCTCCAGTGAAAGTGGTTTTAATCCCGGGTTGGGTCAGAGAGTGGAAGGAAGAAGGGAAAGGGGTGGACATGGGGACACTGAAGGTGGAGATGGATGAGAACTGAGCGATGTGGAAGTGGGAGGATCATGCAGGGTGGCCTCTAGATTTCCACATGGGTTCACTGGAGGTTATTGTTCTATTTATAACAAGAAGAAACAAGGAGAAGAGTCTGGCCACCGGAGTGCAAGGGAGGTGGTAATTTAGGCTCAGTTCCTTCCCCTAAATATAGGGGTTTGGGAGTTGGATAAACCAGATGTGGGGTGGACAGAAGTAGACTGGGATTGGAAAACTCTCTCCATAGAAGGCCAGAAGTGATTGTTTTAGGCCATATAGTCTCTGGAGCAAATCCTTGACTCTGTATTCTGATACTACTGAATTTATAACATAGGTCAGACAGGGTGGTGCATGCCTATAAACCCAGCACTTGGAGGGCTGAAGCAGGAAGATCACCATGAGTTCGAGGCCAGCCTGAGCTACATAAGTGAGTTCAAGGGCAGCCTGCACTACATAGTGGGACCTTGCCTCAAAAAAATTATAACACAAGCCACAGTGGAGATAACTAAGATGTCCATCAATAGATAAATAGAAAGCAGAGTACACCTATGATCAAGGACTAGTCCATGTGAGAAAGAATGGTGTTCTGATCCATGCTTTGATGTGGAGGGGTCTTAGAAATTGCTCAGCAAAGGAAGCCAGACCCAAATATCACAGATTGCGTGCTTCTCTTTATTTAGTGGCAAGTCTGTAGAGATGGAAAGTAGAGTGGGGATGGGAAATGGGGGTGAACTGCTTCCAGAATGAGACTGAGGACTCCTTTTGGAGCAAGGGGCATGTTCTGGAATTAGGTCTCTACCTCTGAGATGGCTGCACTGCACTGTGAGCGTACCATCATCACTGACTGGTACATTCGACAGTGGATAAGTTTATATTATCTACATTTCACCTCAAAAACAAAACAAAACAAAACAACAACAAATGGAAAGCTGGATTTGGCCTGTGGGCTGTGGTTGGCTGAATCCTGAATCAGATAATCAATAATGTATCATGCACATCTGATTCCTTCACCCAGGGTGGATTGGGGTCTAGGAAGTGGGTGTTCTAAGATATTTTCTAACCTTTGCTACCTTTTTTCGTTTCTGTGGACTCTGACTTGAGAACCTGTGTTATTATTTTGGAGAAGCAACCGGCCTTGGCATTTGTGATTTAAAATTTTCCAGTAATCACATTATAAAAGTCAAAAAAGTAGGTGAAATTATTTTTTTGCTATGAATATGTATATGAATATATATTTGCTATGAATATCTATCTATCTATCTATCTATCTATCTATCTATCTATCTATCTATCACAATTGATACCGGCTTCATTTCAAGTGCTGAAAAGCTGTATGTAGCTCATGGTCTCTAAGGGGACAGAGCAGATCTGAGGCTTTGGTGTGAGCCTAATCCATTACTCAGCCAGGTCCACAGCCACTGAGTGATCAGGGAGTCTTTGCTTGACTATATCCTGGGACATACAAACTGTGATAAAAAACCATGGGGACTGTTTAAATTAAAAAATGATTATAGTAAAAGATACACTGTCATTACTCTCTCTCAGAATAGCCCTCCACTCTTTGAACACACTTTTCCCGTTGTTCTTGTTATTTTCTGAGGTAGTTCTGGAAGACCTCTTTCATGAGTATTTTTAGTTGTGCTTTGATGGCTGCCTCAGTGTCCTCAAACTGTTCAAAACATTGAGCTTTCATGATCATTTTCACTTTGGAGAAGAGCCAGAAGTTGCACAGTGCCGTATCTGGTGAATTAGGGTGAGGATGCACTCTAATGGTTTTTATAAGCCCACCTTTCTGTTGGATGACATTCAACAGCAGCAATCATTGTGTGTTTGATTATGCCTCATAAAGATCACTATGATAAAGATCACTAAAAAGGGTTTTCAGAAATGCTTCAGACAGTGGCAAAAAGCAATGGGATATGTGTACTCAGGACAGAGGGGAGTATTTAGAGGGCATTAGAGGCAATATCTCTTTTTCTATAATAAATTTAAAAAATGTGAACACCCACGGTAGTTGTTGACCACATGTATTTTTTCCACACCAGTCAGGAGACCTGATTTTTGGACAGTCTTGGTATTAGAAAGTGTTACTTTCTATAGGGTGCAAATTGCTTCCCTGGAAGCCCAGCCAAGGGTCCTTATCCATCCTTGTGGGCTGAGTAAGTCCATGTCCTGTCCTCCCTGACAGCCCATCAGGGGCTCTGAGATGGTGATTTGTGATCCTTCCCCTGCTGTACCCAGTGGCTCAGCTCAGCAAATATTTACCAAGCTCCCACCATGTGCAGCTAACCCCCTGGGAGAAGCTGACACCAAGACAGACATGGTATTTTCCTTCTCAGAGGCCCCAAGGAGCTTCCAGTTGTTTACAGTTTCTCAGGGAAGCACTGTCCAGCCCAGAGTCTGAGACACATGGGATTTGACCGTCTCTGTGGCTTTTGTGGAAATTTCCTCCTCTTTGGGGATAAGTCTTCATCACAGCTCTCTTTGGTAGGGAAGGCAGCTCAAAGGGCGTAGATGTGGATGTAATCTTGCTTTTAAGGAGAGCAGAGGAGGAGCTGTCTTTCCAACAGTAGCCACACAGACAAGGGCAGCAAAGGTAAAACACACACTTACCATCTCCCCATCTTCTTCCAACAGCCCCCTCCTTGGCTTTTCTTTTTTTTTTCTGGTACTGGGAATTGAACTCAGGACCTTGTGCTTAACAGACAGGTGCTTGGGGCTGGGGATTTAGCTCAGCGGCAAAGCACCTGCCTCGCAAGCGCAAGGTCGTGAGTTCGGTTCCCGGTACCGGAGAAAAACCAAAAAAAAAAAAAAAAAAAAAAAAAAAAAAAAAAAAAAAAAAAAAAAAAACAAAAACCAGACAGGTGCTTATGCCACTGAGCTATATCCCTGCCTCCAGTAGCCCCTTTTAAAGATGACCAAATTGTGGCCAAGAGAGGTGAAGTCACTTGTCCAAGGTCCCAGCTGGGCTGAGGAGGAGCAGTGAACTGAATATTCACCTTTCTCAACCCTAAATTCATATCTCCTGCCCACAGAGCTCCCAATATGCCACAAGAAAAATTCAGTTCTGCATTTTGGGGCCCTCTCTGTCCCTCTCTCCCTGTTTCTTTTCCTCTCTTTTGTTCTCCACTCTTCCTCACCTCTCATCTCTTCTTCCCCTTTCCCCACCTTCCCTGCTTCCCTCTTTCTTTCTTCCTTCTATCCTTCTCCTTTCCATTTCCCCCACCTTTCTTCCATTCTCACACATTTATTCACGCAGGGCAGTGAAGATTCAAATCAAACAACTTCTGCCTGCAAGAAATGGTCAGTCCAACAGGAAGAACTTCTAGAGCGTCAGTGACTAACTTTGGATTCCCCATCCTGGTGTAACTATATATATATATATATATATATATATATATATATATATATATATATATACACATACAGGGTCTTCTTATGTATCTAAGGTTAACCTTGAACTCTTGATCCTCTTACCTCTGCTTCCCAAGTGCTGCTGGGATTACAGACATGGGCCGCCACACCCAGCTCTAACATTATACTTGTGACAATAATTTAGGGGAGACCAACAGTGACTGCAGTAGATCAGACCCTGGATCAACCTCATGCATTTTAGCCCCAGGCCCCTACTAACACCCTACTGGACCGGGAACCTCTCTCCTCCCTGGGAGGAATTTTATTCTCTGGCAAGGGGACATGACAAGAGAGGAAGAAATCTGCATAAATATTTCTTGCTGGGATTGAGAAGGCGATGTTTGTGGCCATATTTTGAAAATGATGAACATTGCCGGTGAGGCTGATGGCTGCTATCAGGCTACATTACACAAAATTGCTGGCATTAGGCCATTTTCAACCAACAGCAATGGCAAATTCAATACACACGAGTCTCCCTTTATATGCAAGGGATGTGTTCCAAGACCCTTAGTGCATGCCCAAAGCTGTGGACTGTATCAAACCCTATGTAGACTTAAGTTTTTCCTTATGCACAGATGCCTGCAATAAAGTTTAATGTATAAATTAGGCATGGTGAGAAATTAACAGAAATACCTAATAATGAGTTAGAACAAGTATAACAATCACTCTAATAAAAGTTATTTCAAATTTATAAATTGTTTGCTTCCTAGAATTTCTAATTTAATATTTTTAGGCTGATGCGGGTAACTGAAATGCAGAAAGCAAAACCTGTGGGTGAGGAGGGCTGATGTAGCTCAAACTCAGTTCTTGCTGAGTGTTTTACTAACAAATCTACCTGACATGACGTGATAATCAAGTTCTCAAGCCAAATACTAAGATGTGTCACCTAATGTCACCTAATACAGGGATCGATCTTTCTGCATAATGTTGAAAAGAAAAAAATAACTCAAGAAGCCAAATTCCATGTTTCCAGAGTGCAGAGTGTGGGCCAATTTGTGGGCACATAAAGCTGACATCAAATAATTTTGAGCACTGCAGTGGAAAATCAATACCCTTTCCATTTCCTCTGATTCCTCAAAGCCAAACCCTCAATTTAATGTCATCTGTGTTTGACTCTTGTCGATCTTCCATTAAATGGCACAGAGCAGGCTCAAGCTCAGAGCCCAAGTACCTGGATAGCCAGGTTTTTACTGTCTTTATCTTTACAGCTGATTACAGAAAAGAGGGCCAGTTTTTCATTAACAAGGATAATATTTTTGTTTGAAAAAGTTATTTAGGTTAAAGAATGAATTTGATGTAAAGAAAAATATTGTGGCAGGTAGGGTGGAATGGAGACTTGCATCTGGGATCCAGCTGGGGGATTGGTGGAGCACACCAATGTGTGTGTCTGGGTGGGTCATGGGGATGTGGCCTTCTGGTCTACCCTGGATCCCTTGTCCCTTCCTCTCTGCCTGTCTTTCCCTGCTCTACTTCCCAGCTGCCATGAATCAAGCAGCTCTGCTCCATCATGCCCTCTGCTGTGACCTTCCTGCCTCAGAGCCAGCTGGCCATGGAGTGAGTACCTCAAAACTGTGAGGCAAATTGAACATCTCCTCCTTCAAGCTGTGAGTTAAAGAGTGTGTCAGTTATTGTGTCTCAGTGGTGAGAAAGCGAGTAGTTCACAAATACCAAGTGAGTACTAATATGATCAAAATGGGGAAGGCGACAGGGCCTGCCTGATGGGGCAGTGCTGGCCTAGTTAGCAGAGTGAGCATATGTGTGCCCAGATCGCACAGCCTAGATGTTTACTTTTCTTACCAAGGAGGAAGTCCCTGACATGCAAGTGTTTGTGAAGCAAGGTAAATCATTTTGAACAGCAAACAGCAGTGCAAAATCAAAGTCCCTCAACGATTAAAGAATGAAGCTGTCACCTGTTGGGAAATATACACTGGAATTATTAAAGCAGCAAGAAAGTCATTCTAGAGAGGCATCAAAACTATCAGCAGCCCCAGCCCAAAACAAATTTTTCTCTTTCCATTGGGCATGCAGTGGCCTCCCATCTGACTTAACCTTGAACTAAACTCACGGGCCTTCCCTTGTGATCAGCAACCACAATAATGAGGAAAACTGGAGAAGAGCTGGGTGTTGGATCCATTCTTAGGTGAAGAGTGAGAATTAGATCTGCCTGGAGGAGATGCTCACTATAACCTCATGATAACAGGCCGAAGGTTGGGGAGAGTATTTTATTTCCCAGAGAAACCTAAATGTTAATGCCTTTTTAGTCAGCTTCCCAATGTTGGACCCAATATAGGATACCCACGACTTGAAGGAGAAGGGGTTTAATTCAGCTTATGATTTCAGGGGGTTCAGTCCATTGTAGCTGATTTCAAGGCAGGAGCATCATGGAAGAAGGAAGTGGTGGAGCAAAGATGCTTAGCTCATGGTGGTAGGGAAGCAAGTAAGCTAATAGTGCTACAGAGGAAGAGCCAAGGGACCACATATAGTACCCAAAGTCACACCTCCATGACATGCACAGACATACACAAAAATGTGCCTTATTAATTCCCAGGTGTTTCTTAAAGATAGTCAAATTGACATAATTAGGATTAATTGTCACACGGGGGTTCTTTCAAGATGAGGTTCTTCTGCAAGTAGTGACCTCCTTTCAAGGCCACCAGCTTGGACTCTAAAAACTGTCAATAACATGAAAATTAAGCAAAGCAATGGGAAGGTTCTAGGCAGGCATGGCACTACTGAGCTAAATCCCTAGCCCTGGAAGGTTCTAGATTGAAAGAAACAAAAGAGGCAAAGCCACTAAGTGACATATGTGTGACTCAACTGGATTCTGGATTAAGACAAGTAGCTGGAAGAATATTTTTGGGACGACTGGAAAGATTTTAATAGATGACATAGAAGATGGTATTACTGTCTAATTTAAATTTCTTTGGTGTGAGAGCTGGATTATCTTACAATAAATTATGTTGGAAAATGTCTTTGTTCTTAGAACATAGTTGCTAAAGTATCTAGAGATGAAATATCATGAGGTTGTAAGTTATTTTTAAATAGATTAGCAAAAAAATACAAATTCAAGCAGATATGACAAAGTGTTAACACTGGGTAAATCTAGATGAATTCCATGTTCACTGTGCTATTATTTTCAGCTTTTCTATAGGATGAAAAAATTCCAAAACAGGTTGGAAAATATTTCCCAGCTGCATGGAGAAGCCATAATGGGTGACTGGACAGACTTGTTGCTCTGTAATTTTTCTTGCTTCAACAGAAAGTTAGAACTTGATAAATTTATCAGTGACACTCCTTAGTGGTCCTGGTTTTAGTGAATTCCTGTCATCTATACTACTGAGTCCCTTAAAGAAAAAGACTTTTTCTGCATTTCAGGGACATGAAGAAACCATAGAAGCCCGGGTGGTGTCATGATTCTGTTCTCTGCTGGATCTGGGGCAAGTTTTTCCTGCTTTTGCTGCTTCCCAGGTGCTCCAAGTTATGCCACCTCTGTCTTGTACTATGGCAATGACTCTGAGTATCTGAACACGGTTAGTGAATAAAAAGTAGATACACTGATGCTTGCACTCCTCTACTCATGGAAGACATAGCTAATCGCTTTCATCTTAATGCTCCAGACAGTCACCAATAAACAACTGGAGATGAACGGTTAGTTGACATCCTAACCAATGCTTCCCCGTTACTTCCTCCAAGAGTTTGCAAGCAAAGCAAGTGTAAATCTGAGTTGCTATAAACCTAATACAAATCTTGTTCTTGTCTTCCTGTTAACTTATCCTGCTCACTGCTAGCTTTCACCAGAATAGGGAAGTAGGATTTCAACTTGCCGAAAGTTCCCTTTTAAGTGCCAAGTGGGACTCCAGGACTTCACAGGTGCTCTCATGTGTTCAGTAGGAAGCTGGCTTCTGCATCTGGGGCCTGCTGCTGCTCTTCTCGTCATTGAAACTCCTGTGTTCTCAGGATGGCTCCTGTCTATCTGAGCATTGCAATGTCCTCCATTTGGCCCTTTATGCCAACATTTAAAAGGATAATGTTACTGAAGTGTATTTTACATGTCCTATGATTTACCCATCCATGTGTGTAATATATGGGTTTCTTTTTGTGCCAGAGATAGACCCAGGGCCTTGAGTATGCTAGGCAAGTGCCCCATCACTGAGCTGGACAACTTCACCTCAGACTGTGATTTCCTCATCTGTAAAAGAAGAATTGCTTGAATGCTCTCCAAGGCTCCTGACTGTTCCCTCATTGCTATGAAGAATCCCTCAAAAGCACCGCTTCATGCTGAAGAAATCATGTACCACTTGTGCAGGGTCCCAAGAACTTTCTTAGCCTTCCATGAGGGCAGTGTGATCTGTGAACTCTGCCAAGCCATGTACATTTTCCAGTCTTTAGCTTGCTTCTCCAAAAACGAATTTAACAGAATACAAAAATTAACTGTGAAAAATCAATAACTTTTCTGCACATCGGTGGTGAAGTAGCTGAGGAAAAAAAGTGAGGAAAATAATTCCATTCAAAGTACCTTCAGAAAATAATAAAATACTTAGGGATCAACATAACCAAAGAGGGATGAGGCTCTGAAAATTTCAGAACACTGAAGAAAGGAACTACAAGATAGGAAGACTCCTCTCAATGATGACTGTATTTTACAGTGTGGTACATATACAGAGTGGAGGATTATTTTGGTGCAAAAAAAGATGTCATTTTCAGAAAAATGGATGGAACCAGAGATCATCATACTGAGCAAAATAACCCAGACTAAGAATGAGTGTTACACGCTCTCTTTAATGTGTGGAACCAAAAGAAGATGGCGAGGAAGTAGAAGGGATACCACCAATGCAAAGGACGAAGGGGGTGGGGGAAGGTGTAAAGGAAGGTATGAGGGTGCGAGGAGTTATTAATTATATTAAGAGATCATCATGTTATCCACTTAGGGTTTCCACTGTATCGGGTGTTATAAGTAACACAGAGATGATTTCAAGTGTATAGCTTATATACAGTGTGGTTAAGTTACATACAAATACTGTGCCATCGTATATGAGGGACTTTGTAAAATTAAATTTTAATTTTTATCAATACATGTTTGCAGCACATGATGAGCACATTCATTGTGGGGAGTTGGTAATTAATTAATTAATTACTTTTATTATTTCAAAAGATGAGTATGTGAACTAGGGTAATTGTTATTGTATCTCATTTGAGTATGACAGAACACCAGTGAAGCAGCTAGCTAGGCTAAATAGTATTAACCTATTAAATGAAGATGTGGAGTAGCTTTATATTAATCAGGAGACTTCCATGATTAACTTATGTTTCGAGCACGTGTGGGGCAGAGTTCTGTAAAGGTCTAAAGGTCTAAAACTTCAGGAGTTGGCATTCATATAGAACACATCTTAGTTTTTTAAATCCCCCTCCCCTTGCCTTGCTCTTCCTGCCTCCATCTCTTTGTTCCCTTCTTATAGAAGGGACTTCCATCCTCAGAAGTGTGTGGAACCAATCCATGCTCTCAAGAAGTGGGGGAGGGGAGAGAGAGGGAGGGAGGGAGAGAGAGACCTAGCTCTCTGGTGCTTCTTATTATAAGGCCACTAACCCTCTCATAGCAGCTCTACCCTTTTGATTGAATCACCTCCAAAAGCTCTGTATCTAAATAGCACCTCACACTGGGGATTCAGGTTTCAACATCTGAATTTATAGGGAACACAGCACGTAGTCCATAGCAACGACATTCACAAAATACTCCAGGTCCAAAGTTTACCAGCGATCTAGTGTTGGTCAGAATTGACCAGTCCCTCAATGCTTCCATTTCTATATAAGATGGAGATGCTGATACTAATACAGTCTCTTTCATGGGGTTGTGGGAAGGACCGAGACAATGTACGGTGCTTAGAATAGTGCTTGGTGCACAAGAAGGAGTATTTAAGATATTTGTCCTTTAAGCACCTCATACAAAAGTTTTAAGGATCTTAGATTTTTTAACAGGTAAGTTCCTCTTGTGTCTAGCCTGTTTTCCACTTTCAAGTGGTGGCTATTCTGAGAGGTCCCGGTGGAGAATTTCTCACCTTCCCTTCCTATTCCTGTGAGTAAAGGGAAGAAAGAACAGCTGTGATCAAGGCTTGTGTCACAACCGTCACACGGCTGTGATATGCAGAAGGCCTGGGTCCAGAGTGTGCTGCTGGTGGTGTCAATATAAAGTTCTTTTTTGCTGGTCTTCTTTTGGCTGATCCTGGTGGCAGAAAGGGTAAAAGACACTCACAGATGGAGTAGAGCAGACACCAGCGGAGAGAAACACCTGGAGAAATGCTCCATAGAAGGGAATCTAAGTCCCCTTGTCCAGGACCTTGGAGCTGGTATTCATGTGAAGTACACAGGGGAAGCTTCACAGGCCCAGAGCATTTATTGAGCCCCTGCTGTTTGCTAGGCCATTTTGCTTTCTTGCTTTGGAAAGCTCATAACTTACATAGCCCTAGCTCAGATTCTAAGGCTAGGTCACCTTTACAGCATCCCTAGTAAACAATACTCTTCCCTTAAATTGATTGTCACCAGGGTGACATGCTCACCCCCTTACCTGGATTGGGGAGCTGAGATGATGCGCTCCTGCCTAAATATCACCACGTGCAGGAATGACACCTGTGTTTCGATGCGGAGCAGAAGGAAAAGTACGTGTCCTTTTCACTTACCTTTTCTAAATGCCAGGCTCCTCTTGGGTGAGTATGCAGATGGCAGGGTTTGGATCTGCTTTCTTTGGCTACGATTTAAAGAAATTTCATCCGAAGAAGTTTCTGGAGCAATCTTTTAATTTTGGTGGTGTTCTTTGTTATTGATTTTTTTTTTTTTGTCTTTTTTGAGACAGGGTCTTACTCTGCAGTTTAGACTGGACTTGAGCTCACTTTGTAGCCCAGGTTGGTCTCAAACTTGCAATGATCCTCCTGCTTCAGCCTCCTGAGTGCTGGGATTACAGTGTGCCCCAACATGCTTGGCTGTGCTCTTGGTTATTATATCTCGGGTTCTCTTCTCACCTCTCCAGTCAGGCTCCTGCCCCTCTTCTGCGACCACACTTGCTAAGGATATAATGACCTCGAGGTAGCCAAACCCAATGGTCAGCTTTGCTCCTGTTTCTCACCTCGTCCCAACAGTGTCAACGGTGGTCACTGCGGTCATCTGAAGACATGTTGTTCTAGTGGCTTCGTGTGCGCTTATTCTCCTGGTTCTCCTGTGAACTGCTTCATAATTCTCTGCCTTGCTTCTCCTCTGCCGCTTTGCCCTCTTTCCCAGATCATCTCTCCCTGGTTCCCCTTCCTTCCTTCCTTGGTTCCTCTCTCTTTCTTTGTTTCTTTCTTTCCTTCCTTCCCATCCTTCCCTTCCTTCCCTTCCTCTTCCCCTCCTCTTTTCTTCTTCTCCTCTTCCTTCTTCTCTTCTCCTCTCTGCCTCCCTCCCTCTCTCCTCCCTCCCTCCCTTTGTCTCTGTGTCTCTGTCTCTGTCTGTCTGTCTCTGTCTCTCTCATGTTCTTTCTTTATGTTTTTATTCTGATTAGTACATGTTAGTGGTACATAATGATTAATTTCCTGATGGGGAGTTGAGGTATGTACATAATACACCCTAATTCTTTTTTATGTACCACCCCCATTTCTGTAAGTGTGCAGTGGCACATGCAGGCCACAGTGTGGGTGGTAGAAGTGATCATTGTTCCTGGGAGGACAGTGTTTCTAGTCCTTCTATTGGCTCGAACCAGTGACTTTTTTTTGTTTTGAAAATAAAACATACATCGAGTTTACATGGAAGCTTCGAATTCCAATTCAGGGCTAGTAAATCTTCATCTAGCCTCTCAAATCTTGTATCATTACCTTCTTTCTTCTACACTGGAATTCCTGATGCCAGTGCTGGTGGAAAGAATGTCTCATCTACTTTTGTTGGAAATGTAACTTAGTATAGCCTCTGTGGAGAACAGTATGGAGGTTCCTCAAAACACCGAAAATCAGTCTCACAATCCAGCCGTCCTACTCCTGCTATGCATCCAGAGGAAATGAAATCAGCACACCAAAAAGGTATCTGCCTGCTATACTTATTGAAGCACTATTCACAATAGCAAGGATGTGAAATCAACTTAGATACCCATCAGTGGATGCATGGATAAAGAAAATACAGTATATAAGCAAAATGGAATATTATTCAGCCATAAAGAAGAATGAAATCCTGCCATTTGTAGCAAAATGGATGGGACAGGAGGACATTATGTGAAGTGAAATAAAGTAGAAACAGAAAGACAAGCACGCTATGTTCTCATATCTTGAAGTAAGATAAATCCACCTGAGAGTACCATAGTGACTCCTGGGCACTGGGGTAGCTGTGCATGTGTGCAGAGGATGGAGGAAGGGAAGCAGGATTTAGTCAGGGCAAAGCCACGCAGGTCCTGTACTCCTACCTCACACCCAACCCCACTAACATATACACTTAGTACATGCTCATTAAAAATAAAGAAGAAAAGAAAAAAGTGCTGATTCCCCCCAAAACCAAGGTAGGTAGTCACTTGCTTTAGCCCACAATACACACAGCATAACAACAGGAAAATACTGGCAACGCTATTATCAACGATACGATTAATGAAAACAATTTAAGACTTTGTGTGAAGTTAATCACTTTCTGTCTTTAACATATATGTTACTAGGTAGCAATTGTCAAATTCTATATTTTAAAGTCGCTTGACTAATGAATTCTTAAGGATTAAAAATAATTTAAAGTTAAAATTTAATTGTTTAGAAATTAACATTTTTAATGTAAGTACTATTTAAAGTCAGATTTGCACGGCGTGTTTGGTGAAATCTCGTTTCTATTGCTTTCCGCTTCAACTGCTTCCTCCGTTCCCCAGTAGGTAGCCTTTGGGTGTTGTTTCCGATTTCTTTTTCCATTAAAAACATGTGTTCTATCCCCGCTCCTTCTTAGGTAAATGTCAGCGTAGTGTACACATTCTGCTCTACCTGGCGTTCTTATTTAATACTGTTTCTTGGGGATCACGCCACAGCAGTAGCTAGGGACTTCGCACTTCGTGGGACGGCTGGGGAGGGGACGGCTGGGGAGGGGACGGCTGGGGAGGGGACGGCAGGGTGTCAGTGGACAGCGCTCACTGAGCCAGTGCCTCTCTAGGTGAGCCCCCGGCTCTGCCATCACCTGGACGCTGCAGACACTCCGTGCACTTCCTTTTGTCTTTTTGCCAGTGTAGTTTTGGAACAGATTTTTTAGGACTGAGATGAAAGAGTCAGTGGCTAAAAGTGTATGTAGTTTCCCCACATACTGCCCAACCTTCCTCAATGAAAGAAAAATAAACAATAAAAACAATGGTATAAAATTTCAAAACAAGATTGTAGGATAGGAGAGCAACAATGTTCAGTACATTGCACATTGTTAGCTTCAAAGTAGTTGCTCATAAGACAAGATATAGGCATGAAAACTGATCAAGCGGTATAGGCACGTACCTAACCTTTCAATGAGCTAATAACAGTTGGTAGTGTATCTATCTGAACTATCTTTTCTATATATATATATATATATATACATTTTTTTCCTTTCCCTTCCTTCTTTTCTCCTTTCCCCCATTTCAGTTACTCTTTCCTTTTGAGCATTTTCTTCCTATTTCATGGTATTTATTGTACACTATGGGTCTTATTGACTCTTTCAGCTTTTTACCCGAGGGAGACAGCTCCCTTTCTTCAGCGTTATGCCGTTTTATGTTCCCACTGGTAGGAGCTGAGAGAGCCTCTCCCTGTCACAGTAGGTTGTAAGGCTTTGGAGGGAGCTCGTTCCCGTAGGACAGGAACAGCAGCCCCCACCAGGTCTTTGCTCCGACCCACGGCTGCTGGAACTCTCACAATATCAGCAAGATCAGGTCACACCCTTGCCTGAAGCCCTGCTGGCTGCGGGTGTCGGAGCGCAGCCTCCCGGCTCTGCAGTAGAAGAGCCCTGCCTGATCCGGACCCCTCCTGCTTCTTCGACCTCATCTTGCTTCTCTCCCGCGCACCCTCTCCGTGCTGCCTATCCTACCTTTTTTCTGTTCCTTTAATCCCTAAAGTCACCCTCGTGGTTTTGGCGTCTCCTGCTCCCTCTTGCCTGAGTTTTTTTCCTCATTCATTCATTGATAAGTGTGCGCCACCATTCCTTTTACCAGTTAACTGATTATCTATGGTCTTTGCTTATCACCTCATCATATTTTTACACTGATTTTTTTGTTGTATTTTTTGATTGGTTTGTAAGCTCCTTGAGAATAGGATCCTTTCCTGTATTTTTTTTTTTTCTTTCTTTCTTTTTTTGTGGTACCAGGGATTGTACTCTGGACCTTTGCACTACAACGTGTTTCCCACTCCTTCTTTAAAAACACATTTTTTTTTGTCTTTTTGAGTCAAGGTTTCACTGTACAGTTTAGGCTGGACTTACTTTGTAGCTCAGGCTGGCCTTGAACTTGCAGGGATCCTCCTTTCTCAGCCTCCCCAGTGCTGGAATGACAGGCATGAGCCACCACACCCAGCCCTTAAAGTGTTCTTTGAGTCACTGTCTCATTAAGTCACTCAATTGCCCAGGCTGGCTGAAACTTGTGATCCTCCTGCCTCAACTTCCCAGAATGGCGGGATGATAAGTGTGCGCCACCAGGCCTAACTCCCCTTGCCTTTTTATCCAGAATTCACAGTGCCTGATACACACAGGTACTCAACACCTGTTGGTTCAATCAATGAAAGGACTAATAGCATATATTTTACATATAAAATCATCCTCATTTGCATTCTCAGTCCCTTTCATAGGCAATGTCTTAGTCAGCTTTGTTTTTTTTTTGCCATTGGAATCTAACTCCAGACCTCGTACTTGCCAAGCAGGTGCTGTGCTGCTGAGCTATATCTCCAGCCCAAGTCAGCTTTCTGCTGCTGTGAGAAAATACTTGCAGCAATCAACTTATAAAGAGGAAAATTTCATCCTGGGAGGAAGGAGGATTGCAGGTTCAAGCTCATCCTGGGCAAGTCAGAGACTTACGGACACCCTGCCCAAAATAAATAAAGGCCAGAGGTGTAACTGAGTGCAAAGGCCCAGTGCTCGGTTCAATTCCCAGCACTGGAAAAAATTTTTTTTAAAAATTTTGCTCATAGTTTCAGAGGTTTCAGTCCGTGGTCACTGGGTCCGGTTGCTTTTGGTCTGTGGCAGCACAGGATATCGTGGAACTTACATCATGGTGGAGGAGACCTGTGTATGTCACTGCAGCAGCTAACAAAAAGAAGGAGGAATGGGCTGGGATTCTAATATCCCTGTTAAGGACATACGCCCCAGAACTATACATGCCCCCGCCCCCCAGCCAGAGAAGTCCATGGGGCTTCTGAGTGAGGACCTCCTGTGTGCTGCGGGTGCCCGGAGGGCAGAGATTCAGTCTGTAATGGCAGTCTGTAATGGGTCCTGGGTCTCCTGCTCTGCCCCCAGGAAGTAGATGGGAAATACCTGGCTCTCTCCTCGAGTTTCAGCTGGGAACCGAGG
>NW_004955442.1:9011392-9030067 GCF_000276665.1 Chinchilla lanigera | reverse complement strand
CTCCTCCCTTTTTGCTCTTGCTGCTTTTGCTGTCTTGTGTCATCTTGAAGGGTTGCCCCCGTGCCCTGCCACCCTGCCTTGGAGCCAGCTGATTATAGACTGAAACCTCCACAAACTGTAAGCTAAATAAACCTTTCCTTCCTTAATTTTGGGCATCAGGTATTTTGTCTCAGGAAGGAGACAAAAGTAACCAAGACAAGGGGAAAGGGAAAGAGGAAGGTGAGATGGACGATTACCTGTTTTGTGGGTAAGGATATGCACACAGGCACACGCACATTTATGAAATGAAGAAAGGCTACCCATCAGAGGGAGGCATGGAAAGATCTTTAAAGCCCTAGATTTGTTGTGATGGAGTCAGACAGAACAGCAACTTTCTTATTGGTTCTGATATTTTCTTGATATGTGATCTGAATGAGTCAAGGAATCTCTCTGCGCTTCAGTCTCTTCATCTGTGAAAGGGGATACAAGGTAACAGTAGCTGGTTTGCAGGGGAAAGGTGAGGATGATGTTGGATAAAACATGCACAGTTCTTTCATTTCTCATTGTCTTCCTGTGGCCTGGCCCGTAATGATCTCTGACCAGTGGGTCAGGGAGTGGCCCCAGGATGGATTTGGTCATGACCACCACATGCCGGCCTTCAGCTCCCCTGGTACTGCTACTGGCCACCTTGTGGTCAAGTTTAGCTCTCAGTCATCCTGGGTCTTGGTGTTTATGTTTATTTTTAGCAGGGGAATATGGCAAAGGAAGAGAAGAGCTATTAATGAACATATTATTCAATAATGGGAGATAATAAGCAGCTGCTCTAATTGCATTATGAGCCTGTCACTTGAAGTTCATACTGTGATTCAAGCTCAAGGTTTGAAGTATTTTTAAATGGGAGCCCAGGTTTCAAGTGCAAGAGGGGAAGAGAAGAACAATTACCTAAAAGTGGTAAAATTAACATCCCTTCATTCTTGGCCTTCTAAAGAGCGTTCTGATTATATATTCTCATGGTTCCATGGGAATGAGATAGTTTTCACTCTAGTGATGAAAAGCTTCCACAGAGTAATTCTTAGTATTAGAAAAGGCCGGATGGTGAGCAGGGCTGTTTATTGAATGTTTGGAAAGCCACAACATGCATTTGCCTTTATCCTACCTGATACTCTTAGTAACCCGGGGAGGTGGACATTATTATGTCCATTTTGCAGGTGGGGTTCACTGAGGCTCAGGGGAGTTGATTTATTCTATGGACAGAGCCAGTACCAAAGGGTTGCTTTAAGTATAACCCTAGCTCCAACCTTAACTGTAACCTGCTTGATGAGGACCAGATTGGGTGAGAGGGAAATAGGGATATTTTAGATGTCTGCTTTGGCATCTCTCAGTGGCCCTTTCATAATATGCTTGAAGCATCATGAGCCTGGTTTAGACCTGGGCTGGTCCATACCCCAGGATTCTGAGCCCTGACCCCACCTTGTCTGTCCTTGTTTCTGAGCCTGCTTCCTTTGGTCTAGAATTCCATGTTCCCAAAGGGTGCCAGCCTCCCATGAGTGGGGCAGGAGCTGCTTCTATTTGGTAGTTATGCATTTATGTCTATAGTCACCTGTTATTTGTGACTATCTGGACTGGTTTTCTAATTAGGGTAGTGATTTAATTTTAGGATAAATACATTTGAACCCATGAGGAGTGTATAGATCTAAAAACATATTTAAATACATACCAGAAGTGGTGGCAGATGTAATAACAATAATTGCAAAGGTTTATTGAGTGCTTGCTGTGGACCACGTGTAATTCTCAGCACTTTCTATTCATTAGCTCATTTAATCTCCACAACCATTGAGGTTGGTTCTATTATTAGCCCCAATTTACACCTGAGTACAGGGAGGTACAGAGGCTTTAATATCCTGCCCAGGCTTCAGGACCAGTAAGTGGAGGAGTTGGGATTTGAATCCAGACCCATGGCTCCAGGGCATGTGTTCCTAAGCGCTTGGGCTCCTAGGGTGGGGATAGATGGTGTCTGGGATACACTGGCCTGGGCTGTGTGGAGTGACCGGCTCGTCTTGCTCTATCTGAGTCTTTCTCAGTTGAGAGCCCTACATAGAGGCGCTCTCAAGTCCCTGGCAAAATGGGACAGGGGGTGACTCTAGCTGTGTCTTCAGTCTTCACCAGGTTCTTCTAAGACTGTGTCACTGCATATGCTGAGGACACATGCCAAGCATATGTAACCAACCCAAACATTCCAGATCTGTAGGGACTGTGAGGAGTAAATAGACACATCTTCTAACCACACCAGAACACCCAGAAACACTTGCTTAAAAATAACAGAGTAAGTGCCTGGTCTTGTCTATGTAACTAACAGTGACACTTGCTTTACCCACATAAATAACAGAGTGAAAATGTCCCACAACTCTATCCATAGCAGAACAACAAGTGTCATGTCAAAAACACTAAATCTTGGCGCACTGGCACATGTCATGGGAAGGGAAGAGACCCTGTTGGTGCATCTGAAATAGCAGTGGTGCCCATAACCACAGTGATGACGATGACAACCACGAGGACAATGAGGACAGTGATGACGGCTGCCCTGTTGTCTGCACACACTTTGCTCCAACACAGTGCTTAGCGCTTTATGTGCGTTATCTTAATTAATCCTTATTTAGTCTTCATCGGGGCATTATTATTATTATCATCATCTCCATTTTATAGATGAGGAAACTGAGGCACAGAAAGTGTCTAGAATTTGCCAAGTTCATAGAGCTAGGAAGCTGGGGAGCGGATTCCTAATGCAGGCAGCCTTCCTTTCTGAACCCCAGAAGACACAGCCCACTAGTGAGCCAGGAGCGTGTAGCAGGAGCTGAGGTCAGGAAGGCCATAGCTCCCAGACCCATGTCTCTCCACCTCTGCATCTTTGCCAATTCCTGATAGGCTCAAGCCCAGCATGTGTGGCCAACGGGATTACTGAACATCCATGGCTCTTCTTTCTAATTGGCATTCATGGTTCTCCTGGCCTTTACCGGCTGTTTATATTTCTTTCCCTCCCTCAGGCTCTGCCCAAGGCTCAGGACACACCTGTGTCAGTTAGAGCAGGAGACATTTCCATGTGTATCTCACAGGGCAGGGAATGCAGGGCAGGGGTCCCTTCTGTTAAGTCACTGTGATGTCACACAAGCATGCATCCCCATGCCTGCCCTAGCTGTACCTTTCCTCTGTAGCTCTCCCACTGGAGAAGCCTAATCAGAATGCAGGGAGTGACAGTGATATTTCACAGGAATAACCTTGAGTCTACTCATACATAGATTTGCAACGTGTGGCACTACTTTATTATTAGCAACAGATTACTTGGTAATACACCTCACAATTGCTTGCAGTACACCATACCTGGGGCTGGGAAGTGCTGGCAGAACGTGGGCTATGGAAGAGGATGTGTGTGTGTGTGTGTGTGTGTTTGTGTTGACTCAGAGCAGGGGTCCAGAATGTCACTGTTCTCCTCCCTCAGAGCCTTGTGGTGACTCCTTGGGTACAAGCTGTTCCAACATGCCTCATTACATATGACTAGAGATTCTGCAGCCTTCAAGGCCAAGTCCTCTGGAGCCTTAGTTTAGGGGCTCCTGGGGCTTTCCCTCTGCTGCCAGTTGGGCCCCATTCGTGGCAGGTCTTTCCAGAAAACACTTTTGGATTCCAGCCCCAAGAAGGTCTTTGCCAGCTGCCAAGAATCCTGGGACCCAGGCCAGGCCAGGGACAGACAGGACCGTGTACCTTCTTGCTATGGTCTCAAGAATGAGCGCTTCAAATGGGCCACCCCACTGCATCTTCCAGAGCAAGGGGTGCTATTGTCCCCTCTACACAAGAGGAGGTCCAGGACATGGTGGCCTGTAGGGTAGGTTGAATTGTGTCCCATCCCCTCAAATTATATTCATGTCCTCACCCTGCAGCTGGGCATGTGACTTATTTGGAAACAGGGTCTTGCTGATGTAAGCAGGTTAAGATGGGGGTCACACTGGGTTAGGGTGGGCCCTGATATTAAGGCTGGTGTTACTGTAAGAGTAAGGTCAGGGATTTGGATGCGTAAGTACCTGAATTATGACAAACTCATGCTGGGTGGACTTTTGTAAGCTGGATTCACTTGTGAGTCTGACAAAGTGAGTCTTATACACCTTTGACACAAATATACAATGCAAAGCATTAAAAAACCAATCACACCAAAACACTGTAAATGAGTGATTTTTACTTTTACAGTTACCTTACCATGGCAGCACAGTACAACAGCTGGCGTAGAGGGGACTGCAGGGAGCGGGCTGACAAGAAGAACCTAACTGGAGGGGGCAGATGGGGCAGGGTCATCTATGATGAGAAAAAGGAGCTTCTGCTCAGACATCACTGGGTCATTTTCTCGAGAGGGTAGACAGAGTTGAATCCACCAAAAAACCTGTGCCATCAGCATCAGGTGTGAGGGAAAGTCCATCTCGCCCTCCATTTCCGATCGCGGATGATCCTTTATCTGCACCGTCTCTGGGAACCCCTCCCGTCTCCAGTGAGTAACTGTCGTACTGTACTCGGAGCACACAGCAGCACAACCGTGCCAGAGTCTGGCAGACACCGAGCTACTTCCAGGGCAGATTTGCATCTATGAATGTTGGTATGGCGAGGTCCATTTTTATCTGACAGTTCGCAACTCGAATATCTGTATGTCGGGGACTTACTTTATAAAGATACGTACACACAGAGAGAAGGCTGTGTGAAGATGGGGCAGATATCAGGGTGATGTGGCCATAAGCTAAGGAGTGCTAGGGATTCCGGGAGTCATGAGAAGCCAGGAGTGAGGCCTGGAATAGCTACAGAGCCTCCTGAGCAACCAACCCTGCCCACACCTTGAACTTGGACGTCTAGCTCCTTGAATTGTGAGTTTCTATTTCTCTCAAGCCACCTGGCTTAGGGTCCTTTGTAATGAATGGCAGGGCTAGGAGATCAATTCCCCTGCCCAAGGTCACAGGACTTACAGTGTCACAATGAGACCAGACCCAGGTGGTTGCGTCATAGTCAGATTCCTCCCATGGCGAACACGGGGAGACCACACACACAAGTGCAGCCTCTGAAATAGGAGGCTTAGCAGGACTTGGGAGAGTCTTGGGGACCTTCTAGAGCCTTCACTTTGCAATCCTGTCTGTGGTGGGCTGTGCTAACCTAGTTGTCTTGGGAATACGGGCAGACAGGGGCCGATCTTGCCTGTTAACACTGTGTTCTGAGGTCCTTAATTAATGCAGTCAAGGAGCACACAGGGATTTATCAAATCTGTACCTGACCCAAGGCTGGGGAGAAGTTGTCAGTGCCTCAGTGGGGGAAGCGGGTGCCCACGGCCTCTGGGGTAGGGGTGGGTGTGTCAGGACAGGCAGATGGTAATGAGAAGGATGCAGAACCCTCCTTTCAGCCCCTCCATCAAGGGCTCACTATGTGCGAGACCTTGTGCTGGGCTTTTAGGAGCTAGAAATAAGGGACACCGAGGTAGGGTCTTGGGGAATATCAGGCACCCCTGTGAGGAGTTAGGGGAGCAGGTATCCAAAATATTTTATTAAATTTCACTTGCTATGTGCTGGGCACTGCTCTAAATGTAGTGATTCACTGAACACCAGTCAGCCACTGGCATAGGTGGTACTGTTGCTTATGCTTTTCACATGGGGGCCCTGAGGCACAAGAGGGTGAATTCATGCTGAATGTGTGCAGACCCCCTGATCACAGTCTTCTCACCCACACTCTGCCGCAGAGAAGGAAGGGGAAAGCCTGAGAGTTACCACTCAACCCAGATCCCTGAGAGTGAGGAGGACCCCATAGAGGACTAGAAGGAAGGGCAGAGGGGGCAGAGGGGACAGAGTGTGGAAGGCATGGAAGCGAGAGAGAGCACTGTGTAACAGTGCTGTGGCCCCAGCTGTCCCCTAGAGTCCCCATGTGGAGTCCTAAGCCCCGTTCCTCTGTTGTGGTTTACTTGGAGAGGGAGTTCTGCAGACAGAATTACTTAAGACGAGGTCATACCAAAGCCAGGTGCACTCCTTCCCCAATATATCTTGTGTCCTTATGAAAAAGGGAAATTTGGACAAGATCGGGGGCGTTCAGGGTGGTATGGCCGTAGATGAAAAAGGGAAATTTGGACACAGAGCCACGAGAATACCATGTGTAGAGGAAGGCCAAGATCAGGGCTCTGCTTCGTCACATCAAGGAGCATCAAAGATGGCCCAACCACCTGGAGCCTGGAGAAAGTCATGGGGCAGACAGCTCCTCACAGCCTGCAGAAGGGGCGGCCTTGCCAACGTCCTGATGGCAGGGACTCCTGACTTCAGAGCTCCGGGAGAATACGTGTCTGTTGTTGAGGCTGCACAGTTTGTTACCACAGCCCCAGGAAATTACTCAGTGGTCTGAGGCAGTTGGAGGAGTGGGGCGTAGATTGGGGTGGGGCATCTCAAGGACACAGGGAAAGAGAGTTAAGAGTCTTGCATAAGATTAAAAACATCAACTACCCAGTCAAAAGATGGACGTTATGGAGTGGGAGGATTTGCAGTAGGGATTTCAGGACCTTGGGTTTAAATCCTAACTCTGTTCTATGACCTTCAGCTGGTTGTTTACCCTCTGAGATTCAGGGCTCCATTCCCCCAAAAACCACCATGTTATCAAGTCACGTTTTTATTCATGAGGCTCATTTTGTAGCATCAAGTGTTGTAGCTGACCAGGAACATGGAAGCAAGCAGAACTCTATTACATATTTTTGCAGACGTATGCTAGGAAGGTAAAGCGGGACACTTACTATAAAAACTGCAAGGTGAATGTTGCCTTTGGGGGATCATTTTTTTCTTCCATGGGTAGGATGGGCTGAGGCATCAAAAGTCAGGAATCCAAAGACACAGGGGTGACAGAGCCCTTTTCCTTCCCTGGTGACTCACGTGGGCCTGGCTGGCAAAGTCACTGCATTCTGCAATCAAGGAGTCCTTCCAGCTTCGTTCAGAATTAGGGTCACCTGCCTGGAAAATATCAACATCACCCTGACATTTTTGAATGCCACAAAAGTTTTTGAATGGCAAGAGCTGGAGGCGGCACTGTTTCCATGGTGATGGGAAGCCAGTGCCAACACTGAAGGCATGAGGAATGCAGCATGCACATTTGGTGTCTGAACTTGAGGCTCCCATCTGCAATAAGAATGGACCACACAGAGACGGGGAGAGAGAGAGAGAGAGAGAGAGAGAGAGAGAGAGAGAGAGAGGGAGAGAGGTTGATTTCTCATTCCAGATGTGCAAATCAGGGGCTCTTTTGTCCTCAGGACCTCATGTGATGAACACCAGTGTCTCTGCACATGCACGTGTTTGTGTGTGTATGTGTCCTTGAGTATCTGTGTGTCTCTGGGTGTGTGGGGTGTGCACACCTGTGCAGGTTTGTATATATAGATGCACTGTGTTTTTGTGTGCATATCTGTATGTATGTGCACTTGTGAATATCTGTATGCATGTTTATATTTGTGTATTTGTATAAGTAATGCATATGTACCTGTACCTCCATGTGCCTTTGTGTGTGTGTATGTGCTGCGTGCCCTGTGTGCAAATGTGTGTGGCAACTGTGACTCCGGTGGAAGAGGAAGGGAGATGTGACTTCCAGAGGGAAAATGTAAGCTAGGTGTGTTGCATGCTCCTGTAATCCAAACATTTGGGAGTGAGTTTGAGACCAGTCTGGGCTACATAGCAAGTTCAAGGCCAGCCTGAACTACATAGTGAAACCCTATCTGAACAAACAAAACAACAACAAAACAAACAAAAAGCAAAAGGGAAATTTGAGTCTAGCTTAGGTCAATAAATTAGAGAACGTGATAAGTGCTCTCTCTCCTGCCCTGGGTTCAAGTCCAGTGCTTCCCTTGAAGAGTGATGCCAAGAAGCTGGGCCCACCCCGCAGAGGACGAGGGAGGAAGCCTGCAGTCCATGGTATCAGATGGCATGTGCTGGAGCTCGCCCTTCTCAAGCCCACTCTTTCTCTACCTCCTCCATGCCCCCCTCCCAGCCTTCTGGTAACATCCGGTGCACAGGGAGTGCCCACCCCTTTCCTCTTCTAAGCAGCAGGCCTGTCCACGAGGGCTCGGGACTCCTCTGGCCAGTGATTGGTCAGGGAGAGTGAGTCACCCAGCATCAGGGAAGAGCTGCCTTATGTAAATCGGTATAATCAGCCGTGGAGATGATGTGTGAGCCTTGAGCTGTCAAGGCCACATTTTCTATGTGGGAAGAGGTTGCCTGTGAACATGGCCAGCACTGAAGTCAGGAAAACGAAGAAAGGAGAGACAGTGCCCTGCTGACTCATCTCACGTGTTCCCCTAGATCCAGCCTTGCTGGAATGCAGTGCAGCATTGTAACATATCAAATGTAGAATAACAGAAGAAACTCAGGTGCTCATCCAAGCAAAAAGAAGCCGTGGTCTGTGTGTGCATGTGTGTACATGCATGCGTGTGTGTATGTGACAAATGGGGTGGGAGGCAGGCAGGTTGTAAAGGGGTATTAAATAGATGTCAAGCTGGGTGTGGTGCATGCCTATGATTCCAGCACCCAGGAGGCTGAGGCAGGAGGATTGTTGCAAGTTTGAGGCCAGCCTGGGCTATCTAGGGAGCTCAAGGCCAGCCTGAACTGCATAGCAAGACCCTGCCTCAGAACAAACAAACAAACAAACAAACAATGTCAGCCAAAATGTCTTTGGATTGAGACTGCAGTTGTCTGGCGGTGGAGCCAGGACTCAGGGTGGGAGGCCTTATGACGTAAATTTTGACTCCTAAGAAAGATAATTCTGATGAAGTGCCTCAGAGGTGCAGGCTTATAGGACAGGAGTCCCTATAGCTGGAGGACGTCACGTGGGAGACAGCGCCAGGGAACGCGGTATTAGAATTCTTCTGGAAAGTGAGACAAGTCCCATTAAAACTGGTAAGGGAGGAATGTATGGTTCATGTAGTCAGGAAGAATTCACAGGTAGCTCACAGAATTGGAGGAGGAGCTAGAGGACCCACTGCTTCTGAGGATGGAAGCAGGGTTGTCTGCTTTTCCCTGCCTGTCTCCATTTTCCATTTCCATGGTAGGAAAGATGGCTGCCATTCCTCTGGACCCTACACCCTTCTTCCTCCAACCCTGACTGCAAGAGAGCACCCCAGGGAAGGACTATGATTGGCTTTGATTGAGTCATAGGCCCAACTTTGGAGCAATCACTGTGATTGGTCATGTCTGGCCCGAGTCCTATATCCATTTCAGTGAGTAGAAATTAGTCGAAGTTACAAGAAGGTGAATAGTGGGAAATGTGCTGGGCTTCTGAAAATGTCAGTCCCCATGGTGCACTGTGGATGGTGTAGGAGGCTCCAGCACGAAGTGAAAAGATGAACGATGCACTTCTGAGGTATTTGGGCACACAGTAGGGGTGTTGAAAGCACATATTGAAGGAATGTGTAAAGATTCATTATGAGTTACTCTACCTTATTAACACCTTGTAGTTGACTTTGCAATCCAGAGATTGATCGGCAGAGGAGTCAGATGGCCTGGGTGTTGGAGTCATCACATGTGGATGTGGCCTTGGGTTACTTCCCATTTCTCAAATAAAGCACCCCTCAGAGAAAGCACTTCTGTGCTAGAGCACCATGGTAGGAATTTAGAACTAACTAGGTGGTTATTGAATCATTTTTGCTCATTCTGGTTATTCCTTGAGCCTTCCCCAAGTGTTCTCACAGATCTGAGTTATGTGAGAAGAAAACTCTAATGAGGGATATTTTGGGAGCAAAAGCATGGATTGAGTTCCTTGGAAGTCTTGAATGAGGTTATTAGAGTTGCAATGGCCATTCAGGGAGTGGAGATGACTGTAAAAATATTTCATCAAACCAGCTGAGCAGGTTGTCTTTTGCTGGTTTCCTTTTTTTAAGAAAACTCTGCTGTCTGTGGAACTCGGGGGCTCTCTGCTTCTGCCCTTTGTTGGATATATCACGGCTTGGAAGTCTTGCTGTAGGGTGGCACATTCCCTCCAAGAGTCACAGAAGTTTAACTGCCAGTGTAAAGTGAGTGTGAGGTGATTAGGTCATCAGGGCTCCCTCCTTACAAAGAGATTAAGGCTGTTATCTAAGGAGTGGGCAGTTATCGTAGGGGTAGGTCCTGGAAAAAAGATGAGGTTAGCTCTGGTTTTCTTTCTGTCTCACACACTCACTTCTGCCTACCAACATGGAATGATGCCATTTGAAGGTCCTAGACAGATGCTAGTGCCCATTTGAAGGTCCTAGACAGATGCTCTTTGGCTTTGAACATCTGTTGTTTATAAATCTATAAACATCTATTGCTTATAAATTATCCACTCTATGGTATTTTAGCATAGAAGCAGAAAATAACTTGCTCAGAAACTTGTAATGCACTTCTGCTGCTCACAGTAAGAGTACCAGGCTAGGCTAAGTGTGCTGCTATTCTCCATTTCCATGTTCAAGGCAGACATCACTAATCAATTACAGAAAGCCCCAGCTCCCTGCCACTGGTAGCTATCGATTGGGGAACAAGAGGCAACCAGTGTGCTTCCCTGATTCTGCCGTCTCAAAGGCGTACTCCTCAGCCTGGAGTCTGATGCTTTCCAGAGCTTGTCAAGTTTCCTTCCAAGAAACACGCTCCTTCTGTCAGTGTCTCGAGTTCTCACATGCTCGTTCCTCCCTGGGATTTTGAATGATTTTCTGCCCAGGCTAACGAGGAAGCTGTTGAGTATATAATTCCTGGAATCAGGCCCCGTATAGATCCTGGTACCTCTTGAGTTGGGTAACATTGAGCCAATCATGTAACTGCAGAGACCTTCCTCATTTGCAATTTGCAGATGATAATAACAATACATACTTCACAGCACTGACGTGAGGGCAAAAGAAGATATTCCACGAAGGCCCCTAGAACACAGCCGGCCCTGAATGTGTTCAGTATGCTAAGGTGCTAGTGTAATGTCTGCTAGAGTGCTTTGCATCTGGCACTTTCATTGTGACTTATTTCTCTTTTGTTTTTTTCTCCGGTACCGGGAACCGAACTCACGACCTTGCGCTTGCCAGGCAGGTGCTTTTGCCGCTGAGCTAAATCCCCAGCCCCTTTGTTTCTCTATTAGACATCTATCTGCCCATTAATCCCACTGTCCATCCATATCGTTTGTCATTTGCCCTTTGCCTTTTCCAGTTCTCATCACATCACAACGAAAGCTGTCCCATCCTCCTACCTACTAGCCATTTCCCATTTTCTAGGATTTTATCACCCAAGATGCTGCTCCACCTCAGGGACGCAACACTCACCAGCTTTTCTGGAGTTACCCTGCAGGGGCACCATGCTCACAGATTACAAAAGTGAGAAGTCCCTGCAGTGTGCCACCCGGTGTCCTGCTCCCAGACACATAATGGGGCCAAATCTTGCCTTTCCAGGAGAATAAACACTCCTGAGGGCAAAGGCTGCACCTTAGTTGCCACAGTGTGCCTGGTGCCTGGCACAGTGCCCACCAGGCATTAGGTAATCAATGTGGGTGGAACAGAGAACAGGGAAGGGGTGAGGTGCCACTGGATCTTTCAGTGCCTGGGTTAGTGCCTGGCGTCCTCTTTCGGTCCCTTCTGTGGTTGCCTAGGATACAAAGAGTTCTCAGCCTCAGTGCCGCTGATGTTTTGGACCAGGACATTCTTTGTGTAGGGAAGGCTGTCCTTTGCATTGCAGGTGTTCAGCAGCATGTGTGGTCCCTTCCTACTAGATGCCAGTAGCAACCTCCCAGCCCTCCAGCTGTGATGCCCAAAACTGCCTCAAGACATTGCCAATGTTCCCCAGAGGACAACACTGTCCTGGCTGAAAACCTTTGGGTCACTATGTACCTGCAGGTCCCAGGCAGGTGACAGCCACTGTCAAGCATGGTAAAAGATAGGAGAGCTGAGCCTGCCATCTTATCTCTGTATTAAATGATCAGTTTAGCAGTTTTGAGGCGTGGCCTGGGGGCAGCATCGGGACCCTGACCTATCCAAAACCAAGAGCATGAAATTGGACCTAGGAGGACGAGGACATAGGCCAATGTTCCCTTTGAATCCTCAGGTGAATGTGAGTGGGTTACACTGGGAGGGAGAAGAGGAAGGAATTTGGGGAGGTTCCTTGGATTTTGGAGATTGTGCAATTTGGCAAGGTCTCTGTCTTTTTCACTGGGTTGACATTCTGGGAAGCAGGCTTGTCCCGTGACCAGCGCAGCCTCCCAGGATGTGTCCTTCTTTCCTGACTAGCTCAGCTTTGTGGGATCCTCTCAGGTCACGCCTTTGAGGAAGGTTTCTCTCAATCCCTTCCTCTCCGGCTGTGTTTGGGTCCTTCTGTGACCCCACAGTCCTCTCCATCCCTCACACTTATCCCATCACGGTCCCTCGTCGATTAGGCTCTGCACGGCTTCTTGTCAGTCTCTGCCACACAGCCATGCGTCTTATTCATTTTTATATTCGCAGTGCTCATCACGAGGGCATGCACACAGTAGGCGTTCATCTCTTCATTCAGTGCAGTGTACTGGTCAGCCTGCAGCAAAACCCTGGACTGGGGACACGGATTCTCAAATAGGACGTCCTTGGCTCATACAGTACAGGGGACAATGGCTCCTCTGGCTCCTGAGTCTATCTTGCTGCATTGTCTGGGCACTGTAGAAGAGTCTGGGGCTCTAGACTGTTCCCAAGTCAGGTAGTGGAACTCCTGAGCCAATGGAGACCAGATGTCTACTTGGGTCCTCATGTACCTGCGAAGCAGGATCTATCACCACACATCCATTTTACCAGAGAGGAAACTGAGACCCAGGTGTGTTGAATGACATGCTCCAGATCACACAGTGAGTCAGTAGCCATGGGAGTGCGAATCCAGGACTTTCAGTATACCTTGCTTTCTTTGTATTCTGGGTTCAGAGCTCGGCCTCAGACTTCAGAGTTGATTTATCACAGCTGTTACTTTCCAGCTCTAGGATGCAGGTCAAGTGACTTAATTTTTCCACGTTTTATTTCCTCACCTGTAAAATGGGCCTAATCTAAGCCTTCTTGTCAGGTTATTTTAAAGAATCAATGTGAAGATCCAGGAACAGAAAACTCTTAGTACTACACACAATAAACCTTCCAGGCCAGGGAAGCTGCTGCCTCTGAAATCCCGAAGTTCACATCCCTTTGCAGGGTGCAGATGCCGCAACCCAAAAGGATCGATGATCTCACCCCCTTCCCGGCCAGAACAGCCTCCAGGAAGGGGCCCAACTTCCTGGGAACCGCACATCACTTTTTCCTCCCAGGAGCCCAAATTTCAAGACATGTAGCTAAAATTGGCCTGCAAACAGCTTTTGCAGAGCACGTCGCAGCTTTTTTTGGGTCTAGAGAGCCAGTTTCCATGATGAAAGTGGCACAGAAGGAGAGACCCAGCTAAAAACAGCCACCGCCCAGACTGGTGTTAACAGGATGCAGCCGCCCTGTAGTTTGGGGGTTTAGACACTTCAACTTCCGCAGCAGCTTTCAGCATGACCACTAGGTGGCAGTGTCGCAACGCGCCGCTGGAAGGCGGCCCAGGAGCCTGGTGGAAGAGAAAGGCGCTGCTTCTGGAAACCATGCCTATAAAATTCGCTGTGCGGCTACAATATTCCCCACTAAAGTATTTCCCTTTTATTTGGGGGCATTTATTTGCATCACAGCGTGTCATGGAAGCACCTCTTTTAAGGGCTGGCTTGGTACCTCCAAAGCAAAGTTAAAGAATTGTTGACCAACTCCTAGTCCTTGCCCCTGGGTGCCCCTGCTGCAGGCGACTTGTGGTCCTTCAGGCCCCAGCTGCTTACGAAGTTCATCACACCCTGAATCTGAGGACGTAGTTGAAGGACTTGCCTTGGTTTTGAATTTTCCTGGAGAGGTGGCTCAGATCAGGGGGCAGGTGTTAGTTGGGACAGCGGCTCTTGCCGTGGAAGGCCGGATGCTTTGCCTCCCATGGTGGTTGGCTGGTGCTCAGCTCGCTGCATCAGATGGAGAGGTGACACTAATGCCACTTGCTTCATGGCCCGCAGTGAGGGAGACAGAGTCTCAGATGGAATTTCTTAGAGTAGTTCTGGCGCTTAAATGTTAGTTACCGTTGCAGTGTTCTCAGTATCTCCAGGGCCTGGTGTATATGAGACACCTAACGATCACACTCTCGATCATCCCTTATCCAGAATGTTTGGGACCAGAAGTGTTTTGGATTTGGGGCTTTTCCAGATTTTAGAATATTTGCATAGACGTAGTGATATACCTTGGGGATGGGACCGAAGTCCTAATGGAAAATTCACTTTTGTTTCCTATCTCCTTTACACACCTGTCTGAGGTAACTGTGTACAGTATTCCTTAGAGTACGTATGTTTTGACTGTGACTGGTGACTTGAGGTCAGGTGTAGGATTTTTCACGTGTGGTATCTGCACTTAGGCTTCAGATTTTGGATTTTGAGTTTTTTTTTATTTTTTTATTTTTGGTGCCGGGAATTGAACTCAGGACCTTGCGCTTGCCAGGCAGGCGCTTTTGACACTGAGCTACATCGCTGGCTTTGGGTTTTGGGTTTTTGGATTAGGGATGCTCAGTGATGGTATCTTAATGGGCCTCACTGTCCTCATCTGGGGGACCACAGAGGAAGTGGGTCTAACTTGGTGACCTTGATGGGCCAGAGGTGTAGGTCCATCGAGGGATGTGAGCCCTCAGCAGAACCCTCCGCAAAGCCTCTCGAAGCTCTGTTCTGAGGCTCCTTCTAGCCCCGAAGACCTGAGATCTCCCCAGACCTGGGTGATTGCAGCTCTCAGGGTCTTTGGAGCCAGCAGCCATGAGGCCAGCCCGCATTTCAGCCCTCACCTTCCTCAAACACCCCCGCTGCCTCATGCCCACATGTGCGGGCTGGCACCCTGCCCTGCGTTCCCCCATGTTCCATGTGCTCTCCTGAGTGTTCAGCTCCAAAAGGTTTTGGCTCTAGCATCTTCCCTGTCACCTGCTACTGGCAAGCCGACCCTGACTGTCCCTTACGCTCCCTTCCCGGGCCAACGAAGCTTCTCTCACAGCCCAGCTCTGTGCTTCATTGCTGCTTTCCTGGATCTCCATGATCCACTCTTTGGGACCCGTCACTGCCTCTGTTACCTGGTCCCCGTCCTCCACCTCCCCAGCCCCTGGTCTGATCTCTTCCGCTTCTGCTTCCTGGTTCCTCACAAGCTCACCCCTACCCAGTTCCCTCTGCTGCCCCAAATCCAGCTCTGCACTATGGGTTCCAGGTCTCCCTGTGCCTGGCAGCCGAGGCGGCCTCTGAGCTAACAGCTTTTGGTTTACCTTTGAAGGTCCATTCCCAGCACCTTTCCTCTCCCATTTCAGATCAGGGCTTTGCGGGCTCAGTACGGTCGGTAGCCTTGTTTTCTCTGTAAGGTGGCTCTGCATCCATTCTTGCCCATTTGCTGCTGGTGATCTGAGTTTGCTCTCACTGCAACGCAGGGCTGAGTGCGAGATATTTACTCTCCGGCCCCTGGCAGGAACCGTGTGCCAAGCTTTATTCCAGTTCCAGCCAAATGGCACTGCAGGCTGTGGGGGCCTTACACAGAGCGTGGCTGGGTTTGGGGCTGGAGTCCTCCTATTTGCAAAGTCCTTGCTCATTTCTTCCCAGAGCGATTCTTCCTGCCTTGGGAGGCCCAGCGCTAAGCCCGCAATCCAGCCTCCTTCAGCGAACACTGACGGAGAGCCCAGCAGGTGCCTGCATCCACGCGCTGGGCAGACATCCTTGTTTCAGGGAGTTCACACTGGTGCCGCGGCCCCGCTGCTGCTCACGCGTGTTCCTAGAACTCCAGTCCTCTCATTGCTGTCATGCTTTTGGTCTTGGGGCCTGGTGCCCGCCTCATCTTTCTTTGGCACCTGGCACCGTGCAGATCAGTATAATCTATCAGAATGCATGAATGAATTGTTCCCCTCCCCAGGGACCACTTCTGGGCTATCTCCACAGCACCTGGATTCCACCCTCCCCGTGATTCTAGCTGCTTCTGCAGACCCATTTCAGGCCACACGCGATTTATATTTGTGCTCCTCAAACTTTCCAGTGCAAAGGGATTGCCGAGCCATCATGCAAGTTGCTGCCTCTGCAGGTGTGAGATGGAGCTCTGTGTGTCTAACTAGGTCCCTGGCGCTGCTCCTCCAGGGATCACAGTTTTGAGTAGCAAGTGTGGATTTTTGCCCCTAATTTTACCCTAGAATTGCTCGGGGACCCTAAAATGCTTACACCTGGGCCTTATTTCACAGAGATTGAGTCAATGCAGGGGTGTATGGTGCGGCCCATTTTTTTACATAGGATTTTAATGTGCAGCCAGAATTAAACCTCAACCTACAATCCCTGGCCTAGAGCCACGTCTTAGACATGTTGACCTTGGGCCCACCTGCCTCCTACTAGCACCTTCCTGTCTCTGGTCACACCTCACCCAGTCCATTCTTTGTTCTGTAGTGAGGGTGACTTTCCCGGAGATGTCAGCCTGTCTGGGCTACTCATCCACTGAAGACATGCAAATACTCCCCATTGCTCTCAAACCCATGACAGAGCTTACAGGCTCTGAACCTCCCACCTATCTCCCACCACATTCTCACCCTAGGTTCCAGGGTCACAGAACATGGCTGCTTCCTAAGGCTCCGAATGCTTTTCCCTCTCCCTTCTGTATGTTCTCACATGCAGAGTCTTGAAGTTGAAGATGCACTAAAGGTTGAGGTTGCTGACTTTCTCCCAGTTCTGTTCTGTGGACACCTGCAGCTTACAGGAGGGAATGTGTATTTGATTGCAGTTTCAGCGGGATCACCCTGAAGTGGGCTGACTCCAAAGAAGAAAGGGCACAGTGAAGGCCCAGGAGGGCAGCTATTCACCCCAAGGCAGCTGGGAAGCCGAGAGAGGAAGCGAAGAGCCAGAACAAGAATACAAACTTCCAGGTCACGCCTCATGACCCGCCTCCACCCAGGCTCCGCCTCCTCACGGCACCCTCAGCCCCGGACTCACCAAAGGGTGCATCCGCTGACGAGTATCCCTGAGCCAGTCACCATCCAAACACAGGGCACTTGGGGGGCATTTTAGATTTAAACCGTGACAGGCAGGAAATGAAATCAGTCCTTTTATGTTTTGACCTTCTCTTTGACTAGAAGGTCCCTTCTCCCATGCTTTCTATCACCTGGCTGATGGAAATTTTTTTTGTAAAAAGAAAAAAGCAAACCTTGGGCCCATTACCTCTGCTTCCTGCTACTCCCGAAGCTGCTGCCAGCAGGCCCAAGTACAGGGCAAAGCTGCCCGCAGGACTTCTCCTCCTCTGGCCTCCTCTTCCCTGCAGCTCCTTTGCACCAGGAGTTCCCGGCCTTGACTACTCATTGGAATTACTTAGCTGGGAGCTTTCAAGAGAAATATATATACATATTTTTTTACTGTGGTGAAAAACATCTAACCTACAGTTTATTATTTTACCCATTTTTAAATGTCCAATGTGGTAGTGCTAAGTGTGTTGTTAGGGTCTGGATCCCAAATGTCCCCCCTACATCTCATGTGGTTGGAGGTGAGGCTGTTGTAGTGATCTAACTTGATCAGTGGAGTAATCCGTTGTTGGATTTATGATTTGGTGGACTCATTGGATGGTGATGGACACTTAGGAGGTGGAGTCCAGGTGATGGAAGGGGTCTTGGGAGCATGAGCTCCGCAGAACTCCGTCTTGTCCCTGGCCCCTTCCTTCCTGGCTGTTTTCTCCGTCTTTGCTTCCCAGCTGTCTCAAGGTGAGCAGCTTTCTTCTGCCCCAGCACCCCATTATGTTTCAGATTTATCTCAGGTTAAAAACGATGGAGTGGGCTGGCTGGACTGAAGCATCTAAAACCACAAGTCAAGAAAACCTTTTCCCCTTTTAGTTATTCTTCTCAGGTATTTGGTCACAGTGATGAAAAGCTGACTAATACATATATTTGTGTTACTCTGAAAAATTTTCATCTTGCAGATCTGAAACTCTAACAGTGACACAGCTCTCCCTGTCCTTTTCCCCAGCTCCTAGAGCACACCTTTCTTCTTTCTTTCTCGACAAATTTGACTACGTCAGGAAACTCTTAAACATGGAGTTTCAGTATTTATCTTTTTGTGACCAATTTATTTCACTTAGTTTAAGTCCTCAAGATTCCTCCATGTAGTAGTAGCACTCAGAAATTCCTTCTTACAGCTGGATAATGTAACACATTTTGTCTGTACATGATCCCTTGTTGAACATTGGGTGGCTTTTACCTCTTAGCTATTCTGCATAGTGCCACTATGAATATAGAGCCAATTTTTTATTCTTTTGGGTACATCACAGAAATGGGATGGATAGCTCATGTGATAATTCAATTCTTATTTTATTTTGAGAAACTGCTATACTGTTTTCTATAGTGGCCATACCATTTTATACTCTTATCAACAGAGCATAAGTTTCCACTTCTTATTCTTGCCAACACTTGTTACTTTCTGTTTTTTCTTTTTAGTTTTTTATTTATTTTTACTATAGCCATCCTGATGGGTGTTAGGGTGCTATTTACTTGGCTGTTTTCATATTATTGGAGAAATGTCTATTTAAGTCATTTGCCCATTTTATAATTCAGTTGTTTAATTTTTTTGTGGTTGTACTTCAGATTTTTATAAATATGGACATCTGGGTCCCCGAGATTCTTTTTTTATTTTATTTTATTTTATTTT
>NW_004955442.1:8991340-9005496 GCF_000276665.1 Chinchilla lanigera | reverse complement strand
CGTGGGGCTGAGCTGGGTCCCCGAGATTCTTTGAAGTGGGTTTGAGTATCTCCTGGGCACTGAGGTTTTTCAGCCTTACTCCCACTACTGATGATCACTGTGAATAAGCTGAGAACTTCTGAATTTCACCAGAGATCTCTCCTCTACATCCAGAAAAGTCTGCTTAGTGAGAAAGAGGAAGGATGTGTTTCCAATGCTTGAAGATGTGGATATCTTAGTCCTATACTTGAACTTGGCAGAAGTTCAAATTCCTGATGGAAGATCACTTGTCTGAGCCTGCCACCGGGGCCAGAGAGATGCACATCTGGGGAATCCAGGTCTTGAGAAGGATTTCACACCAGCTACCCAAAGGGTGTGGACTGGAAACAGCAGTCATTGCATTTCACACACATCCATTCCCTCTTCTAATCTTTAGTATGTTTTGGACAGGGAGGTATTAATATCTTAATATCACAAACAAATAAACTGAGGTTTGGTGAGCTATAAGAAAACTACTGTTCAGTAAGACCTTGAACTTTTGTGAAGTATTTTACATCTGTTTCCTTGTTAAACTATCACATGAAACACAGATATTGTAGATAAAGAAATGGAGGTGTTAAGGTCACACAGCTCAAGGACACAAATGATTTGAATCTCTAGGTTCCATTTAAAATAACTCTTAACTTCCAGCTAAGTGTCTCAGCATGCTCTAGCCTCCTCCTCAACAGTATGCAAACATTAAAAAAAAAAAAACAACCCGGTATTTTATTATATGTGTGCAAATTCTTCCTTATCAACCTTGGCTATCACAGGAGAGATTCTAACCCTCATTGGAGGACACATTCAAAGTTATGTTAGTAAAAATTACTTTATGTAATGAACTCTTAGATCAGTTCTTACTGAAATGAGCTGGAATTACATTTTTGCTCTTCCCATATGTAATGCTTTCAATTCAGTGATGAATTACAGGAGTCAGCAGCTCTCTGACATTTCAGGGCTGGGCACAGCATGTGACAGCTTTCTTGTTTGCTGGCCCTTTGCAGAAGGAAAGCAGACCTATTGGAGTGAATTTTTTAATTTAGTGGAGCGGTTTGATGGAGGCCTTTTTCTTTATTCTGGGAGAATTTGCCATTTTAGCATTTAAATTCATTTGTTTTCAAGATCTCTCGGGTCATTGTATGAATATTAATGATTATGTGTATACACAAATAAATTATTTGTGTGACTATAGGCAAATAATTCTGTGTTTTCTGTTTGCTTGTCTTTGAAAGGATTGGATCAGATCTTTTTCTGCCCCAATCGTGCAGATCTTACTAGACATTAAGACGATGAAAAGACATAGAGAAATTATGTTCAGCAAAGACAGGACTTCTGCCTTTTCAGTGTGAATTGTTCCTTTGTTCTTTTCTGTGTTCCTGCCCAGCCATACAGTAAGAAGCATTCCTAACACTGCTGCCTTCTGCAGGGAGCTTGGGGAACAAGGTTTGGCTCTGGCCACCTTCCTCCTTGTGGGAAGAACAACTCACTTAGCTGAGGAGATGGTGTTATGATTTGGATGTAAATTGTTCGCCCAAAGTTTCATATGATCAGAGGTGGGGCTCTTGGAAGGTGATTGGATTATGGGGCTATTATACTCGCTACTAGATCTATCCACTGATGAGTGTCTAGATGAATGTGCTGTGAGGAAGTGGAGCCCAGTGGAAGGAGATGGGTCACTGTGGGTGTGCCTTTGGAGGATGTATCTGTTGTTCAGATTCTTTCCTTTCTCTCTACTTCTGGCCACTATCATCTGTGTGCCTTGAAGTTGGTGGATTATGGACTCAACCCTCCAAAACTGGATACCAAAATAAACAATTTCTCCTATATGTTGAGTATTTCAGGTACTATATCTCACCAATGAAACAGTGATTAACACATACGGGAAGAGTTGTCACTCCATGGGCCATTTTCACTAGAGCTGGGGACACTATATTCAGAGCTGAATTGAATGCTCATGGTCATTTCTTCCCGTACTTGTTAAGATGTGTGGTCAGCTGGGGTGCTCTATGCAGAAGCCTGAGGAAGCAATTGCAATATATTTTGCAAAATTATTTGCAAAATAGATTAGATCATTATTTTAAAAATTATATCTCCCTGAAGGAGTGAATGTGTTATTATTTTATACTGATTTTTCTTACCATTTTTTAAACTTAAATGTTATTTTGTCTGGTAGTAATAGGACCTTTTTTATTGTGTTATTATGTCTGATTCATTTTCTTCCTTTTGTTTTAACTTTGTGTTAAATACAGCACACAACTGAATTTTCTTCCCCTTCAATTTGACTATGTCTTTTAACTAGAATGTTTATGCTATTTACATTTATTTGTTTATTGATGTATTTGGACTTCTTTTTTCCCATTTTAACTTTGAGTTTCATTTGTCCAGCTTTCTACATATATCTAATTTTTGTTTTTGGTTGTAAAAATTGAGTATTTTTCCTATTTGTTTTCTCTCCTGGGATGGAAACTATAACTTTTGGGTTTTACTCTTTAAATGATTCTATTTAAAGTTTTCCTATGTCTGTAAAGCTTCCTAACTTTTAATGTTGGTACCTTTACTGTCACTTGCTCTCTAGACTGCTTAGAGATGTGAAGATTTTGAAACACTGTGACCCTATCCATCTCCCTTCTAATTTATATACTTTTGTTGCCCAGGATTTCATTTTTTTATTGAGCCTGCTAATTAGACAATTATTTTTACTTTATGAATACAGTGGCTGTTTAGATTACATGCATGCTTTACCTTTCTCTTCCTTTCTTTGTCATTTCTTCCTGAATCTTGATCTTTTTATCCATGATTATTTATTCTGCCCTAACTACATACTGTGGAAGTTCTTTTAGTTGGGGAATCAGTGGTTAAAGCTATTGGTTTTTGTTAACCTGTGAACAACCTTAGCTTGCACTTGTCAGATCTGCTATTCTAGCTTGACAATTGTGTTAGCACACTAAAGAGATGATGTTTTTATGACTTCAATTGTTACTGTCTTAGGTCCAGTTGTGGCTAGTCTAATTGTTTTTTGCTTTAATTGTCATTAGTACATTTTATTTTATTTTATTTTTTGTTTTTTTTTCCGGTACTGGGAATCGAACTCACGACCTTGCGCTTGCCAGGCAAGTACATTTCTAATTGTTGCATCTGGGCAGGTGGTTGTTAATCCATTCCAAACACTTTGTGTTTGCCTTTGACGTTCTGTAGTTTTGCCACAATGTATCTTGGAATAGGCTTCTTTTCACTTATCCTGTTCTGAAGTGGTACTTCTTATATCTGTGGACTCATACCCTTATCAGCTCTGGAAATTTCTCAGTCTTTGCCTCTTCAGTGATAGGTTCACCTTTGTTCTTGATATATTTTCTACAAGGGATTCATATTCCTATCTCAACTTCTTGTTCTCCTCTTCTTGCCTGGGTATTTCTATTTTCTTTTATGTTCTGGTTTACCAATTCTCTCTCTCTCTCTCTCTCTTTTTTTTCCAGTTGTGTGTAATTTTTTGAAAATTCACTGGGCTTTAATTTCAACAATTATAGTTTTATTTCACTTTTTCTTGGTTTTCAAATTTATCTGGTCATTTTAAATCATGCCTTTTTGTATATTAATTTGCAAGCTCATTTTGGATACTCTTGATCTGGGGGAAACCTTAGGATATACATTAAGAATGCTTTCCACAGAGATGACTTGCAGTTTTTCCTTCCAAGATCTGAGGGCAATTTCAGACTATTTTAGTCTCTGCCAGATGCTTAGCTGGTAGGGGAGGGTGAGGTCCAATCTCCCCACTTTACCATAGGCCAACAGGTCTTCCTTAGCTGAGACATTCACAGTCCCTCACGAGTGTTGCTTCTCCCTACTGTAACTTCCCCTCAGTGTTTATGTATGTATAAGAGCTATCCAGGATAGCTCTTGTACTCTTTGTCATCTCAATAATGAAAGTGCCTGTATTCCAAAATCTAGTTATCTAGACAACCTCTGAATATCTGATCTGCATGTTGCCTGAAACAGAAGTCTGAGTCTAGACTTTGGACTTCCTCGTGAAGTAACACAAAGGCACCCGTGGCCTCAGACCACCTGAAATATGCCAGAAACTCTCCTTTTTCTGCTGGCTGCACTTCATCTTGGTCCTCCTCTGGTAAAATCAGAGGAGTAGGAGTAGGTTAGCTGGCGCCCCCAGCCCACGACACCCCACACCCTGTGCATTCCGAGAGGAGCAGGCAGAGTTCATGTTTGCAACAGATGGCTTCCCACAGACCTGCACAGAGGGTCTCTCGAGGCAAGTGTGCTGCAACTTATTCTGTTTTTGGCTTAGAAGAGGTGGACAGAATACTTTCTAATGAGCCTTCTGGAAATTTCTGATACTATTGTTTCATATTAACGTGCAATTCTTTGATTCTATTATTTGACTATCAGATAAATACAGATAAGATGGCCCTGTACTTCTTGGTAGATTGCTCCTGTTTAATATATGAGGACAATTTGGAGATAAGCAGTAGAGAGTTAATACTGTGTTTAAATTTCTTAGCTATCTTCTATTTACACTGGATGTTGAGCAAAAAAAAATCCCTGCTGGCTCCTGTAAGACAATCACTTACACCTAAATACTGACTTCAGTTTTGCCTTTTTATCTGAAGGAGACACAATCTGAGATCCTTCATGAATACCTGAAATCACAGGTAGTACTGAGCCTGATATGTGCTATATTTTCCTCTTCATACATGTGCATGAGATAGGCTAATTTACACATATATATTTTTGGCATAAGGTTAATTTATAAATTAAGTACAGTAAGAGAGTAACAATAATAGCTAACACTAAAATAGACAATTATGAACAATATACTATAGTAAAATTGTCAGCACCACTACTGCTGTGATTTATGGCCATGATTAAATTGATAAAAAGTCATTTCAACACAAGTATTGTGACACTGTGATAGTCAATGTGATTAGCTGACATGGCTACAAAGTTGCTAGAGGGAAGGTAATGTATACAATGTGGACATACCGGAAAAAAGGATAGTTCATGCTCAGGCAGGATGGCACGAGATTTTATTATGCTACTCAGAACATGCTTAATGTAAAACTTACAGAGTTTTTTATCTCTGGAATTTTTCATTTGATATTTTTAGACTGTTATAGACCATGAGTAACTGAAACTGATGTAACAAGTTGGGTGTGCGTGGGGGAGGAGTGTTACGGGGGAGGGTCTGGGGGACAACACACCTCAGGGTGTGGGAGGAGGAGGCTCTAGGAAAAGCAAAGTGCCAGCCAAGCACTGTCCCACTTGGGAACAGAGCCCTCAGGATGATCAGAGGTGCGGGTGCTGAGGCCGGCTGGGGATCTTGCTCCAGAGCAGCTGTCTCCAGCAGGAGTCGGGGTGTGGAAAGGGCCTCCCTTTTCTGGTCCACATGTAGCGCAGATAGATACCATTCACTTCTCTATGAGTTGACATTCAAGCATAGTAGACAGTGTCAAGGAAACAAGTAAAAACGACAATCTCAGGTCATTTTAGTTTCTTTGAAGCAGAGGGTGGTGTGGAGAGTGACGAAGCAGAAGTTAGGAGGGAAGAAGGGGTGTCTTTGGTGATAGGGTATGAGCTGGAACACAGAAAGGATGAACCTGCTCTGCGTAGAGCCTGAAGAAATGTCCTGGGCAGACACGAGGCTGGTGCCAAGGCCCTGTGGGGGGAAGGCGTGTGGTACCTCCAAGTGGTAGCAAGAAGTGCTGTAACTTGTTGACGTGGAACAAGTCATCCAGCTGTGGCAGCTTGGAATCTCCCGCCTTCAGTACCTCTCCATTTCTGCAGGTCAGGAACCTGAACACAGCCTAGTTGCACCTCTGCTTCTGGGTCTTAGGGAGCTGCAGTCAGGATGGTAGCTGCATGGTGACTCTGTGTCAAGGTTCTGTCAGGGAAGGACCTGGTGCCAACCTCCTGTGGATCATTGGCAGAATCTGCTTCCTGATGGGCACATGCCCAACAGCCATTGCTTTTGGCAGGCTCTTGGCTGGAGGCAGCTCTTGAACTTTAGGGTCTAATGTTTCCACAGTTGCCCTGCAGACCTTTGCCACATTGGCCCTTTTAACATGATGGTATCTCCATGAAGCCATGAGGAGGCCCTCTCAGCTCAGGGAGGGCCTAGGCGCTCTTTTTAGGGTGTTCACCTGGTCAGTCCTGGCTGATCTCCCTCTAGATTAACTAAAAAGCAGTTTATCTGGGACCTTGAATCTGCAGAATTTTCTTCATTGTTGCTGACTTCTGTTGGTGAATTCAGCTTCTAAACTCCTTTCATGCTGTAAAAAGGTTCTGGCTGATTACTTGCAAGCAGCAGTCCAAAGAAAAAGATCATTTTCTGACAAAAAGGGACAGACTCTGCTAGCATGTCGTTTCCCCCTTGCTTTCTTCTCTTCCTCTTGCCTGGAATGTGGACACGGAGCTCAGACTCGAGCAACTATTTTGTGACTATGAAGTTTCCTATATTTTGATTGTAGCAGATCAGGAAAATAGAGAGTCTGCGTCTCGAGTGGTATTTTGGAGCTTCTCTGGAAGACGCCTGGGCCTGTAATGTGAGAAAAAATATCTTTGTGCTTGGTTATACAAATATCCTAGGCTTTTAATACATCCAACCAAACATATATACAGCCATATACAATCACGTAAGGCAAAAGTCTCATCAGCAGTTCTTGTGGATCACATGCTAGAGTGTGGGATTTATTCTAAGTTAAATGAGAGGATGCTGAAGGCTTAATCAGATAGGCTTCTGTATTAATTTATGTTTTGGAAAATCTCCTGGCTGCTTAACAAAGAATGAACTATGAATTTGTGCGTGCCTGTACGTGCGTGCGTGCTTGCGTACGTGCTTGCGTGCGCTCGCCCATGTATGTAGGACAGGAAGTAGGGCCTCAGAGAAGGTAAGTCATCCGAGTTAACACAGATAGGGAGGAACAGAGTCAGAACTGTCAAGACATTTTATTAGTACACAAAGATTACATTCACCCCTGGGAGTTGGTACGTGTACATAACACATCTTAATTCTTTTTATGCCCCCTTCCCCGATCCTCCCTCCCTGTACCTCCCTCTCTTGGTCTCTCTTCCATCTGCAGAAGATCTAGCTCCCTGTTTCCTATTAACTTTCTTTCATTTTTCTCTTCAATAGTTGGGATTCAAAAATGCATATTTGTTTGACTTAACAGCACTGGCTTTGGTTGTTGTCTCTGATTTTAATCAAAGCCCTTGTCAACCTATTATTGTTGTAGGAATCCCATACTATCCTTTCACTCAATTTATCTCTGAATTCCCATTTTCTGAAAAAACCAAAAAAACAGAAAAACAAAAAAACAAAAAAACCTGGTGATTCTCATAATCATCAAAGAGAAATTAATTCTGGGTCTGGAATTTTTTCGTATCAATCTAGGTCAACCTAATTAAAGCTGAGAAAGGAAGATTGTGTGTGTGTGTGTGTGTGTGTGTGTGTGTGTGTGTGTGTGTTTGAGTGAGTGGAGATCTTTCCTTTCTGGCATGATTTGCTTACAATTGCTTTTAAGACTCTACTGACTAATGCCCCTGATACTAAATTGCTAACACTTGCAAATAAAAAGAATTCCAGCATCGTAATCGGAGCTCCTATCAGCCCCAGCTGAATGCTAAATGAGCTTGGACAGGGCGCCATTCATGGACATGATGCTGAGTTTTATCCAGGGTCTCCAAGGGAGCCATACAGATTTGATGTGTTAAGGCAGTGCACAGGCAAAGCCCATTGGACTGTGAAGGAGATCCGGGCTCCAGCCCCTGGCCCTCTACTTCTTTACTGGGTAAACTTGGGCTAGTCACTTGCCCTTGCCTGTTCTCAGTTTCCCCATCTGCTGAGTGGTCCTCTATTAAGCTAGAGCACAGGCTTTCCGTTTGTGTTCTCTGGAGTGCTGGGGCAACCCTGGGAAAGGGCTGGCTCTTTGAATCAGATGAGTCTTGAATGAAAGATGAGTAGAAGACAAGGAAAGATCTCCAGAGACAAACACTCGCAACCTTGTCCCTTGTCACGCTATCTCTGCTCTCTTATTTTGTATTGTAGTGGAGGTGGGATACTAAGCCCTGTAAATCAGAGAAAGAGCCTGTAATTAGGCACAGCATGGGCAAGCAGGTAGTCTCCCCCCATCCTCCTCGGGGCTGGAAGCTGGCAATCTGCTTGCTTCCCATAAGCAAAGTCCCTTTGCTTTCTTGCTTCTTGGACAAAGCTGACCTGGTGGATCCAAGAATGCTGGGGCAGCCTCTAGAGGTGAGAAACAAAGCAATGATGGAAGTAGGAAGTGAGGATACTGGGAAGAACTATCTGGGGTTGGAGCCATTTACACCTGAAGGAGAGAAGCCTAAGGAGTAAAGTGGGGTAGATGTGTGTCAGACACCAGCTGCTCAGGGTTTTGAGGATATTATTACTTCCTTCGTAACTTCAATTTGGTCACTTTTATCCAATCCAACCTTTCTATCCACCCATCCATCCACCCACCCATCATCCACCCATACATCCACTCACCCTCTAGCCTCCCCACTCACCTCTAGCCTACCCATCTTCACTTACCCACTCCTGTCACCAACTTGTTCAGTTATTTGGTTCAACCACTTCCTCTTTCTCTCTTTTATTAATTTATCCTTCCAGTCATTTTATAAACATCTGTGGAGACCTTACCATGTATCCAGAAGACAGAGGAGAGTGAACTATTCAGCAAACTTGTAGCCCTAAAGATGTAAACTGTTGGGCAAGCAGTTCTGAGAGGTGATCATCCTATAAGAAGGGGCAAAGTGCTCTTAGATTCAGCAGAGGGAGGAGCTTGGGGAGCAGATCAAGGAGCCAAAGAAAAACTGGCTTCTGAGAAAGGTGTTTATCAGCTGGATAAGTGGGGCAAGGGTTAATTTTTTTGAGATGGGGAAGATGTTTCCAGTTTGAGGAGCTGAGGCCATGCTTATCCTTTTACAGATAATATCAGCTTTCCTTTCTCTTCTTGCTCCTTACAAGCCTCAAAAAAAGTCTAGATTATTCATCTCAAATTTCTAGGCTGATGACATACAAGTTTAATTCAACAATGGATTGTTCTTGTTCAAAACATTGGATGAAAAAAGAAACATTCAAAGACAAATCATAGCAGCTCATGCAGGAAGATACTGTAAATCTTACTCTGTGGGGTATCCTCTGTGTGTGAGAACCCAACACACCATTTGCCACTGGTTCCTTTTGTTGAGAGGCCAGGTGTGTGTGTGTGTGTGTGTGTGTGTGTGTGTGTGTGTGTGCATGTGTGTGTGTGTGTTTCTGGATGATTTTGTTTCAAGTAGACCATTTCTTCTGATTTGGAATTCTTTTGCTGAAGTAGTCTTTTATGTGCTGGCATTGTGACATTGTCACAGAGCTTGACACTTAAGCACTCAACGTTCATCAAATATTCTACTCATCAAATATTCATTAAGCTCCTTCTGTCTTCCAGGCCTGGCACAAGATACGGGTGCAATACAGTGGAGAAACAGACTGATTCTTGCCCTTAGGGGCCCTGCAGCCTAGGGCTGAGGTTGGCAGTAGTGTTTTGCAGAGTGCTGGGGAGCAGAAGCTTCAGGCTTTGTGGACCATGGGGTCTCTGTGACAGCTCCCTCAGTGTAAGCAGCTCTAGCTATGGTGTGAAGAGCGAGCATGGCTGTGCTCCCAGAGGACTTTGTTGACTAAAACAGATTTGGCCCCATCTGCAGTTTTCTGATCCCTAGACTAGTTGGTTAGACAGGCAAGTCACTAAGACAATTACAAAATAGCATTTTCTGGGAGCACACAGTGGTGGCCCGAGCTAGGCATGGGTGGGGTGTGGAGGAGGTAAATGTAATCTAGAGGAGCAGGTGAGTGGACCTGAGAAGGCACTGGTGTGTGGGGGACTCGGCTTGCACTGCTGCCCATTTGCAAAGAAGGCTGAAGCTCAGAGGAGGTTTGTGGGGTGGTGGGATGCAGGGAAGATGGGATGGGTGAGGTAAACGGTGGTGAGGGATGGTATGCCACTGACAGGGGTAGCCTCTTGTTTTATTTGTCTTGTTTTAAAAGACCCAACCCTGACATCTTAGCAGGCCTCTAGCTGGCATCTGGTTGTGGGAGGTGCAGTTCCTCACTGGGTGGTTTGGTCTTCTTCCCCTGGTGCCCTGTGGCTGGTCCAGGAGGGAGGATATTCGGGAAGAGGGCGCAGGACAAAAGAAGCCACTGTTTAAAAAGAAACAGAAGCAAAAACAAAACCAACACAGTATCAACCAACACGGAGCCAGGGTAATTAATGATGCTGCCCAAGGCTGAAGTTGCACACTCATGGGCACTGTGCAGAGCATCAGGTGCTATCCTGGGTGTGAGGTCAGCCTTGTAAATGCCTTGGCATAGCAGGAGCGAAGACACTGCAATGCGTCTCTCTCTCCCTTTGTTCCCTTTGCGTCTTGCCTCATTTCCCATTTGTCTGCTAAATGCCCAACACCTGCAACTCTAAGGAGGCGAGGGTTATTTTGGCTCGTGGTTACCATTGGTTGGCTCGAAGGTGATTGTAGAAGGGCCTGGGCAGAGGCAAGTTGCTCACCTCATGGCAGCCAGGAAGCAGAGACGGAAGGGCAGACTGGAGAGGGAGAATAAATTCCCGGTGAGTACAGTGCTGCTGTAAGCCAATCATCTACCAAATGCAAGAGGCTTTTGGGGGGCATTAGATCTAAACCTTATCACCCTCTCTTTATGCTGGCCTTGTGGACCAGGATTATGGAGTGTTCCTGGCTGTGGCACTTAGTAGGAAAAGGCCAGGGTTGTTGCTAAACCCCTGCCAACATGCAAGACAGCTTTGAATGTCAATAGTGTTGAGGTCAAGAAGATGGTTTACATCCACCTGTCCTCTGTTCACCTTACACTGTCTTCACTGGACTCTTGTTAGCTTCTGGATCTGTCTCTGCCTCTTTGCATCTCTGCTTCCTTTTGTCTAGATCATTCTTTGTCTCTCTCTCTCTCTCTGCCCTGAACCCTGGTAAGCACCCCCAACCCAAGTAATATACCTCTGCTTCCTTGAAAAGTTATAGGAGCCCCCTAGGTTGAATGAATTACTTCCTTCATCCAGAGCCCACTGGACATAATTCATGTCTATCACAGCCCTTACACCATTCCAATGTCAGAAGTGTTATTATTAAAGTATCTGTGTTATGTCTCCTATTCATTTATGAGCTTCTTTAGTATCCAGACTGTGTCTGTTGAATGAATGAATGAAATGTTGAACATAATAAATGTTCAAAACATTCCCTCTTAGGTTATGTGCTTTTCAGGGATCAATACTCTACTGTCATGACCCACATTTTTCTTTGCTTGTTCTTTGCCTCACTCATCTTCCAGGTAAATTTTATTCAGACAAACTTCAAACTTTTCTGAAACTCAGAAGTGATTTGTGTTCCTGACTCGATTTCAATTCATATTTTCAGCATTTTCACATTCAGTAACATTTTCCATTTCACAGTAAATCTACCAATTTGGATCGAGCACGACTTCCTTCTATGCTTCCCCATGACACAATTACTGTCACCAGTCAGGGGTTGTCTCTTATAGGAGTGGAAGTTAGTGCTTCCCCTGTGTGTCCACCAGTGTAAAATGGGCATTTGAACTGTGATTGTGTCTTACTGGAGCTGCGTTGTTCCCCACAGAGAGAGTGATCAAGGTCCAGTGAACCGAGGACTTGAGTTACTCTCTATTTGTGCCGAATCTCTGGTGGCTCAGATACCTGGCTTGTAAAAGCTGCTGAGTGGCTGTCTGTTGAATGCGTCCTAACGCATGAAGTATTCTAAAGCTTGGGTTTGTCAAACCAAGACCATTTGAGAACTGGAGAAGCAGTGGGAAAAACACAGATTTTGTGTCCTATGAGCTTGAAATATGGTCCCAGTCATACCTAACTACACAAGCCCTCGGGTTTGTGAGCCTTGGTTTCTTCATTTTTATGATGGATCTGAGTTATGTCTATCACTCAGGGTTGTTGTATAAGATAATTAGCACATAGTAGGCTCCTTCCAGCCCTGAAACCTGGGATCCAATAAGAGTCATCTATTACTAGTAATAGCACATCCAACTGGGGCAGATCACTCCATGGAACCGATCAGATACTGAGGGCCATTCAGACCAGCATGACCACCACTTCAGTCAGGGACTTTTCTAGGTTCCCCTCCTGAGCACTGTTCTTGAATTTCTTTGTGCAGAGGGAAGTGCAGACACGTCTGTGATGTGTAGCTCCTCCCGTCTGTGGGCACAAGAACCTGCATGTTGGAGGAAGAGGAGAACTTAGACACACCCTGAGTCATCTCCGTGCACACAGGAGCTGGAGGCGCAGAGAGGTAAAGTTACTTGCTCCAGGTCACACAGTGGTTAGTAGCAAAGGCTGTAGTTAATCAAAGCTCTCCCGGCTCCAAGCCCTCATTCCTTTTTCTCTGCTGAGAGGCCAGTGGTTTGCAATTTGTTCTTTAGTGGCCAAAGCACAAATGTTATTAGAATTGAACCTATAGAGACTCACACAGCACCACTTTCTGCAGCATTAAATTAAGTTTCTGATTCAGCTCTCTGGGGCATGATAGTCCCTCATGAGAATGGAGTGGGCACAAGAAGTGTTTCTAGAAAATGTTTCTTGGTATAATGCTTCACAGGAACCAGCTCCAGCCTGGCTGAGATGTCTTTGTACTCCAAGATCAGCTGTGGACTCACAACCCTTTGATGATGGAGCCACTTCCCCGCAGGAAAACACCAGCACCTACAATCCATGCAGGCCTCAGCTCCTGGCCCCCCTTCCATGGCCTCTCTCCCAGTTCTGAGAGAGGGCCCCCTGAATTCCCACAGTTGACTTGGAGCTTGAAATCTGGTCCCAATGATATGTAAGTACACATATGTCTTCAGGCTGTGAGCCTCAGTTTCTTCATTTTTCTGCTGGATCTGTCTTATACCTATCTCTTAGTGTTGTCTTATAAGAGAATGATGCACCTCAAAAGGCCTGGAACTTCAGAGGGAGGCTTGCACTCTCTGAATTCAGAGTCCAGCTCCATTACTGAGTGATCATGGGCAAATCATTCAGTGTCTCGACCTCCCAGTTTCCTCATCTGTAACATGGGAATACACTACTCCATAGAGTTGTTGTGAAAATCAAGTGAGTCAAAGACAAAGAGCACTTCGAAGAATGTTTGGTACACAGTGGATGCTCGATAAATGTATGAAATATGATCTAAATGTACAGTGAATGTTTAAACAAAAAATTATTATAGTAACAGACATGTTGACACTAACCAGTGCAAAATATTCCCCCTTCACTTTATTTTTCAATTTTTAAATTTTTTTTTGATCTTTTTCAGATGGGTCTCTCTATGCAGTTCATGCTGGCCTTGAACTCACTTTGTAGCCCTGTCTGGTCTCAAACTTGCAATGATCCTCCTGCCTCGGCCTCCTGAGTGCTGGGATTACAAGTGTGCGCTACCACATCCAGCATCCCACCTCACTTTAAACACTCTTATCCCATCATTCTTGCCACTTTCTGAAGTAGTTCTAGAAGTCCTCTTTCCTGAGTGTCTCTATGAGATGTGATAAAAAATGCAGCGACTGCTGCTGCTGAGTGCCATCCAACAGAAAGTCAGGCTCATAAAACATGGTGGCGTGTCCTCATCTACCTTTTTCACTGGATTTGGCTCTTTCCAAAGTCAAGATGAGCGTGAAAGTTCCATGTTTTGAGTTTATTTGGGACATCAAGGCAGCTACAACAGCACCACTAAAGACACTCATGAAAGAGGACTTGCAGAACTGCTTTGCAAATAACAAGAACAATGGGATAAGTGTGTTTGGGGTGGAGGGAGCCTATTTTGAGGGGGATTCATGGCAAGGTGTCTTTTACTGTGATAAATTTTTAAAAAGTATTTTTAAACATTCACATTTTTGATTACATGTTTTTCTTCTTCTTCTTCTTCTCCTTCTCCTTCTCCTCCTCCTCCTCCTTCTCCTCCTCCTCCTCCTTCTCCTCCTCTTCCTCCTTCTCCTCCTCCTCCTCCTTCTTCTTCTTTTTCTCCTTCTTCTTCTTCTTCTTCTTTTTCTCCTTCTTCTTCTTCTTCTTCTTCTTCTTCTTCTTCTTCTTCTTCTTCTTCTTCTTCTTCTTCTT
>NW_004955442.1:8971488-8991155 GCF_000276665.1 Chinchilla lanigera | reverse complement strand
CCTCCTCCTCCTCTTTCTCTTCCCCCTCTTCCTCTTCCTCCTCTGCCTTCTTTCTTCTTCTATTATAGACTCTGGATTCCACTTTGATTTATGTTCTAGCTTCTATCAGCTGTGTGGATTTTTGTGTTATTTGACTGCTCTGAGCCAAAATATCCCATCAGACAGTCAAATACCATAACCATATCGGTTGGTTCTGCTTTCTGTTTATCCATCTTTGGGATGCACTGCTTTTGGCGCATTTACACTGATGCCCATACACTGCTTCCTATATGTGAGTTAAGATTTTGTGCACCAGTTGATGCCTGGTGGTAAAACAGTCCTCTGTAAGGGTCTCTACCTTTGCCTGTGCAGCAGTGCTTGTGCCAAGGACTTTAATATTTTATTGCATTTTTGCAATGACTGTATAAAACCAAGCAGAAAGAAGAAGTGCTGATCTGACTGGTAAAGGCATATGAGTCTCATAAACTAAGTTCAACAGAGCCAAAGAAAGGGAAGAAAAAGAGAAGATAAAATCATAAAAGCCATGGATCACAGCAGATCTTCAGCCTGAGCTAGAGGATCTTTGGGCTTAGCTTGTTATATGTCATTCTATTGTGAAACAAAAGAATGAAAATTAAGGCACATGTATGAAAATAGAAATAGTTGGTCAAAGGTTGCATGAGAAAAAATGAGGTTTAATTAAAGATTGTTTGCAAATTTTATCTTTCCCTCTTTCGATATAGGAATTGGTTATTTTGATTTCACACCCATTTCCCATTGTGTACGAGCCCCATGTAAGAGGACTGGTGATTGCTCTTTCTGTGAAAGCCACACCACGCTGCACACTGCACAGTGCACAAAGTGCTTTGTAAGTGACTGTCATCACCATCATTATGGTCAAGGTTGGCTTGGAAGATTCAGACCCACTGAGTACAGACTGAGGCATTAGAACATCAACAAGCATCTCAGTGATTCAGAAATTGACCATAGCAACCCAGGTGTCCTCTCTGCTTCTACTTGGAATTCTCCAGTCTTGGAGAGCCCATTGCCTGCTGAGGCAACCTATTCTTTTTTAGATATGGTCAAGAGTACTTACTATGTGTCAGTGCATTTCCCTGGAAGTCTCCTTCTCCCAGTGGTCTTTGTGCCCCACTTGAAGCCAGTGAAATCTCTCTTTCACATAGAAGTGCACCCACATAGGTACCCCCCCTACAGCAACACATTCATTCACAAATTTCTTGAGGACCTGTTTCTGTGCTAAGCTCTAGGCTGGACCTTGAGAGCATTCCAGGGCCCATTCAACAGGAAGACAATTGTAATTTGAAATTGTAATTATTGGGCAACTGCAACCTGGAAAGACAAGGAAGGGAGCATGTGGGTGCCCCAGTGAGGCATCTGGACCTGCCAGGGTGAGGGTGGTCATGAGAGGTTTCCTGGAGGAAGTAACACCTGGACTGAATTTCGGAGGATAAGGGGTGGTGAGGATGGGGTGGGGGAGGCACTCCAGATAGAGTGAAGAGCATGCATGGACAGGCATGGAGTTCAAAAGCCTGGTGAATGTGAGTACAGATACAGCCCCAGTGTGAGTGTGTGTGTGCATGCTCATGTGCACTTGCGGTAGCCAAGGAAGAATCTAGGAAGGTTGGGGCCCATGGGAACTTCATGCCAAGCTGGAGTTAGGACTGGGCTCTGGGAGGAGGTAGCCCTTTGTGTCCTTGACCCCGGTGTGGGGCACCGTTCCTCTGTGTTAGAGATGTTTCTCAGGCTCAGTGCAGTCTTCTGGGTTGCTCCTGGTGTCTTGTGTGGCAGCTACCTCCAGTGTTCTAGTTCCCCAGTGTTTCCTAAGAGCTGGAATGGTGCACTGCATGAACTTAACCACCCCCAGCTCTTCATGATTGTGTGGTAAGAACTGGGCTCTGGAATCAGACAGAACTGAGTTAAGTTCCAGCTCCACTGTGGACAATTTTTAGCCACAGCCAGGTCCCAACTCCATAAACCTCAGTGTCCTTGCTTGAGGAATGGGGGAAAGAATAAAAGCAGTGAACATTTGGAGCCAGTTACTACATGCCCAGCACTATTCTTAGAACCATGCAAATATTAAAGTATTGTGTCTTCACGATTCTGTGAGGCCAGTATTATGATTGTGTCCAGTTTACAGATGAGAAGACAGAGGCTTCTAATTGGCAGGGGGCAGGAAGCCAGGACTGTGCTTTTTCTAGAGTTGACACGAAGCTCACAAGAGCTAGGACATGCTGAACCCTTGCTGCATAGCCCGGCACACTGTAGCTTCTTAGTAAAGCGTCACAGTCATCAGTGCTCCGAGGAACACAGATCAGTATTGCCAGGCAAGAGCAATCCCCAGAGTAGGCCACCTCCCTTCAGCTAGGGGAGCCGTGGAAGGAAAGTCTAATTCAAAGTGACTCATTAACTCCAGACAATAGAAACTGACAGATAAAGCCTTTGATGAACGAGATGGGAGCAGCCATTGATTAGAAGACAGTCTCGCTCCTTTCTTCTCCAGCTGATTGACCGACTTTTGAGGGCTCTTCTCTCCGTTTAATTAAAGAGCTAACAGAACTGTCAGGCATGTTTCCTCCATCATTCACCACCGTGGGGTGGGGTGGGGTGTGAACAGCTGATAAGTCATAGATTTTCTTCCTGCCCAGTCCCGCAGATATAATTCTAGCAAAGCTTTGGGCCTCCAACCTGCTACTCTGCCTAGTCTTGAATCTCTGGTGGCACATGTCATCCTCTCTTTTGTCCTCAAAATAAAATATGGACAACTGGAGCCAGTGATTGTACAAGGAAACAGGATAGTTGCAAAATGGCTAGGTGTGAAAGTTGGTTGTCATTGGCCAGAGCAAGGCTTGGGCATGGTGGAGGTGAGGAGGGGCAGTGGGAGAGTGTAAGGAGCTGGTGCTTTGGAGTCAGCAGGCCCAGGCTGGGATTCAGGGCTGGTCACTTCCTGGTCCTATGACTTAGGGTAAGGAACCCAAGATCTCTGAAATCTTAGCTGCTTCATCTGTAAAATGGGATGTTTGATTACTTCTCAGGGCACTGGTAAGGGTTAAATGAGATAATACTTGCAGGTGCCTGGAACACGGCAGGAACTCAAGAAATTCCACTGCTGTGAACTCAGAGGGGCTCTGTTTGGGGCATGGAAATTCCTTGAGTGCTACTTACACCCTCATTATTTCCCATGCCAAGGGAATGAAGTGGGAGAATTTATTCCCTGGGAATTAGACCCTGGGGTTTTCTTACAACCCTCATTATGACAGAAGACTGGGCCTGGCCATGGCTATAGGAATGAATCTTTCATAGTTCCCACCCGAGTTAAGGCCAAGAGTTGGTTCAGGCATCCAGGAATGACCCCTCTTCAAAGCAGATGCTGCATAGTGGCTGGGAAGAGGTGTGGCTTGGGTCCTCCACAAGCTGTGTGACCGTGGGAACTGGCCTCCCTCTCAGAGCTGGGTTTCCACTGGAGATGGATGGGACTTTAACAAGAAAATGGGGCGATTTGGCTTCTTGGGTGACAGTTTTCTTGTTGTGACTTGGGGAAATGCTACTTGCATGGAGTGGTAGAGGTCGGGGATGATGCTTAATATCCTACAACACACAGGATGTTCCCATAATGACGAATTTCCTGGCACCAGACACCAAAGTGCTAAGGTCAGGAAGCCCTGCTCTATTGCCTGGTAGCTTGTGAAGTCACTTAATCTGCCATGACTGCTCACTCACTGGTGGGGTGCAAATAATGATAATACCTTCCTTGGATGGTTGCTATAAAAACAGAGCCAAGAGGGCATGTAGTGTAGTATCAGGCACCTGGTAAATATGAACTTGAGTTTTCTGAGGGGTTGAGAGTCAGTGGCATATATTAACTGCTTGCTCGTGAGGAGTCTACAGTAATGGTGGGGGTCTGATGGTGATGGTGATGTTTTTGAATTTTACAAGACCTTGCAGTGCCTCTGAGCACCTTCTTCAAGCCTGCATGTCCTCCACACAGCTCTACCTCAATGTGCTGTTCAAAGACATTGTCAGATTTAAAAGGCAGCAAATTCATCCCTGGAGATGCTGATAATAGATCTTGGTTCTGCTGATGCAGAAGGTGGAAACAGCCGCTGCCCTCCTGGGTTTCCCTCTGACATGATTTTCTGACAACTGTCACCAACATGAGTAGTGCTTAGAATTGGAATTTAGACTTATTTTCCTGGAGGTGGGGGCTCTTTTCCCTTCTCTCCAGCTGTATCTGGGCGTTTGAAATAGAAATTATGTTTTCTGTTTCTCAGGGACATCTTAGGGATAGATCTCCTCTTTGCTCCTCACCCAGTCTTCCCAATGGCAGGAGTACTGGCTTTTCCAGTGGCCGGAGATGGATTTCCATGGACCATGTTGACAGTGGGTGCAGTAACTGCCTCAATAGCTGGAAGACAAGAAGTAAAGCCAAGAAGTTGGTTCCCTCAGTCTCCTGTTCCTAGCACTGACCTAGTGGACCACTAGGAAGGGTCGGGGCTCCGTACTGATAATGGCCAGACAGCGAACAGTTTGGGGAAGATCTACAAATGTTCATCTTCTTTGCTTGTACTGGGTTCTGAGAATCAGTCTGACCTTTTGAGTTAGAGGCTCTGACACATTATCTCTCTCTTTTTTTTTAGACATGGTCTTCTGTACAGTGCAGGGTATCCTTGGACTCACAGTCCTCTTGCCTGAGCCGCCCTTCTGCTGGGATATCAGGCTTATGCCAATACTCCCGGATTCTGATGCTTTTTTCATGTCCATTTATCATACAACCAAAGTACAAATAATCCATCACAAATCATTATTTGTGATTTCTATGTTCGTGAATTTGTCTATGTGCTAAAATTTATTTGTGACCTCACAATGAATCTGTACAGCCTTTATAGTTAATCATGGTTGACCACGAAGTGGATGAAAATCTGAGTCACCCAACATGCCCCTTCCCAGCTGAGGCTGAACAGGGAGGAGCTCAGCCTTCTGGCTTCAGCTCTTATGCTCCAGACAAGCATTGTTTTTGGTAGTATAATTGGTGTCACATTGTTTTGCATTTGCTGGTGTGGTTTTGCTGTCCAAAAAGCCCAGCGCAGTGCTGAAGCATGGTCCATTTTTCCTAAGGCCAAAAAGCCTGTGGTGTGGAGGAGGAAATACCCGTGAGGTAAGTGTTGTTCTGGCATGAGTGATAGCACTGCTGGCCGTAAGTTTACAGCTCATGAATCAAAATGCATATTAAATAAGATATCTTTAAAAGCAAACACAGATAAAATGAAGTTATGCATTGGCTGGTTGACAAGATCCAGAGGCTCCCAAGAACCAAAACCTAAGTGTCCCTAAGCACAGTGGTTCAGGACCTGGTAATTCAGCATTCTTTTCCATTTCTATAGAACACAACAGCTCTGAGTAATGAGAATGCACTGTATTTGATGTCCGTTTCTCTCATTTTGTGTACTCCTAGGTAGAATTGGGTGGTGCACGTTTGGTGGCCCCTAAATCTTATACTGCTTGGTTTTCCCCTCACTGGAGACACAGATGGATGCTCTCCCTTCCATATTTTTGCAACGAATTGGGCCCAGGAAGACACTGCTGGGGCTTCATGGGATAGGATCCTTTCTCTCAGGCCAGCTGCCCCCGAGAAGGTGGTAGCAGCCTGTCAGAGTAGAAGAGAGAAAGGCTGGTCCCAGGCTCAAACCTCACCCTGCCACTGACCCCTGTACAATACAGGCAAGTCACTTCCTTTGCTGCTCATCATCTCCTCATTTTGGGGGACGGCGAACTCCTGCATACTAACATCGCTGTAAGAAAAAAAATCCCCAAATGATACAATAGGTAGCTAGCAGTCTATTTCGATTCTCTCCCCATTCAGCATGGGAACAGCATCAGAAAACTTAAACTCATTGAAAACATGGAAAGCAAAGACGGAGAGGTCCACAGGCCCACTGTTTGTGAATTTGTCAACCATCACTGCCTGGTTTTGATCATCGGTGTGGCTCAAAAAGTGTTGGAGCTGAGGACACAGCCCAGTGGCATGGCACCTGCCTGAGAGTGTGAGGTCCTGAGTTTGAGTCCCTGATCCAAAAGTATTGGATTTTGGATTTGAGTAGAAAAATTGGGCAAGGGCATGGAACATCGCCTCTCTTTCTCTGCCCTAGTGGCTCAAGAGACGAATTTCTATAAAATGACTGTGGTTGCTACATTTATGTGTCAATCTTATTAGGCTATATAAATAGTACCTGGTTATATAATAAAATATGAATCTACATGCTGTTAGAAAGCATTGTATAATTGTGGTTAATGTTTGTAATCACTATACTTTCAGGAAAGGAGGTTACTCTCAACTATGTCCTTTCCCTCATGAAATTAGTTGAAGGTCTTAAGAGCAAAACCAAAATTCTAATGCCATGCCGATTCTTGGGCAGGTGCATCCACCATCCATGGCCTCCTCCACCGTTGCTATTCATGTATCTCCACCCTTCTGGGACACAGATCCACTTGATTGTTTTTTTTCTTTTCTGGTACCGGGAATCGAACTCATGACCTTGTGCTTGCCAGGCAGGCTCTGTGCCGCTGAGCTAAATCCCCAGCCCTATACACACAGATCCACTTGAGAAACCAAGGCAGAGCTGGGATCTTCTCTCCAGAGAATGTGCATGCATAATACACAGTATCATATGCAAACCTGGGGATCTGGAGACCCCAGATTTAGAATGCCCGATCCAGGTATTGAACTTTATTCACCCCAGCTGCTCTTCTGAGCTCCAGACTTACTCAACAACTTTGGCTGCTTCGCAAGTCCTCAAAAACAGCTGGTACAAAACAAGTTCTTTATTTTTCTGCTGTACTTATTTCTCCTCATTTGCTCCATTTTCTAGGAAGTGGTCCTATCCCCCATTCAAGAGAGAAATGTCAGGTTTTCCTTGCATTTGTCCTTCATTTTATATCCAGATCTAATCACCAGGACACCTCAAGCCTATCCTCATGACCAGGCATTGATTTCAGGTCTCCATTTCCTTCCTTTGCTGGGTTCTGGGTCAGTCTCCCCATTGAGATACCAACTTCCAGCCCTGCTCCCTTCCAACCTATTCTTCATTTAGAAGCCAGACTGGAACTAATAAATGAATACTTAAAACATTCATTTCTGAATTATATCTCTCTCTGATTAAAAAGAGTCTCAGCAGTTCCACCTTCTCCTCTGGGTACCATGGGGTCCTTTTTTGGTTTATGAAACCAAGATTTTGTATATGGTCCTACTTTTGTCATCCCATTACTTTTCATTCTGTTGTAGGCACTTTTCTGTTGCTGTGACAGAATACATATCCACAACTAAGAGGAGAGGTGTGTGTTGGCTTTAGGTTTTAGCCCATGGTAGGTTGGCTCCAAGGCAAGAACATCAGGGCAGAAGGGTGTGGTGGAGGAAATCTGTTCAGACCATGGCAGCTAGGAAGGAGAGAGAAGAGGGACAGGGAGAGGGAGAGGAAGAGAGAGAGGGGCGTGGGCCCACTTATCTTTGAACTCATCAGTAGATTAACAGATTGAACCACTGAGGTTAGTTGGTGCCTACAAAATCCAGTCTCCTCTTTGGGTGGCTTTTAATCCCATCAAGCTGACAATCAACAGTAATTATTAGACCTTCCAAAAGTGTTCCCTGAACACCTCAGTGTGCCAGCCTCTGGACTGCAGATGCATATGGAGGAGAGCGTCCTGGTCTTCATGGTGCTCTTTCTGGCCTTGTACTTTCCAGGCAGCTGAGCCGATTTCATTGCCTCAGAATGTACATCTGGATAGAACACCTGGTGCCTTTGCACTTGCACACCGATCTCCCTTTCTTGCCCTTACCCACTGCATGAACTCATTTTCATCCTTCAGACCCAAGCAGACCTCTCTCACTGGGAGGCTGCTGTGTCTTTGATGACGATCCCTAAACTCTGCATCACATGGGGGGTGGATTTATTGGGAGGCTATAGGGTGGGAAATCTGGGAAGACGGAGCTAGGAGTGCTCTGCAGAATCTGAAAAACGGGACTTAAAGGTGAGAGTCTTCCAAGTGCCGATTGTCAATGGCTACTCTATCACATTTTTCGTTGCTTTGTTTCCTGTTCCTATGAAAAAGAGAAAATGGGCCAGCATTCAGCTGAGTGCCCAGCCCTGGGCATGCCACTTGACTGACATCCCCACAGGATTGTGTGTAGCTGGAGAGGAAGAATTCCTCACGGGAAATCAGAATTATGTTACAAACGAAGAGAGGAAGGGGTTCTGGTACAGAATAGTCCTTCCTCTGTGTGGTCTGTACTTTTAAAAATTAATATTAAACATTTTCTCTAAGGGATCAGACATGCCAATTTCCTTTACTTGATCATTACACATTGTATACATATATTGAAATACTGTACTATACTCTATAAATATGAATAATTATGGGTCAAAACCAAAACAAAATACCCCCCCCCCCGTATCTCTGACCATGCTGAATTATGACTGTCTCTGTAATTTTGTATTGGCTTGAACCTTATTTCCAGAAGGAGGACAACAGCGCTGACTTCACGCTTAGCCCCACTAGTCAGCCCTATGCTCTTTGACTCCTCTCTGGGTCAAGATTGGCACTCAGGTCCAGGGGGAGCTGAGCTTTCTTGCTTGGGTCAAAGGATCTCCTGGAAGACTTCATCTTGGCAGGATGTGCTCCCACTTTCAGGGCAAATCATGGAGGAGAAAACACACTCCCAGTAGGAGAAGCACCGTCTTCCCTCTGCCTTGTGTTCATGAGGGTTAATGTGTGTGTGGACACCGCAGTCCATGTGTTTGCCTGTGTGTGTAAGGCCCAGCATTCTGCATGAGAGGGTTGTCTGTCTTTCGCAGTATATTTATGTTTCTCTGTAGGTGTGTCTTTCTGTGTGTTTGGGTGTGGTACATTTTGTGATCATTTGTGCCTCTGTGTGTGTGCATATGTGTGTGTGTGCCAGTGAGTGTGTGCATATGTTCTGTGTAGTGTAAGAACGTAGGTCTCTGTGTGTGGATTTGCCTACACCCCATGTGCATAAGGGTGTGTGTGCTCATGCATGTGTGTGTGTGTGTGTGTGTGTGTGTGTAGAATGACTTGTAACAATAAGGAAGTGTGTACATCGACACCTCTGACTTCCTGCCAAGCTGTTTAACAGGTTTCAGAGGGTGTCTATTTACCTCTCATTGGAACTGCTTTGCAATTTCATTTTCCATTTGATCAAATGGGTTTTGTTTATCTTCCATAAATCTCACTTTGGCAACTCTAGCTCTGCTGATTCCATCTCTTATTGTTCTCCGCACTGTAGTGTCTTTTGTGAGGTCTGATATTCTGCCCCAGCCTTTATGTGATGCTAATTTCCTATTGGGCTGTGATCTTGTTTTGCTGGCTTGGACACTCAGGTGTCTGGCTTTGGTAGCTGGTGTCCAGACCTGTCCCATTAGCTCTGCTGAAATATAGAGATGACCTTGGAGGTTGACAAATTTGGCCTCATCATTGGCAGCCTGACAGGAGGCACATGGAAAGAGGGTTTTGGATTAAATGGAATTAGTCAGATCGGGCTCCAGAACGCACCAGACAAGTGACCTTGAACACGTCCTCTGGTTTTCTTTCTGTCATTATAAATTCTCAGTTGCAAGAATAAAAATAGTACATTCAGAACATTGGTTACTGAACAAGTCTGTAGGTAGGAATTGCCGTGTAATAAAACCATCTCAAAATGTGGTGGCTTCAAAGCTGTGAGCATTTACTTTTGGCCATGATTTTGCATGTTGGCAAGTTAAGGCAGATCCCGCTGGGTTGCTGCACCCCTGGCAGGGCTCCGACACGTGTCTGTGGTCAGTTGAAGGTCATTTGAAGGTCAGGTGCTTGCTCTGCTTCTGGGGCTGGCTTCTGTAAAGTTCTCTTGTCTATGGTTTCTCAGCTCACACGGTGAACCCAAGTTTGTTCTTATGATGGAGGCGAAAGGGTCCAAGAGAGGCAGTGGAGCTTGCAGTGCCCCTTAAGGCTCAACTTGGAACCGGGGTGCTCAGTGTTACTGCACTGTAGCCACTGGCTCTGGTTCTAAGGCCATGCCGGGCACACACGGTAGGGAAGGGGAAGATGCCCCCTCTGCCTCTTCCTCCTGGGACTGCTGCCCTTGCTCTTCCTCCTCTCTCTGCCTGCTTTCTCTCTTTATTCCCCTCCCCCTCCTCCTTCTTCCTCCTCTGCCGCTTCTTTTTCCTCCTCATCTTCCATCCTCCTCCTCCTCCTTTGTCTTCTTGTTGTTGCTCCTCTTCCACTTCCTCCTCCATTCTTCTCTTCCTCTTTTCCCTCCTGAACTTCTCCTTCTCCTTCTTCTTTTTGTGGTACTGAGGATTGAACCCAGGGCCTTCACACTGAGCTACATCCCAGGACTTTTTATTTTTTAGTTTGAGACAAAGCCTCTTTAAGCTGTTATATTAGCCAGAGTTGGCTCAAACTTGTGATTCTCCTGCCTCAGCCTCCCAGAGTGCTGGGATTATAGGGGTGTGCTACTACATCTGACTGAGACTACTTCTTGGTGGGGGAATTGCAAATTCACATTGGAAGAGTTGTGGGAGTAGAGAGGCTGTTAAGTGGGGAGGATCAGTGCAATCAGCTCTCTGTGTATGGACCTGCCTGAAACCCTGGAGACAGGTAGCACATATTAATCAGTGGTACTTAGTACAACCTGTGCAAACCAGGCTCACAGTGTGGTCCATGCTCAGCACAAATTTGTATTAGAGAAGTTCCATGTTGGAAGAAAACTTCCATTCTACCCCTTGTTTCTGCCTTTGTTCTTTATTTTTAGTTTTACATGTTCAATTTTTTTTTTTTTTTTTTTACATTTAAACTTTTATTTCTGTCTTTATTTTATTGTGTAGTCAAACTTGCCTTTTTGGTTTTTTTAGAGTATCTTTCCATTTCCCCCTTTTTAGCACACCTGTGAAGGAGAACTGAGGAGCTGAGGCAGAAAGAATTCTTCTGCTTTAAAAGACCAGATTACCAGATGTAAGAATGGAAGATTGTTCAGACCACTGAAGAGAATAAGAAAATACTTATTAGATAAAACATTAGAGGTAATACTGAGTTTCACTAGACAAGATGGTAGGAATTCACCATGCTAATTCCATTGCATATTGCTACCTTCAAATCATTTGCTCAAATTACCAGATATAAGCATGCAAAATTGGTCAGAACATAGTTGAAGAAAACAATATGTAATACAACAACCTCTGTTAATTCATATTATTTTGTCTTGAACCCCTGTATCACTTTAAATGTTCTTGCTTTGGTTTGTTTATGTTTGTGATGTTGGTATGCTGCTAATCTTTTTTTTTCTCATTTGTTACTCTCTTTAAAAGAAAATTTAAAAAAGGAAAAAAAGAAAAATACTGATGATGAAGTTAAAGGAAAATAATCAGAATACAAAAACAGAAGTGCACTAAAATAAAAAAAAATCACACAAAACCTAAGAGGAAATAAATTGGTAGTTATATAGAAGGTGGTGATTTGTCTGTCACCAGTTTCCAAATTGACAGTAGTTTTACTATTTATGTAACTTGAAAAACAAACCTTTCTGTATGTCAAGTTCCATTAGAGTGTTACAAATACTGACAAAGACAAGGATTGTATTTGTTTTGTTTTACTATCCACAACAAACAATAAAATCTATATATACTTAAAAAAAAAAAAAGGACCAGAAGGGGTAAGAAGGGCAAAAGAAGGAAGTAGCACTGATTTATAACTTTGTGTCACTTCTTCTATGTCTGTCACACTGGGGTACTGTTATGTTTGGAAGATCCCTTCCGCTCCAAGCTGCAAGTTATTTCTCCAGTTCCTTTCTCCTTTCCAGCCTGGTATCTTCTTTGTCTGTGAACACCTTGTCAGTTCCTTGGGAGCCATGGTCTGGCCCTGAGGGGCTGTGACCCAGAGTGGGGAGAGCAGAGTGTGAGCATTAATTGTGATATGACAGTGTACTGGATTAAGAACCACCTAGCAGGATAGTAAAGTTCTGGGAGTATCTGTGGATGGTTGACTCACCAGCCACAAACTGAGGTGAAAAGACCCACCCTGGATGTGTGTGGTATCAGCCCATAGGGTTGTGGCCTGGAAGGAAGAAGAAGTGAAAGAAGAAAGAAATCCTCCTTTTTCTTCTTTGGAGGTGTTCAGGTCTTTGCCATTGCTCTTATGCTTTTAGGCATTCACCTGCAGTTCCTTCAGTTCTCCAGGACAGCCTCTTCTGCCTTCCAGCGCGGACCCTTTAGCTCTCTGACAGGAAGTTGCACTGGGCTCTCCAGGCCTTCAGTCTTTGATTGGGTCTTCCTGCTCTTCAGCACATGGACAGCCATTTGCATTCTTTAACCCTTGATTCTGCAGGTAGCCCTTTTAAGCCTACTTAGGAAATCCTTTACATCAAAACCTGTATGCTCGTACACAGACAATGCTGAATCTGTTCTACTAAACTCTTACTGACACAAGGAGGGTGGGAAAGGGCTGGGGACTGCCCAGTGCCATCAGAGTGCAGACACTTGAGAGGATACATTTCTTTCGGCTAGGCTTCCACCCTTCCCCCTTCCTTCAAGAGGGAGCCCCCACTCTGCTGAGCCCTTGAGACTTTATGCACACAATACAGAGTGTGAGAGGCTCCTCTGGAACCTTCCAATTCACCCCCAGTCTCATCTGTTCCAGGTGGGCCTCCATGTGCCCCTCTCTGACTTTCCCTTTGGCTTGCGTCAAAAATTCCTGGTCTTTTAGTTTCTCTGTTTCTTGTTTTCTCGCTGCATGCCCTAGGCAGGCTTACTCCTTCTTCCTCCACTTGGCTGACATCCAGAACATACCTGGGTGACTCATATTTTCAGAATGATGAGGATAAAACCACTGCAGATGCCTGCTGTATGCCAGGCACCATGCAACATGCTTTGATTGCATCAAGTGCCTGTGAGGTTGACACTATGAGCACCCCACTTTACCGACAAGGCAGGTGAAGCACCTTGCTCAGAGTCGTTTAGGAAGTGCCACCAAGATTCAAACCTCGCTCTGTCTGATTTTGAATTCCATGCCGTAGAAACTGTGCTAAACTGTCTCTAAAACCTACGATGAGCAACTGACTGTAGTTATCTAGGGATCGTTCCTCGTGGTGAAATGGAAAGCCCTGTATCCTGAGATATTACTCCATCCCAGGAAAGTGGTCCAGTTGGTCGCTCTACCCCCACCTGAGTGTTGTCATGTGACGAGCTCTGAGGAGCAGTCTTGTTAGGCAGGCCCGGCTCCCCTCTTACTGTCCCAGACTTGATTGGAACCGAAGAGCATCCAGACTCTCTGCAGCTCACACTTCCTCTCCAGTCCCTCGCACCTGTCTCATGGCTTGCTTCTTGCTGGGAAGTCTTGTGTGCTTCAGCATCTGCTCTGTTCCACTTTGGAAACGCACACAGAACGGCCGGCTGCTACCGACACTGGGAGTCTCCATCCTGCCGCCAATAGCTGAAGCTTCACAGGTGACCCTGGGTGATGTAGCAATTAGGAATCCCATCTGGTTTGCAGAATCTCAAAACAGTTACTGCGCTGAATGCCTTCCAGTGGTACCTGGGGGATAGGCATTGCCTTCTGGTCACTCAGACATATTTCCTCACCCTTCTCAGCACAGTTCAACCAATGAGGTATAAACCAGGAAGAGGAGAAAGTAAACATTCAAATGCCTTCTACCCCCAAGTTAACCATGTCTGTCCTTACATTATGCTTAAAATTTTAAATAATTGAATTCTTAAAAGGCTATGATGATTATCCTTTAAAACTCTTTTTCAGATTGAGGTACTTCAGTTATCTAGGGACTAGAGATACTGCTCAGAACCATATGTGTCCATTCCATCATGCTACAAAGATGACGGACTGCTTGGTAAATATAGGGAATGCTGAGAAAGAGAAAAGGGAGTGCCAGATGGCCCTGAGTATGGATTTAACCCGTGCAAATGCACAAAATGCAAAGACATCAGAAACACAGACCTGGACAGGTTTGCTACATGATCAGAATGATGACTGAGTTTGGCCATTCCAAATGAGCAACTCCATCTTTAAGCATCTCCAAGCTTGGTCTCCATGGGACTTCTAAAACATGTTGGAGAGCCCAAGTGGTCCTGAACTGTTTAACAGCCACAGAAATTACTTTCATGTATACAACATCCTTAACTCATACATCTGGGAGAACAACAGGTGGGGGGAAAAAAAGAGAAATATTCAAGTGTTCATGTTGCCCAAAGTTGAATATTAAACAAAACTCCTCAGAGCTCCACATTTCTGAAGATTGGCATACATTTATGATATACAGCAGGAGTCGAATCAATATTCACCCAGAGAAACAAATTAGGAATGAGCAGTTACATACTTAGCCAAGCATGCCAACCTCTCCAAGGAGGTAGAAATGAAAATTTCCTCAGTCCTCTGTACATGCCCCAAAGAATATCTAAAAGTGCCCCAAGGTTAACTCCAGAATAAAAAGACCATTGGCAATTGTGATATTGTAAGAATTTCTATTAGATAAAGTTAATGGGATTTTTAAAAGTACTTCTTGGTAGTTATTAGGTCCATGCTGGGAAAATAATGGAAAAAGTCCAATAAAAATGTCTTTCAAAATTAGTGGGAAGTAATATACAGGAGGAAAAAATTCTGCATGGATAAGGAATAGTCTACTTTTTGGGAATGGCCAAAAAGTTGGGTAGATTGTCTACAATTCTATTGGTATGGCTAATATTGATAGTAATTAAGACAGGCAAAGGAATTTAAAGAGTTTTCTGGTCTCAGAACACAATGAGTGGGAGATTGTTAGCAAGACCTTTTCTGCTCCCCCTTTTAAAAAAAAAAAATCTCAGGTTGTCTTCTTATTTCACTCAGTTGGCAGATTCTGTAAGGTGAGGGAAAGGAGGGAAATATCGTGCATTTTTAGTCCTTGGGCATAGTCAGCTGTGTCTGTGTGACTACAGCATTGGTGTTGCCTTGTGGGGCTTCTGGTTGGACTGTGGTGGTGGTCCTGGGTGAGTAACTGTTGGGTGGGCAATTTGGAAGACAGACTTGGGCACTGAGATTCTCGGTCCATCATGGAAACTGGGGTAGAGCATCATGCTCTTTATGTTTTGGCTTGAAAACTAGAAAACCTTATTCCCCTAACTACAGATCAGTGAGGGATCCCTACAGTGGAGGATTTGAAATCACGCTGGGGAGCAACTACAGTTACTCCTCCAAGTCTCCAGGTGTCGCTGGTGTGCCAAGGTGGCAAAGTGTCAGAGTCAAGTTTTCCAGTTAGGTGTCCACTGGAATCCAATAGTCCTGTCTCTTCCTCAGCCTGGCTGTTCATCATAATTCCTTGGGCATTTAAAAAAGTAGATTGTTTTGGACCCAGTGAACCAATATCTTTTGAGTTTAGACTCAGAAATCAGTGTACCCAAAATTTCCTATATAAAGGTAGTCCTTGCGGGCAGGGGATTGGTGCGTGGGGATTGGTACTGCACTTTGTATCTCAATTTTAATGAGTGTTAAAGGTTCTTCTATTGCCTCAGCAGATCTTTGGAAAGTGGGAACATCACTGTGTCCACACACAGATTGAATCTCAGAGTGGCAAGGAGCTTAACATCACCTAACACACAACTGTGAATAGGGCTGGGCATCTCAGTTCTAAGGGCAGGGCCTTCCCCTCTAGGCCACACTGTAGCTCATACAGTTGTTCTGGAAACTTTCATGAAGGTTTTATTCATCTCCCTGCAAAGCCTGAAAGACATGTGTGTCACGGGACTGGCTTGTTTATCAGGATTCAATCCTGTTACCAGCTCTGATAGTCCTTCTCCCAGCTCACCCACGGAGCCCCCAAGGGCAGAGGTATGCCTACCTCCTCCAGCTGTGGGGCCTCCACAAGCCACTGAACAAGTGTGGTTCTCCCACAGCTAATAGTTTAACCTGTAACACTTACTGAGCACCTACTAAGTGCCAAACATCTTACCATCTACTTGAATTTCTTATCATCATCTTGAAACTGGACATTATTATCTCCACTTTATGAATGAAGCAACTAAGGCTCAAAGAGGTGAAGAAACTCACAGTGATAGAGCTCAACAGGACAAAGATTCAAGCCCTGATCTTTCTGACTTCCAAGTTCACATTGCCTCTCTGCTTATATGGGGGTCCCTTTTAACTCTCTTATCATACTGTACTTAAGGATTTCCAGTGACTCTTACCTACTTTAGAAATAAACGCATTCTCCATATTAAAAAAGTCCCAGATGTTTTTTAAGTCGAAGTAAGTTCTATTAATACTATTTAATGTCTTGTAAAACTCTCCAAAGTATAGAGGTCTGAAGGAAACAAATTATAGTGCTCTGTGCCTCAAAGCCCAAGTCATTGCTTTTTCGGGTGGAACTCAAAGAACCTTATATACACTTGTCTATGAGTAGGTCTTGGTGAGGTCAGCATTAGTGTTAATGAAGTCTTTCATGTTCCTGGTGTTGGAGACATTTCCCAGCATAAGGAGGTCAGTTCGGGCATTTGTAATCAGCTGATAAAAGATGTGTGTGCTCAGCCACGTGGGAAATCTATGAATATTATCAAATAACGATGTAAAGTATAATTAAGGTTGAGCTATTAAGTACTAATTAATTAAGCTGTCAGATTTTAATCAAGGAATTGATTGTTTCTGTATAGAGCTCTGATGGTTCTGCATCTTTGCAAAGCTCTGGAACCTTGATTTTCAAAGATTAACAAATTAAAGTGCTATGCTCCAGCTATTACTGCCTTGGCAAGAGGAAGTGAGCTTTTCTGCTTTCTAGAGAGTGTGGATCCAAAACACTTTCTCATTCTTACAAAAAGCCAAAAAGGAAAATGGGTCCTATTACCCAGGGTAATAGGACCAGACTAAAAGTTGCACACATGGTGGTCACCATTCGTATTGAAAATAATATTCTAGAGTACCTACTCTGTGCTTTTAAATAGGTTGTCTCACGTTATCTTTAAAACAACCCATTTTGCAGGAGGAGAAACTGAGGCTTGGAGAGGCAGCAAGGCTACCCAAGGTGCTATCAGTGAGGCAAAACGTCCTCAGGGTTGGGGAGGTGGTTTTGAGTTTGTACGCCCTGTGTTGCCAACCTGTCTTCTCATTGCTGGAGAGGACTTAGCTTGTAGAAAATGCACACATGTTTAGAGACACACAGACCAGGGTTAAATCCTGACTGTACTAGCAACTGGCTATGAGAGTTTGAACAAGTTATTTTCACTCTTCTGAGCCTTGGCTTTCTCATCTGCTAAATGGGAACAGGGTTGCCCACTTCCCAGAGGATTAAATGATACAGAAGTTACGCTATATAGAACACTTCCTGTTCTTTGGCCTGATACCCAGAATTTTATGTTTGTCAATTCTTTTACTCTTCCTGACAAGCCTCAACACAGAGCTTCCAACAGAGCTTTATTATTCAAAAATTTTTTTGTTTAGATTTCAAAATTTTAAAAGTAATTGTATTGGTACATTTTAGATATACATAATGATAACATTCTTCATAGGGAATTTGTACCTGTACATGATAGATCTTGATTCTTTTTTTCTCATTTCCCTCCCCTTGCTGCAACCCCTCTCATCCTCTTTATTTACAAATTTTTTCCTTGCGTTCTCTTTTTTTCCCCTTCCCTTCCTTGCTTTCCCCTTGTGCCCTCACTAGCTCCCCTTTCCATCTGAACGTTTTCCTCCCGTTTCACAATACCTATTATATATGTTGGTCCTTAGTTACACTTTTATTTTCTCATACCAGAGAAACCATGTGATATTTGAACGTGTGTGTCCAATTTATTTCACTTAAGAATATAGTCTCCAGGTGCGTCCATTTACCTAGAAATGTCTCAAGTTTATCGTTTATTTTTTATGTTAAAGAGAAAAGGACAAAAATAAAATGACAAAAGCAAAACAACATAAAAGCAATAGAAATGATACAGAATTCTAAAAAAAAGATGATAGGAAATTAACAGTGGTTGTTATATTATATATTGTTATCTTCAAAGTAGTTGCTCAGATTACCAGATATAGGTGTGCAAGAGTGGTCAAACAATTAAACATTAGCTGTTCCTTTCAATAAACCATTAGAAATTAGTAGTACAATTGTCTTAGATATCCTGTGTATGTACATATATATATATATTTTTTTTTTCCACTTTCTTCTTGCTTTGTTTTCTCCTTTCCCTCATCCCAGTTGTTCTTTCCTTTTGAGCAGTTTCTTTCCCTTCCACAATATCTATTGTATCTTTCAGATTTTATTAACAATTTCAGGTTCTTACACTAGGAAGACAATGCGATGTTTACACATGCGGGTCTGATTTATTTTACTTATGAGTATGGTCTCTAATTGCATCCATTTACGCATAAAAGCCTCGAATTTATCTTTCTTTATAGCTGGGTAATACCCCATTGTATAAAAATATCACATCTTTTTTATCTGTTTCTCAGTTGATGGGCATTTGGGTTGTTTCCAAGATTTAGCTATTACAAACTGCACTGCTATAAACATGGGCACACATATATCACTGTGGTATGATGTTTTCAGTTCTTCTGGAAAAATATCCAGAAGGGGAAAAGCTGGGTTGAATGGAACCTCTAATACTAGTTTTTTGAGGGTTTTGTACACTGATTTTCACAATGATTGTACCGGTCTAACTCCCACCAACCGTGGAGAAGGGATCCTTTTTAACCGCATCCCTGTCAGCATTTGTTATTGGTTGTTTTCTTGATGATAGCCACTCTTTCTGGGATGAGATGGAATCTCACTGTTGTTTAAATTTGCATTTATCAAATGACTAATTATGTTGAAAAAATTTGCATGTATTTATTTGCTATTTGTATTTCTTCATCTGAGAAGTGTATATTCATTTCAGGTGCCCATTTTTGGATTGGGTCTCTGAATTTTGGGGGCCTGAAGTTTAAAAATTCTTTATATGTTCTAGCTAGAAATCCTTTGTCAGAGGGACAACTGGTTAAATTTTTTTCCCAGTTCATGGGCTTTCTTTTTACTTTGTTGGTGATTTCTTTTGATGTGCAAAAACTTTTCAATATGATGAGATCTCAGTTGTTGATTCTTTGAAGTATTTCCAGTGCAGTTTGTTTTTTGTTCAGGAACTCTGTGCCTACTCCTATGTCTTCAAGATTTCTGCCTATTTTCTTTTCCAGTACAGTTAGCATTTCTGTTTTAATATTTAGATCTTTGATCCATTTTGACTTTAGTTTAGTGCATCGTGATAGACATGAATCCAATTTTCGTCTTCAGCCTGTGGACAGTCAGTTCTTCCAACACCATTTGTTATATAGGTTATTTTTCCTTGAGTGAATATGTTTGGCCCCTTTGTCAAAGATAACATAATTGAGTGTGTTTGTGGTTGTGGCTGAATCTTCTAGTCTGTTCCATTGATCCTCAGGTCTGTTTTTTTTTTTTTTTTTTTTTTCCAGTACTATACTGGTTTTATCACAGTAGCTTTGTAGAGTAATTTCAAGTCAGTGATTGTGACAGGCCTGCTGCCTTCCCTTTGTTGTCCATGATTGCTTTTGCTATTCTAGGCCTCTTCTGGTTCCAGGTGAAGTTTAGGAATGTTTTCTCTAGATCTGTGAGGTACACTAGTGGTATTTTGATCAAGATTGCATTGAATCTGTATAATAGTTTTGGGAGTATG
>NW_004955442.1:8970072-8971388 GCF_000276665.1 Chinchilla lanigera | reverse complement strand
TTGAGTGAATATGTTTGGCCCCTTTGTCAAAGATAACATAATTGAGTGTGTTTGTGGTTGTGGCTGAATCTTCTAATCTGTTCCACTGATCCTCAGGTCTTTTTTTTTTTTTTTTTTTCCAGTACTATACTGATTTTATCACAGTAGCTTTGTAGAGTAATTTCAAGTCAGCGATTGTGACGGGCCTGCTGCCTTCCCTTTGTTGTCCATGATTGTTTTTGCTATTCTAGGCCTCTTCTGGTTCCAGATGAAGTTTAGGAATGTTTTCTCTAGATCTGTGAGGTACACTAGTGGTATTTTGATCAAGATTGCATTGAATCTGTATAATAGTTTTGGGAGTATGGCCATTTTCACAATGTTGGCTCTTCCTATCCATAAGCAGGGGATTCTTTCCATTTTCTGAAATCCTCTTCAATCTCTTTTTCCAGAGTACTGTAATTTTCACTGTATAGGTAATTTACTTCCTTTGTTAGATTAATTCCTAAGTATTTAATTTTTGGGATGTTATTGTGAGATGTGTGGTTTCCCTAATTTCTCACTCAGTGGGTTCATTATTTGTGCACAGGAATCCTACTGATTTTTGAGTGTGGACTTTGCATCCAGCTATGCTACTCAATTTGTTTATTAATTCTAGGAGTCTTTTGATGGATTTTTTTTGGGTCTTCTATGTAGGGTATCCTGTCATCTGCAAATAATGATAATTTCACTTCTTCCTTTCCTATCTTTATTCCTTTTATTTCTCTCTCTTTTCTAATTACTCTGGAAAATGTTTCTTGAACTACACTGAATAGAAGTGGTGATAGTTGACATCTTTGTCTTGTTCCCGATTTTAAAGTGAAAGCTTTCAGTTTTTGTCCATTCAGTATGGTGTTGGCTATTGGTTTGTCACAGACAGCTTTTAAAAGATTTAGGTTAATCCTTCTATTCTGATTTTCTGTAGGGTTTTTATCATGGATGAGTATTGGATTTTGTATGCACCTGCTGACATGATCATGTGATTCTTGTCAGGTTCTGTTGGTATGGTGTATTACATTTATTGATATGCACATATTGAACCATCCCTGCATTTCTGGGATGATTCCTCCTTGGTCATGATATATAATCTTGATTATTTGCTACATTCTGTTTGCAAGTATGTTATTGCTAATTTTTGTGTCTATGCTTGTTAGGGAGACTGGCCTATAACTCTGTTTTTGGATCCTTTTCTAATTTTAGTATCAGTGTAATGCTTGCTTCTAGGAATGAATTTGGAAGTATTGCTTCCCTTTCCATTTCATTAAAAAGGGGAACAGTTAATGATTAAAAGTTTTTTTTTT
>NW_004955442.1:8944325-8969587 GCF_000276665.1 Chinchilla lanigera | reverse complement strand
TTTAGAATCTTTATATCTTTTTTGATTCAGTTTTGGTAATTCATACACATCTAGGAATCTGTCCATTTCTTCTATGTTTTTCATCTTATTAAAATACAGTCTCTTAAAGTAGGCATTGATGGTCTTGATTTTTGTAGGACTCGTGGTTTCACCTTTTTATTCCTAATTGTATGTGATTGGACCTTTTATTTCCTTTTTGGGTAAGGTTGACTAAGAGTTTGTCAATTTTATTTAATCTTTCAAAGAACCAACTCTTTAATTCATTGATTCTTTGTATTGTTTTCTTAACCTCAGTTGCATTAATTTCTGCTCTAATATTTATAAATTCCTCTATCATATGAGTTTTGGACTTGAGTTGATCTTTTTCTACAAGCTTGAGATTCAACAGTAGGTGATTTATTTAAGCTCATTCCCAACAGAACTTTATGTGAGAATGAAAATATTCTATAACTGCTCTCTCCAACACAGTAGCTACCAGCTACACATAACCGTGGAGCTCTTGAAATGTGACTGGTATGACTTTAGGGATAGAATTTTACATTTTCTTTAATTTTTTTTTCTCTTTGTGGCATAGGGGGTTGAACTCAGGGCCTTTTCATTGAGCTATATCCCCAGCCCTTTTAAAAACTTTTTACTTTGAGACAGAGGCTTACAAATTCACCAAGTTGTTTAAGCTGGGCTCAAACTTGCAATCCTCCTGCCTCAGTCTTTCAGACCTTTCTGGGATTACAGACCAGTGCCAGTATGCCCAGCTAATTTTCTTTCATTTTAATGAATTAAAATTTTATAGCCACATGTGACTGGTGGCTACTGTATTAGCACGGATTAAGAATATAGGAGACTTAGCTCAGAGAAACCATGCGACTTGTCTAAAATCCTACAGCCTGTAAGTGGCAGGGCTGGGGATCATCTCTCCTGAGTGCAGGAGAGAGCATGCCTTAACCCACAAACACTGCCATATGCAAACAGGGTGCAGCTAAGGGGGCCTCACTGCATAAATGTGTGAACCTGATGTGAGGAGCTTCTTGCCTAGGAGTCCCACAGAGGCTTGAGGGTTTAGCAAGGTCAAGACCATCCTCCTGGATCCTGGTGCTGCCAGACAACATGAGTGCATCGTGCCCTCATCTGTGCAGAGTGTCATCTGTTTGCAGGCCAGAGGTGGAATGCATTTGGGTGGTGTGGTGACCCATACAGCTCTGAGCAGACAGGAAATGGTCGTGTAGTCTGTGTTTGCTTCTTGGCCACAGTGATCTGGTGCCCAGGCTTCAGGTTTGCTAAAGAAGGGAGCTGGCAGGAGTGAAGGTGGCTGGTGTTAGGGACCATGTGGAGTTCTTTAGATGAAGGATCTCATCTAACACCAGGAGTAGGTGCTTTTGATGTCCTTCTGAATGCGAGAAACTGAAGCTGCCAGGGGCTGAATCACTCACCTAAGGTCACATGCATCTGTCTCATGAAGAATCAACTTCTGGTGGGACAGCCCTTGGGGGTCCATCTCTGGGGGCTGGAGAACAAGAAGACAGCAGGGCTTTGCACAACTTGCCTGCAGCAGCTGTGGGCAGGTTGGGAGAAGATGGTAGGGAGCTGAGGAGGAATATGAATGGTGGGGAGTGACACAGAGGAAAATCATTATATCACAATAATTATAATCGCACCAGTTCTCCATGTCCCCTTCCTGCCCCTTCTCTATCCCTGTGACTCCCTGACATTGAGCATAATGGCCTTCTCTGGAGCCATCTGGAATAGCAGCATTTGTCATCCTCAGAGTGATCACCAGAACAGCCTTCATTTTGGGAACCAATGGAAACCACGTTTAAGGAAATGTGTTTGCCTTCAATGCTTTGTTTCTTTAAAGAGCAATAAGGAAGCCAAGCTTTACATACTCCAGGATTCCTAATGGAGTTGTATAAGTGTGGAGAATGTGAGCTTTGGGAATCTTTGGAAAAGCGGGCGCTTTGTCACTGTCAGTTTGCCTGGCCTACTCCTGCTTGGACAGCTTGGTGGCTGCCTGGCGGTCGAGGCTTCTCTACTGGGTTGTGCCTGTGCCAGCTCATTGCCTTTAGGTCCTGCACTATTCCCCTGCAGGGGAACTCTTAAGAGACAAAGGAAACAAAGCAGACCTTTGGTGCCACTGAGCCTTCTGTCCCTGGTGCATCTGACTGTCTGGAGCTTGGATCTCTGAGATTTTGCACTGGAGGGTAGGAAGTCAAGGTCTTAAGGCCTTTTTCTTGGATTGTCTGTGTTCTAGCTGTGTGAACTTCTGCAAGTTACTAACCCTCCCTGAGACTCAGTGTTTGATCATACTAAAATGAAAAGTATAGTGTAAGGGTTGGTTCACTGAGCATTGCTGCACTGGCACCTTTGCACTTATTAAGCATGTTCTATGGGCAAGTACGTGGTCTATTTTAGAGATGCACCTTGAGACCATAATGTTAAGCAAAATAAATCAGCCATACAAGTTTAAATATCACATGGTTTCTCTTATATAAAAAACCCAAAGTATGAATAATTTACAGAGCAAAATAAAAGATAGGTATTATGAAACAGCAATAGGGTTGGTGCAAAGGATTTGAAAATATCCCATGCATATTATCTGACCATAGTGCAATGAAATTGGAAATTAATCACAGAAGGAACCACAAAAATTCCATAAACACATGGAAATTAAATAATAGCCTACTGAATAACCAGTGGGTCACAGATGAAATTAAAGAAGAAATTAAACAATGTCTACAGACAAACAAAAACATACATTCAACTTACTGGAATCTGTGGGGTGCACTGAAAATAATCCTCAGAGGGAAGTTTATAGCAGTGAACCTCATACATCAGGAAAACAGAATGAGAACACATAAATAGCCTAATGCTGCAACTCAAACTTTTAGAAAAGGAAGAGCAAGTCAAGCCCAGAGCCCAAAGAAGGGAGGAGATTATAAAGATCAAGGCAGAAATTAATACAATTGAGACTAAGAAAACCATACAAAGAATTAATGAATCAAAGAGTTAGTTCTTTGAAAGAATAAATAAGATTGATATACCCCTAGCCAACCTTATCAAAAAAGGAAAGAAAAAGGGGCTGGGGATTTAGCTCAGCAGCACAGCACCTGCCTGGCATGTGCAAGGTTGTGAGTTTGATTCCAGGTACTGGAAAAAAAGCCGAAAAAAACAAAAAAACCAAAAAACCAAAAAAGGAAAGAAAAAACTCAAATTTATGCAATAAGGAATGAAAAGGGTGAAATCACTACAGATCCTATAGAAATTCAGAAGATCACCAATACCTACTTTGAAAATCTTTACTACCATAGGATGGAAAATACAGAAGAAATGAACAGATTCCTAGATACTTATGAATTACCAAAGTTGAATCAAGAAGATATAAAAATTCTGAATAACCCAATATCAATTAATGAAATTGAAAATGTGATTAAAAACCTACCAACAAAGAAAAGCCCAGGTCCTGATGGATTCACAGCTGAGTTCTCCAAGAGATTCAGAGAAGATTTAATGCCAACATTCCTCAAACTCTTCCATGAAATTGAAAGGAAGCAAGCCTCCCTAACTCATTTCTGAAGGCAAGTGTTATATATTTTGATACTAAATATATCTATTTTGATACCAAAACCAGAGAAAGTTCCAACAAAAAAGAGAAATACAGGCCAATCTCCCTAATGAACATAGATGCAAAGATACTCAACAAAATACTAGCAAACAGAATGCAGCAAATCATTAAGAAAATTAAACACCATAACCAAGGGGGATTCATTCCAGGAATGCAGGGATGATTCAATATACACAAATCAATAAATATAACACACCATATTAACAGAGGCAAAGACAAAACCCACATATCATCTCAATAGATGCAGAGAACGCTTTTGACAAAGTCCAACACTCATTCATGATAAAAACTCTACAGAAAATAGGAATAGGTGGTCTTTACCTCAGTCTGATCAAAGCCATCAATGACAAACCAGCAGCGAGCATTATACTAAATGGACAAAAACTGAAAGCTTTCACTTTAAAATCAGGAAAAAGACAAGGATGTCTATTGTCACCACTCCTATTCAGTATAGTTCTGGAAATATTAGCCAGAGAAATTAAACAAGGGAGAGAAGCAAAAGGAATAAAGATAGGAAAGGAAGAAGTGAAAGTGTCACTATTTGCAGATGACATGATACTATACATAGAAGACAAAGACTCTTAGAAGTAATAAACAAATTCAGTAGCACAACTGGATACAAAGTCAACACTCAAAAATTAATAACATTCCTATACACAAACAACAAGCACACTGAGAGAGAAATTAAGGAAACCATACCTTTCACAGTACATCTCCAAATTAAAATATTTAGGAATCAATCTAATAAAAGAAGTGAAAAATCTATACAATGAAAACTATACTGCTCTGAAAAAAAGAGATCGAAGAGGATTTCAGAAAATGGGAAGACATTCCTTGCTCATGGATAGGAAGAACCAACATTGTGAAACTGGCCAAACCCCCCAAATTGTTGTACAGATTAAATGCAATTTCAATCAGAATACCATTAGCATACCTCATAGATTTAGAGAAAACATTCCCAAAATTCATCTGGAACCAGAAGAGACCCAGAATAGCAAAAGCAATCCTGGGCAACAAAGGCAAATCAGTTGGCATCACAACCCCTGACTTGAAATTATACTACAAAACTACTGTGCTAAAATCATCATGGTATTGGCAAAACAGCAGATCTGAGGATCAGTGGAACAGACAGGAAGATGCAGCCACATCCACAAATATACTCAGCCATCTTATGTTTGACAAAGGGGCCAAACAAGTTCACTGGAAGAAAGATAGCCTCTTTAATAAATTGTGTTGGAAAAACTGGATTGCCACATGCCGAAGACTGAAACTGGATCCATGTCTATCACCATGCACTAAACTAAAGTCAAAATGGGTCAGAGATCTAAATATTAAAACAGAAACACTAAATCTACTGGAAGAGAAAGTAGGTAAAAATCTTGAAAACATAGGTGTAAGCAGAGATTTCATGAACAAAAAATAAATTGCACGAGAAATACTTCAAAGAATCAACAACTGAGATCTCATCATATTGAAAAGTTTTTGCACATTAAAAGAAATCACCAATAGAGTAAAAAGAAAACCCACGAATTGGGAAAAAATTTTAGTCAACTGCCCCTCAGACAAAGGAGTTCTATCTAGGACATATAAAGAATTAAAAAAAATCAGGCCCCCAAATTCAAAGACCCAATCCAAAAATGGGCATCTGAGATGAATGCACACTTCTCAAATGAAGAAATACTAACGGTGAATAAATACATGAAAAAATGTTCAACATTATTAGTCATTTGAGAAATGCAAATTAAAACAACATTGAGATTCCATCTTACCCCAGAAAGAATAGCTATCATCAAGAAATCAACCAACAACAAATGCTGGAGAGGCTGTGGGGAAAAAGGATCCCTACTCCACTGCTGGTGGGAGTGTAGATTGGTGAAACCACTGTGGAAATCAGTTTGGAGATTGCTCACAAAACTAAGATTGGAATTCCCACTTAACCCAGCTATTCCCCTTCTGGGTATTTTCTCAGAAGGATTAAAAACATAATACCAGAGTGACATATGTGTGCCCATGTTTATAGCAGTGCAGTTTGTAATAGCTAAACCTTGGAAATGATCCAAATGCCCATCAACTGAGGAACAGATAAAAAAGATGTGATATTTTTATACAATGGAGTATTACTCAACTATGAAGAAAGATAAACTGGAGGCTTTTATAGGTAAATGGATGCAGCTAGAGACCATACTCATAAGTGAAATAAATCAGACTCACATGTGTAAACATCATACAGTCTCACTAGTGTAAGAACCTGAAAGAGGAAATAAAATCTAAAAGGTACAATAGATATTGTGAAAGGAAAAGAAACTGCTCAATAGGAAAGAACGTCTGGGATGAAGGAAAAGAGAAAAGAATGAAGGGAAAGTATGAATATATATATACACAAGATAGCTAAGATAATTGTACTACTAATTTCTATTGTGGTATTGAAAGGAACAGTTAATGTTTCATTGTTTGATCAATCTTATAGGCCTATATTTGTTTATGTGAGCAACCAATCTGAAGATTCCAATATGTAATACAGCAATCATTGTCAATTTCCTATCACCTTGTCAGAAATTCTGCATTACTTTTATTTTTTTATGTTGTCTTATTTATGTCTGTGTGTCTGTTAATATGTTTTGGTTCTTTTATCTTTAAAATAAAAAAATAAAGTTACTCCCCCTGCTAGACCTGCTTTTGAACCCAGCCCTGGCCCCAGAGAATGCAACATAAGACCTCTGAGATGGGTATGTTTGCTGCCTGCTACCTCCCCCAGCAGGCTGGAATTCAGTGAGGACAAGGGGTGTGCACTAGGTGCAAAGCTGGGTAGGAGGAAAGCATCGATTTGTATGTGTTGAATGCTTTGGGATTGGCAAACTATGGCTTGTGCTCTAGCTGGTTGTTTTTACAAATAAAGTTTTATTGGAACACAGACCCCTTTGTTTCCATATTGTCTAGGGCTGCTTCTGTGCTACTGTGGCAGGGCTGAGTGGCTATGACAGAGGCTGGATGGTTTGCAAAACTTAGGATATTTACCATTTGGCCCTTTGTGGGGAAATCTTGTCCATGTGGAACAGGCAGCTCAGCTCTGCCACCAGCTGGGTTGTGTGTGGGCCAGAAGGGGGAGCTGTGATCGACTGCATCCCTGATTCTTTGGTTGGCTGAAAGGATGGTCCTCTGAGCCAGGCTGGGATGTGCACGCCCTGTGACTTTTCGGTTCTGGTGTGCACAAGCCAATGCAGAGGCCATGGGAGGCTCTTGCTGCCCTCAGAGGAGCTGAGTGCAGCGCTGGGGTGCAGGGGGTGGAGTCAGGTTTTAGAGTAGGACAGATATGAATTACAAACCCACTATAGCTGTGTAATTTGCGAGACTCAGCTTCCTTCTCCCATCACTTGGCATGAAAACCTCTAATTTTATCTCTGTACTGCTGCAATTGCTGCATGGACCCCAGTGTGAGATGTATATGCGTCCCACTGAAGGATTTAAATGCAGGAAGTGCCACAGGCAGAGAACCAAAACTGCTTCCGGTGACCACATTGTTTCACTGATCATGATCTTTCTTGTTCTGTCATTGAGTAAACAGAAGCTGGGAGAAGGAAGCTGCGATGGCAAAGTTGAGATAGTTTTGGTTGTGGAAAACACAGTGGGGAAGGATCTGCTACTGGGCAGGGTTGCTGCTAAGCCTCCTGCGGTGCACAGGGTGTGCTCATGATAGACAGTGACCTGGCTCCAGATGTCAGTGGTGCAGAAGCTGAGTGTCTCAGACAGAGGGTAGAGGGATGCATCTTCCAGGGCTGTCAGTTTTGCTTGCTGACACACATCTTAAAGTATGGCATTTATATCACAACAAATGCAAATAGGTTATGGAGGAGAAAGCAACATTCACATGGTTTTTAACCAAAGCCCGATAGTCCTACACATTGCCCTGCAAAGCTGAACTGCTTTGGGCTCTGCTCAGTTGTCCCCATCCTTAGAATTTAGAGCACTGTCTTCATCCAAAATCCAAATCCTTAACACATTGTAGACAATCTTGCACATACCATACTTTCCTCTGCTCTCCAGCCTGGATTCACATCAGGAATATTCCTTCATTAGTCCACATCTTGGCAGCCAGGTATGGTGGCCTGCTTCTGTAATCCCAGCACTCTGGCCCTGGGAGGCTGAGGTATGAGGATTACAAGTTCAAACCCAGCCTGGGCAACGTTATGACTCATTGAGACCCTGTCTCAAAATAAGCAAAAAAATGTAGCAATTAAGAAAGCAAGAAATGTGTTCATTATGAGCCAGATATCAGCTAAGAATTTAACACACATTCCCTTCAGTACCCAAACTACCAGGAGTACCCCTCAACAGGCAGGCGCCTCTCTGCTTCTGAGCACAAAAGTCCTCCATGTTTCCTTTCCTAAGCAGACAAGTTCCTTTTCATCCCCTAAAACCCAGTTTAGGCAAATCCTCCTCAGTCAAGCAGTTAAGAGTGTGGACCCTCCATCCAGCTGCTTAGGTTTGCAACCTCTTCTGCTTACTTCCTGTGTGTTTCTGGGAAGGTTGCTCTCCTTCTCTGTGTATCAGTTTTCCCTTCTAAAAGATGGATGAGCACAAGATTATTTCCCTCACAGTGTTCCTGGGAGGATTGAGTGAGGGAAGAATGAACGCTTACATCACAACAGGTTCCTGGTGAGTGTTAGCAATCATGATTATGTTGAAGCTTTCTTTTACCTCTCCCTATCACCATCCTGTCTTATCTTCAGTGCTCTGGGTTTGAAAGGGCTTTGCTGGGCTTATTAGTGGATGTCTACAAATGTTTATGGACACAAAGGTGATCTAGAAGTGAGGCTCAGTAGCCAGAGTTTGTAGGATTGGCCATTAAGCTCTGAGAAACAAAAATGATCCTAAACAAACATCGATTCCCATATTTCGTTGCCACTGAGGAAATTCTGTTCAGATTTCCTGGGTAGCCTGGGATCCCGCACGGTGTCTGGGCACCCTTGGGAGTTCAGAGGCTAATAAGGGGCCATAGGAATGACAGAAGGCCATGCCAGGGTGACCTTCTGAGCTGGATGGCTCTAAAATTTCCCATCCTGGGCCAGCTAGACCTCAGAGTCCAGGTGCATTGCTTGTGCTTCTCTGGCAGCAATGACAGTGACAAGAATAATAAGTGCTTGTGTTTGCAGAGAGCTTTGTATATTCTCATTTGTCACATGTGCTTATATCTGAGCTCTGCCCTGGCTGCTTTTCTGGCCTTGGCCAGATGTATTCACCACCCAGAGCCCCACTTTCCTCACCGTAAAATGAAGGTTAATAATGCTGACCCTATGGGCTGTTGTAAAAGTCGGAGTGAGATCAGAAGCGGCATAGAGCTGTGGTGCACTGTTGGACAAGCTCTCCAAAACAAAGACCCTGATGTGCGGGGTTTCCCCATTTCCAAGGTGTCAACACTCCCACCATGGTCAATGACAATGCCATATTACTGGACACAACTTGGACACGAGACACAGACTTAGAAAGAGACTTCCATGTGTTCTGGTGAGCAGCTACAAGTGGCTGTGGCATATTCCCTTAAACCTCTCATGCTAACTTGGGTCTGTTAGTCAGTGGCCTCTTGTAATTTAGTGTTAAGGAAGAGCCCTAGGCTGTGTCTGGGAAGAGAGCAAAAGAGAGGCTTAACCAACTCTCTGTGTAGCATGGGGGGTGGGGAGAGTTGGTGTACAGTGGAGGAGCTTGTTAGCCTTGGATTTATGAAAAGATATGCAAGGTGCTTTCGGGGCCAGACATGGAGCGGACACTCAAATGGTGATGCATATTCCAGCTAGGCAGGGAATGACAGGCTCCCCGGGGTTCTTCACGCAATGACCAATGCTGAACACACATGGCAATTCATTACACCGAAAGTCTGGAAGTACTACAACAGCAGGAGGCACTGCAACACTGGGGACAGTTAGGGCTTCAGAGGCAAAAGGAGCTGGTTGTTATTCTAGTCCATCATTAGTGTATGACCTGGGGAAGCTGCTTATCCTCTCTGACTCCCGTTTTCTTCATCCTGGAAAAAGGAGACATTATGGAGAGGTGAGAATATCATGTGAATGAAAATACATCATGAGACCAATTTCTAGAGCGGTGCTTTCCTTGCTTTTTAGTCTGAAGTTGCAAACCAATTACTTGACCCACAGCCAAGGCAGCAGCATCAACCCTGAGAATCTTGAGACTGATTTCACAGCAGCAGTAAAACACATGACTTCTTGCTCCACTTAAATTTTACCTTGAGTTCTTTTCCTTTTGCAAATGGAAAGAGAATAAGATGGGGAAAAAAACAACTTAGTCAAACTCTACAGACAGGCATCCGTAAGTAGTCCAGCTGCGGAAAAGCCCTCAGTGAAAGGCAGGCTGGTTTGGCTCGTATAACATGCTGGGTTCCTCAAAAAGCCTGGATGAAGCAGGTCTGCGGAGAAACACAGTTTATCTCTGTGTTGCTATGATGTGCACAAGTACATAACATGTATTTAGATCCTGAGACATGGAGGATGAGTTTTAATTGCCAAGTTCCCTGCCTGTCTTGGAGGAGAGCTTTGGTTACTGTGTCCAAAGTGTCCCCTTTTGTTTTATTTCCTTTGTGGATCTTTGGAGTAATTGTCCCTTACAATTTCACTCCCTTCCACTTGGAAGAGGAGAGTGAGAGTGTGGGCTGGAGTTGAGGACATGGTTCCTCAATGGAATGGACTCTGGAGGGAAGCAATGGCCCAGTGTGGCAACCTGGGGCTGTGCTTGCTCTTCCTCTGTGTGTCTTTAACTACTCTGGTTACAATGAGGACTTTCTCCTTGGCTGGGTTGATTCAAGTCATATCCCTGGACCATAACATACACATAAATCAGAGGGTGAATGTCTTGTTGTAATGCAGATTTAGAGTGAGGAGTTTTGGGGGGATGCGTGAGACTTTGCATTACTATCTAATAAGTGCCTGGGGATTGCTGGTGCTGCTCGTTCCTGGGCTGGTCCCTACTTCAAGTAACCTGGTTTGAATAAACCCAAAAGCAGTTTGGAAACTGAAGGTTACTGTGCCACTGAACAGCATTTTATGTGGGAAATACAGAGGAGAAAACTTCATGAGCTGATTAGTTAGGCAATGATTACTAAGTACTTTAGAAGAACTTAGAGGAGCACCAGGTTCTGAAATAGTGACCTGGATTATAACTCACTGTCAACTCCAGGGCAATGAAGAGAGAGAGTGAGGGAGTTGGTCCAGACTGGACTGAGCTGGAATTCCGGCTCTGCTCTTTTATATGCGTGTGATCAAAAGTTGGCTCAGTCGTCTTGGCCTCAGTTTCCCCCTTTGTCACATGGGGGTGATGCCCCCAACACAGTGTGGGCTGAGAGCATTATGCAAGATGAAGAATGCAAAGTGGCTGGCCCCGTGCCTGGCACACGATGGACGCTCTTTCAACCCTGACCATGAGCACTTTCTGCATGACAGGGCCCACCCAGTGGGAGCCTGGCGCAGGGTGGGCCACCTGGCTCTCCAGCTCAGCAGAGGGCTGCAGGGCTTCAGCAGCCAAGTCCATCCTGCAGCTCACTGCCTGCCCCACGCTCCCGTCAGCCGACAGGACCAGTAATGCTGCCCAGCACCAGTAGCCTTTGAGGTGCCCCAGTCAACACACCTGGGTCTCTAAGTCACTGAAAGAGATTTAGTTTTCTCTTTCGTAAAATGCAGTTACTCCTGTTTCCATGCAAAATTATGGGGAGATCCGAGGATAATGATAAAAATCAGGGCAGCCCACTCCTTAGAGGTGTGGCAGCACTGGCACTAACCAGTGGGGTGGCTCTAACCTTCGTTTGAAGCACCTGAGTCCCCAAACTGTCAGAAGCATGTGTTCCAGTAAGGTTTCCAGTTTATTTATTTTTTTATTTTTTTTTTGGTTTTTTTCCGGTACCGGGAACCGAACTCACGACCTTGCACTTGCCAGGCAGGCGCTGTGCTGCTGAGCTAAATCCTCAGCCCCAAGGTTTCCAGTTTAAAAGTGAGGCTCAGAGAGGTTAGGTAAGGTCACTGAGGGCTCACAAATGGCAACAAACTGAGTCAGGATTTGACCCCCTCAAACCAAACTCCTGCTTACTAATTAATTTTCCCCAGAATCTAGCATGGAGGCTTCAAGCAAAGCTGGGCCAGGCCAGGGCCAGTACTACAGTGTGACGGTGGAATACATACATGCAGAGGGCATTGGCCTTTGATAACCTTCTGCCTGAGTCCTCTGGACTTCCTCTCACATGATTTCCCTTCTCACACCTTTTCATCAAATACAATGGATGTGTGATCAGAAGTACATCAACTCACCTGCCGTGGCCTTGGTTTCCCCATCTATTCAGTAGGTATGACATCACTATCCCAGGATGGGCTGCGAGGGTTAGGAAGCATGACAGATGCAAGGTGCCTGGCCCACTGCTTGAAGATGCCACCTTCACAGCCTAAGAAGATGCTCATGGATGCCAGCATCCCCTGAATCTCTTCTCTCCAGGACCCATGCTCCCAGCCACACTTCTTTTTCCTGCATATGTCTAGGACAGTCTGGGGCATAGTTAGGGCTCAACATTCAGAAGATGTCCTGTTATCTGAATCAGCATGCTGGCTGGCTTCTGCATTGTCAGAGGACCGAATTCTGGGATCCTGTCAATCTCTCTGGCAAGGAAGAGCAAAAGCCTTGAGCAGAGAGATTGTGGACAGGGCAGACAGATGATGGGAGGCCTCAGCAATCAGCTTGCTCTGCAGCCAACCCATGAAGCAGTGGCTACAGCTTCCCAATGTTAACGAGGCCAGGCTCCCCAGAGCACTGTGGTGCACTGCACCAAGTCCTGACTAATAAAGCTGTCATGGGGATGGCTTCTTCCTGCTCCCCCATTGCAGATGTCTCACCAGCATGAAGCTGACCACTACAGGCATGCATCATCCTCAGGATCCCTAGGCAGAGAATATATACTATCAGGGCCTCTGGGAGTTGGTGGGGCTGCATTAGGCTGGTTATGGAGCGGCTGAGGTGCAAGGGAAGAGAATAGTGGACTTGGAGACAGGCTCCAGATGACTTAGAACTTTCCCATCTGCAAAATGAAACCACTTTTGCAGTAAGACAGGGCCTCAGAGGGCAGAAGCTCTGCAAGTCTGGATTTGGATCTTGAAGCAGCCAAATGCAAGCTGTGCCTTTATGGGAAAGTTACTTCATGTCTCTGAAACTTTGGTTGCTTTTCTGTAAAAAGTTGGGATAACCGTGGTACCTGGACCTCACAGAGAGACTGTGCAGGTGAAAGTGAAACAGCATATGTATAGTGCTGAGACTTGCTGTTCTTCTTTATTGAGCTCCTCCTCCCAGGAGCTGTGAAGGGGCTGGGTGCAAAAGCAAAAGGCCAACAGGAGCTGAACAAGGACCACAGAGGTAGTTGGGCGAATCGGCTGGGATGACACATGGGAAGGATGCAGGCCCTGTGCTCAGCAACCTCAGGGATGCTTATCCTCACCCACTGACACCTGCAGACAAACTGATGACAACAATGAAGAGTAGTAAAAGTATTGTTCTCAGCACTTTCTGATATTAATTCAGTTAATTGCATATTTGAGGTTCATATCACTGTTACCTTCATTTTGTAGATGAGGGAACAGAGTCATGGGGAAGTTAACTCTACTTGTCTGTTGTAGTTGCTTTTCTCGTTGCTGCCTGAAATGAGCTGTTTCTCCTCTGCAATCCCCCTCTGCCATGCCCCCCTGCCTTGGAGGCAGCCAACTATGGCCTGAAACCTCTACAAACTGTGAGCTGAAATAAACCTTTCCTCCTTTAACTTTGGGTGTCCAGTATTCTGTTTCAGCAATGAGAAAAGTAACTAAGACAAGAGGAGTCTGGGACAAGAGTATATGTTACCCATCATGCTCCTAGTGACCTGCCTCTCCCAAAAACCCTGTTCAGCTGCGACCCGATCTGTAGATAAATCCACTAGTGGGTATGAAATCTCCAAGATCTAACCACTGTCCCAAAGCTCCCACTTCTGAACACATGAGACTGTGGGGAGACATTCTAGATCTAAACCAGGACATATCTTAGAGTTTGGACCGGAAGGTGCATCACCCCACCCTCCTTGCTTTTAAGTGCACAGACTATGGCTGTAAAAAACAAATCCTCAGAGTCAGGTAGACGACAGAATGGAGCTCAGGCTTCCACACAGCATTCACTGGGGTTAATCCAGTCAAGAGCTTTAGAAAGAAGGAGCGTTGAGATTTGGCTTTTTAAAAAATGAACATCAATCACTTCATTGATTTTTTCTTTTCATTTTTTTTTTTCTCTTTGTGTTTGGGATCTCTGGACTATGCTTGCTGCAGGCTTTTCCCACAATAAAAATTATGTAAATTAAAATGCTAATTTAAATGGAAAAGGAGGCCTTGGTGTAGGGAGTGTAGAGGCCTCTGAATGAACCTAGAAATGGTGTAGTGTGGACTTTGGGGTCCTCTAGTTTGTAAAAGAGAGATGGGTTCTGCTGAGAATAGATGCTGGAGGGCCCCTTTTCCCCTTTATGTGCATTCATGCCCTCATTTTCACTTGCTTTACAGTTCTGGAAGGTGCCATGGCTCCAGTGAAAGAAGCTACTTCCGGGCCTGGGGATTTAGCTCAGCGGCAAAGCGCCTGCCTGGCAAGCGCAAGGTCGTGAGTTCGGTTCCCGGTACCAGAGAAAAACCAAAAAAAAAAAAAAAAAACAACAAAAAAAAACAAAAACAGAAAGAAGCTACTTCCATGTCAGGTTAGACTCATTTTTTTCCCGCTGAGTGTGAAACCTTGGCTATGGCTGTTAACTCTACTGGCCTCATTTCTTTATTTGTTAAGTCAAGATCACAATGCCCGACATGCAGGGGTTTCAGAAGGATTAAATGAGGATTTAAAACATCTGTATCCCTGAATAGTTGGTAACTTATTAATAATATTATTCTTATTCTTTTGGAGGAGAAATATCTCTGTAACAGAATACCATAGGCTGGGTGACTCACAAACATATATGTTTGAGAAATATATTCCTCACAGTTCTGGAGTCTGGAACTCCAAGATCCGAGCAGATTTGGTGTTTGGTGAGGGCCTGCTTCTTGGCTCAGAGATGGCACCTTCCCTCACATGGTGGGAGGAAAAGGGATCTTTCTGGGTTCTCTTTTATAAGGACACTCACCCCATTTATGAAGGCTTCGTTGTTGTGACCTCCTCACCTCTCCCTCCAAATACCCTCACACTGGGGTTTAGGCTTCAACATAGGACTTTTTGGGGTGTCATAACACAGACATTTCGCCCATTGCAGGGAGCATGTTGGTCTATAAAGTACATGATATCTGGAGAGCAGGGCTTTCTATCAGGGAGTGTTTTTGGTTAGTCATCAGTCATCTCTCAAATTATGTTACCTCTCTCTTCTGGGCCTCCAAACAACCTGGTGGGACTTCAGTCCTTGTGCTGTCTGGACAGGATTCACTTTATCAGTGAGCCAGTCTGGAATGACATTATGCAGACCCTCTGCTCACGCGAACCACACTTTTCTGTGCCTGCTTTGTAGCTGGGAAGTGAGCCTTTGCCATCTGCTGTTCTAAAAGTGAGGGTTCCTCTAGCTCTTGGCTTATAGATGATGAGTGGTCCTCTCTGTAGCTGTTGCATCAATTTTCTGCTTATTTCTCTTTTTGCTTAGTGATTGTGAATTTGCACAGAAGCCCGATATCTAATATGTGGCCGGGAGAATTGGCTTTAGAACTGGCTTTGCTTTCGCAGCCCCACCTGCCTAGCCTTGGTTAATACATAACCTTTCAGAATCCATTTTCTTTTTGATAAAATGGGGCACAGGAGCTTCACTTTCCCGATAGCAGTGTCAGAAAGAATAAATGAAATGCATGTCAGACAAATGAGCAGCTTAGGGCCTACATGTTAGCTGTTACTATGTCTTCTTTAAAAGAGAAATCGTAGTTTTATTACTTTGCCTATCTTCACAGTCTTCTGAGATGGAATCCAGAGAACTCACTAACAGGGTAGTCAAAGTAAAATGCACTCTTTCCCATTTTCCTTGGGGAAAACAGGCAAGCAGGATCTCACTCTGCCTTCATCCATGTTCATTCAAGAAGACTCAAGAGGACTGACTTCTTCAGATGTCATGAATGCGAAAACCAACAAAGGATGGATGTTAGCCTCCTTGGTCTGGTGTTGGAGACCTTCCTCGATTTGGACTTTACGTGCCTATTGACCTCCTTTTCCTCTGGTTCTACTCATGGGCATGCAGGGCGACTACGGTGTACAGCGTCACACTTTGGCACCCTATGCTGTGCCCACTCTCTGGAAATTCTTCCCCATCTTTGCCTTCATAAATCCAAAAAGATTCATCTTGGCCTCCTCTGTGTCTTCTCTGGCCTTTCCACACATAGGGGACATATATTACTTTGGCCTGGTTAAAGAGTCATCTCTCTTCTTTTGATAACACTCCTGTCCCATGGGATAAGAATTGGGTGGGCCTCAGCTGCAGTCTACTGGGGTTGGCAAAAATCAGAACCTTCCACTCTTTTAGCAGCAAAAGAGAAGGGTGGAAAGAGAAAGAAGTGTCCTCTTCAGTGGAGTCAATCTTTAAGAAGCCTTCCTGGAAGTCCTTTTCCCCTTTCCTGCCCCATATCTGTTTATATCTCATTGACCAGAATGTGGTCACATGGCCACACCAGGCAAAGGAGTCTGGGAAATGTTCTTTTTTATTTACTAATTTATTTTTTGCAGAATATAATCCAAAGCCTCATATATAGAAGGCAAATACTCTACCACTGAGTCCCCCACCAAGTCCTTTAATAAATTTTAATTTGAGGGGGTCTTATTAAACTGCCCAGATTGGCCTTAAACTTGCTATATGCCTGCCTCAGCCTCCCGAGTAGCTGAGAATATAGGAATGTGCCCCCACTCCCAGCTGGCAAATGTAGTCTTTTAGTTGAGTGCTAAATGCAAGTTCCCATGTTAAACAGATATGAGGATTTCAAATAGGTGCTAGTGTCTTTGTCACTCTCCCTACAAATTTACCCTTTACTCATAGATCCAAGGGGTGGCCAAAGTTAGGAGAGAGATTAAACTAACTTGGGAGAAAAACATTAAACTGACTACTGATACCCAACTTTCTTTACTCGGTCTTCTTTGGAAATCAGAAATTAGTATCCTGGAGAAAGCCCTCTACGGAGGATGCCTTGGCCAGGCTTCTTGTCTTTGCTCTGTCCTGCATTTCTTTAAGTACCTGTGAGAGCAGGAGGATGCATGGTGACCTCTCATCCCTCTGTGGGTCTTGTGGAACCCCCCTTCCCATACTGAGCCCAAACTATACATGTTTCACTTGTCACTAAGCTTCTTACCACTGCCTTTGGCTCTGCTTATAAATGTTTAAAAATACTCACTTGACACACAGTGGGATTATAGACTCTCTCATTTCTGAAATGAAAAGCAGCTCATACATTATTCAAGGAAAATATTGTATTATTGAACAAAGGATGGATACATTTATCCTTTATTATGCATCCCAATCGTTGATGCCTTATTAGTCCATGTATTCAGTGAGGATTTTACTGAGGGGATTTGTAAACAAAGTCAGAGATCAAACACTAATGTGCTTAGATGGCAAGATTAAAAGATTATTACAAAGTCATCAAATTCCATGCCCTGGAGGTCATCTGGTCTACCCAGTTCTTGGGTTTGTCCTACTTGTTCCTATAACATAGAAGTTCAACTTTGACTTGTACTTTTCCAGTGATGGGAAACTTAATACTACTAATTCCATATTTGTGGAGCTCCAGTGTGAAGATGTTCATTTCAGTTCATATCATATCTTTCCTGGTGGCTTCTACCCACTGGACTTAATTTCTGCATGGATTAATTTTGTTTCCTTTTCTATATGATGGTCTTTTAGTAATATGAAGATGGCATTTAGAGTTGGAATCACTTATGGTCTGTTTGTTTATTTATTTATTTATACTGGGACTTGAACTCAGGTGCACTGAGCTATATCCCTGGCCCTTAGGGTTTCTTTATTTGAAAGGCTGAATGTCTTGTGATTCTTTAGCCCCTACCCATAGCAGAAAGGGAGAGCTAGCTGGATCTAATAAACACTTATCAAAGATTCCACCCTGTATGTTCCAGGCACTGTGGTAGCTTGTTCATGGCTATACCACTTTGTAATTCAGCAGAGAATTTGAATCCAGTTAGCAGAGTTCAAGGTTCATGTGCATCCACACATCTCCATCCCTGTCTCCCAGCAGCACTTTCTCTCTCCTCCTCAGCCTCCTGGATTTTCTGTCCTTCCAATACGCCAACATCCTTCCTGCCTAGGGCCTTGACTCATGCCATGCTCCCTGCCTAGGATGCTTTTCCAAGATCTTCGTATCTGCTTCTGCTTCTCACCATGCATTCTCCACTCACACGGCATCTAACCAAAGAAGCCTTCTCATACTTCTATCTGAATATGATCTCAATCCCACTTCTACTCCACTATTCTCTGTCTTGTTCTTTAGGGCTGCTATGTAACAAGATCCTTTACACTGCCTGGTTTATAAATAACAGTTGGTTGGTGGGGGGAGGTTAAGAGCAGAATATATTTATTGAGGGAAAGAAAGCTTCTGTTAGAGAGAGGGATAGAAGAGAGGCCCGGGTGGGTTGCCTCCAGGAGTTATTTCTTACAGTTCTGGAAGCTGGGAAATCTAAGCTCAAGGGGCCAGCAGATTCAGCGCCTGCTTCCTGGTTCACAGATGGCCTTGTGTCCCTATCTATGGAAGAGGTGATGGCGCTCTCTAGGGTCTCTTTTATATGAGTGCTTTACCTGCATGATCTAGTCACCTTCCAAAGGCTCCACCTGTTAATATCATCACACTGAGATTATGTTTTCAACATGAATTTGGTGGTAAGGGGACAGCATACTTTCTCTATCACATTGCCTGGATTTAATTCTCTCTTGCATCGCCCTACTAAATCAAATAAACTCATAAACACTAATGGAGTACCTACTATATGCTGTATTGTTCTAGGACCAGGCTTATGTTGGTGAACAAAACAATGATCTCAACTTAATGAAGTTTACATTCTTATGGGAAAGACAGAAAATTTACAACTCACACATAAATAAATTATTTGTAGGTTAGAAGAATAATGGAACCATGGAAAAGAAAAGCAGGGCAAGATCAGAGGATTGTGAGAGCGTTGAGGTGGGACAGGGTTACGTATTAAATAGGGTTGCAGGGGCACAGGCCTCCTTAAGAGATGAGATATGAGCACTCTGGGAAGCTGAGGCAGGGAGGATGGTGAGTTCAAACCCTGGCCAGGTAACTTAATGACGGAGTGACATTTTGTCTCAAAAAATTTTGAACAAGGTTGTCAGCATAGCTCAGTGTGAGGACCCTGGGTTCAGTCTCTAGTACTGAAGACAGAAAGAGAGAGAGAGAGAGGGAGAGAGAGAGAAAAGATCTGAATAAGGATAATTTCTATGAAATAATAGTCCATAAAACAGTCTTTTAATGTTTGTTTGCATACTGAATGTTTTTCCCCTCTCCCTCTGGAACATAAGCTCTGTAAGGGCGGGGGCCCTGTCTGCTCTGTTTTGCATCTGTGCTCAGTGACTGATATCTGGAGACCCGCGATGGGACTTTGGTTGAATGACTGTTCGATGTCCACAGGACAAGCCAAAAGCTGTGGCTGAAGTCTTTGTCTTAGGTGTGCTGTAAAATCCACACCATCGCTACCTGCGTGCCTCACTGCCCTGTGGATGCTCTTTCTCAGGCTGGCGTCTGGCTCTCTCTCCCCTAGAATGGCAAGAAGGGTTGAGCTCACAGCCATTTCCAGCTGGTACATTCCAGGCAGAGCAAGTGCTATCATTCCCTTTCTGCATGTGGAGAAAGTGAGGCTCAGGGAGGTTAAAGGTTATGCAGCATTCATGACCAAGCATGGACTTGGACCAGAGTCCTTGTCATCACCAAGAGGGGCTGGAGGCACCAGCATGCTCCACCTCTTGATAGTTATCCTGCAGCATCCTCAGACCAGAGCTTTCCTGAGCAGCCCAGATAATGAGCCCTTCCCAGGGGACTCCTAGGAGCACCGACTCTGCCTCTGCCTCCTCTGACTTGACTCAGAGGATGGAGATGGAATTTTCCCAAGGTGCTGCTTCACCGCTTTCTCTGTACCCAGCCAGTTAAGGCAAATCTGGCTCTGCCTGATGGGTCCTCTTAAACAGAACTAAATAAATAAGCAGGGAGCTTTGAATAATTGGCTTTTGCTTCTCAAAGCCAATTGTTATCAGAATGAATCCTTTATTTTGCCTTTTTCATTATATTTAACTAAACTTGTCTTTTAAGGCTCTGGAAAGAGATTCACTCTTTGACTTCTGGCTGTTTTCAGGGTGACCAGTACTCTGTTACCCTTCTACAGTTTCGGACTTACAAAGTGCTTTTACAGAAATGATATCATTTTAGTCCAGGAATTAAAGCCATGCTGCATGTATACCGTGTGCTTCTGAAAACTTAGGCTACTACGGAGGTGTTCATTCTTAGGTAAGAGAAACCTTAACTACAAAGGACCTAAAAATAAAGGGAACTGATGCTTACACAACTGATACGGTCAGAGGAAGCACCCAGCTTCAAGTACAGTATGATCATTCTTTTGGGTTTCATGTCCCCGCAATCCTCTGAGGTTACTCTTCTTATTTTGCATATCAGATCCATTCTCAAGCTAGCTTCTTCCACAACTGGGATACAGTTACAACAAGTGATGCTTTCTGCTTTCTCTCTCATGTCCAGGGGAAGAAAAAGCACTTTTCCTTCCACATTCCGAGCACGAGTCTGAGAATCACCTTGGTTTTTATGTTCTTCCCATGCCCCCTCCCACACTGGTGAGAGTAGCCAGAGGACTAGAAGCTGCTGCTGCTGCAGCTTCCGCTTGCTGCGGCGCTAGGGGTCAGTTTTCCACAAAGCATATTGTGCCGTTAGGGAGAAGGCAGAGGGTACAGATGCTGGGTGGACAGCCAGCCTGTATTTGCTACAGATTCACTTTAAGGTGGGAAAAACCGACGATGGAACAATGTACTAAAGGGCATTTGGCTTTTGGTAATGGAGCAGAGAATAGACTCAACATCTTTGTATTCAGAGCTCTTTCCAAACATCGAATTCTCCCTGCCCTTTGCTAATGCTGAGGCTGGCACCTCTCAGCAGAGTAAGTCAGTGTGGGTGAGAAAAGGTCCCCTTCGCATCTTGCTGATACCAAAAATTTCATGTAATTATTTTCTTTTGGGTTACGGTATTGCTCATTCATTCAAAAACACATATTCATTGAACTGGGAACATTGGCTGGCTCGGCCCATCTGGAACCTGCCTCTTAATCAAGAGTCTTTCAGACGTAAGGAACAGAAACCTACTCAAGCTAGTTTGGGCAAAAATGGGAGGGGGACTTCTTCTAAAGAAACAAGATTCTCTAGCCCCATCTGACTCTTCCACAAATTATAGCATCATCTCACATGACCTCATGTTTAATAACAGCCCCCACTTTGCTTACTGAACATCCTGATTGACACCTGAGGCTTGGTAGCCTGGTAGCTCACTCTTGTCATCTTAGGTGAATGCTCTGCTGCTGCCATCATATCTGGGCCTGGGCAACTTCAGAGAAAATCTAGCCCTATTTCCATGCATTCTTAGCCAGCTCATTTAGGTTTAATTAGATGAATGTGTTTAAGAATGTGTTTATGAAGAGTTTCTCACATAAAAAGACATGGGATGAATAGGAAAGCTAGGAGGAAACACTGCTCATTCGCAGCTTATCATTCAGTGAAGAAACCTCAGAAGAGTGTCCAAGCTGTACTGGGCTTGCATTCTGATTCTAGTCCCACAGTGCAAGCAGAGGCTCCTCCAGGATTATAGCATGTGTGTCGGTTTCATAAAGTTCCCTCTACTCAGTTCCATGTAAGAACTGGGACCATGGGAATATCCCTCAATCCTTTGTGTTTTCATACACTATCAAGAGAGGGAGAGATGACGTCTTCTTCCTGTCTTCACAAAGATGCTGGATGCCTCTCATCACCTGAATCAGATCATTTTGTATGATCTTCTCCACTTATGGGCTTCATACTTTCTTCCTCTTTCTAGAGGGAGAGGAGATTGACATCTAGATAACCTCATTTGTGAGCAGATATTTCCTCCCAAGAATTAGTGAAGTCCTCCTTTGTGTCCTTAATGATTCCGTAGAGCTCCTTGCTAAAACTATGCAATATAGCAGACAGCTGGGGGCTTGCTGGAAATGTAGACTGCTAAGCTCACCGAAGATCCTGGGTCAGAATCTGTATTTCCGTAATCATTCTCTAGGTCAGGCACATGCACACGGAAGCCTGAGAAACACGTCTGTATCCCGTGTAGTCTTTAGTGCACTTTCTGGATTGCTTATCTTTGTCTGGGAGGAGGACAAAGGCAATGTCTGTTCACCTGTATGTCTGTCTCCTCTGAAATGTCTGGTGTCTAGTGGGTATTCAATAGCTATTCTGTGGATGGATGGGTGAGTGGGTGGATGGATGGATGGATAGAAAAAGCCAGTTTCTGTGGCTCATCAGGGAGGTTATAATCCTAGTGGAACAACCCTGGGCTAGAAAGAAAGAGAAAGATCACTGAGAAGTCCTGTTGCAGTGTAATTTGTGAGGCAGTTTACCTATGGCATGCAATTTGCTCCAATTAGACTTTACCAGGTAGGTGTTGATGCTATTATTCTCCAGATGAGCAAGTAGAGAATTGTGTTTCAAACCCTGCATAGTTCTTTTTCTTTCCTACTGCAGTACCACTCTGTATTTGTGTGAGCTGCGTCTGCCACCTAGCCTGGACCACTGTACGCTGAGTCTGTGCTGGAGGATCTGGTGTATGCTTATCACCTCGCACTCACTAATCTTGCCAACATCTCCTGTCTACAGAGGAGCCTGTGACCCTGCCTGAGGGGCGCTTGGTCTTAGGAACAGGCTTGTCCTGTACATGAGACAGGCTGTAAGTGCTGAGGAGTAGATACCTTCAGAAGCAGCCCTCAACCAACAGTGAACAGGAGCTGGAGAACGAATGCCCTCCGAATGGAATGTAACTGGGGAGGGAAGAACTATATGGTCTCCCAGAGTTGCTCTTGGGATGAAGCCCAGTAGCTCACAGTGGTGACCTGCTAAAAATACACACTGTATTGTCTTCCTACCCTTCCCTGTCTCCTTCCTTAATCCCTTTCTGCTGCTTCCTGAGATCTCAGAAACACATTGTTTACCTTCAAATCCTTCTGGTAGGGGCTCCTTCTAGGAAACCAAATCTGAGACAGCACCTGTTAAATAAAAGCAACTGTAGCTAACATGTTCTGACTGCCTGACATTGTGATAAACATCTCTGTACATTATCTCCTTTAATCTTTACAACATCCAGAGAGGTAAGCACTGATAGGATCTCTAGTTGAGGAAAACAAGACTCAGACAGGTGAAGGGCTGGGCTAAAGTTGCCCCAGCTTGTCGGTGGTAGAGTCAAGGTTTGGACATACTTCTGTTTGCTGTTAAAGCTCATTTTACCCCCTAAAATATAAGGATTATCACCTGGGGTCACAGATATGAAGATTTATTGAAAAAACTACAAGTACTATAATTCTAGAATGGGGTAACTTTGCCAAAACTTTTCTTTCCATTTAAGGGAGTTGGGACAAGTCAGTCAGGGTTGCCGGGGATCTGATAAGATAGTTGGAGAGTGCTCCTGTTAGGATTCAAAAGGACCAGAGAAAAATGAGAAAATTCCTGGTGTAGGGACAAGGCAATTTCTTGTCAGTGGAAAAGGGTGAGGCTAGATAGGTGTTAGGCTAGGTGGGAAAATGTGTCTAGGTCTCTCTGTAGACAGTCCTGTGTGCAGAGTACCTCAGGATTGAGACAAAAGTAAAGATAGGATAGATAAATGTGGAGGAATGAGGGATTATAAGTCATCACAGTAGTCAGAGGTGACATTTGGCACCCACACAAACACATTCTGGATGGCAGCATGGCAGACAGCTCTTATCTTATATCTTCTTTCTCTGACTGACAGTGGTTTCCTAGAATCCCATGTAGATGGCAAATCTGAGGCTGTTTCCATCTCAGAGCCAAAAAGAGTGATGATTGATTAGTGATGCTTGCCTGGGGACAAAGGAATGATTGACTAATGATGTCTGCCTGGGGCACAGGAGTGGACAGTGTTGGTGAGCATGCTGCTTGGAGGAGCAGACTGAATTTTAAATATGAGTCAGAAGAATCCTATTAGGATTGAAGCAGCATTTATAAATCCAAGTAGGCGTACATTTTTGAAAGGGATAGTTTTTCCCCTTGGAGAGGGTTTATCTTTAATTTGAACATATGTGGCAAACCTAAGCAATATGCAAATGACAGCTTCATTATAACTCTCTAGGGGCAAGGAAGGGAGAACTTAGCCTACAATATGCTGAGTTTAAAGCATGTGTGCATGTGCACACACAACACATGCAGAAGGGCACTGGGGGCACGGGTTGAGTGGCGCTTAAGCTTGGTCATGGTGCCCTCTGTGTTGGGTGGGTTTTCATGATTTCCACCTGCAGGAGCTCTGGCATCTTGGTCGCATTGAAGGAGGAATGAAAAGTTCTGAGGTTGGAGTTTCATCATCCTAACTTTCTGCAGATGGAGAAGGAGCCAGGAAGGCCCCTCCTACCAGGTCACCATGAAGGGGTGTATCTGCCTATGAGGAGGGCCGAACACACATTATAAATAATGTACTCATTTCTGCCCTTGAGTTTGGAGCTCACGTTGATTTTGTTGCATCACAGAACTTGCTGATGCTCAGTGCAGAGCTGTGTGGCTGGAGGACTCTGACTCACACTTTTAGTTCAACCTATCATTTGGACCCTTGATTTCCAAATGCCTGTAAGAATTCTCTTCATCTCATGAGTTGTTGCAGCCTCTTCAGATTTTCAAAGAAAACTCAGCTCCAATTTGCTTTAACTAGCAATGTGCCTAGAACATTTAGGTGAGGTCACATGGAAGGGACTTGTCATGAAATCACATAGGGACAAATTCTGTACATATGAAGTTAATCATTGTCAAATTTACATGGTTTAATAGTTTAGTCCACACTGAGATTTCATAGTGAGAAGTGGTTTATCAGTTGATTAATAAGGGAGAGAGAGAGACATCATACTTAGTATGAAAGCTCAGATGGAATACTATAGAACAAGGGTGGAAAGTGGATTGCCTTGAACTGATAGTGGATGTCTATAACTTAACTAAATAAAGATGATTGAGACTGAGGAAATGATTGGTGAGAGCACATGCAATGATTGATTAGCAATGTCTGCAATGAGCAAAGGGAAAGATGCATATATGTGCCATATGTTCTCTAGAAGGAAGGCATCTAGAAAAACAGGTCATGTAGAACAGACTCCATCTGTCCTGCAAGTGAGAAAGAATTGGATGAGGGCCATCCTAACTGGCCATTACAGGATGAAAATTTTTGATTTAGACACAGGAAGATTCCAGAAAAAGCTAGTTTCTCCATCCACTACTGTTTCACAGGAGTATGAGCCAAAAATCATTGTTTAAGAGCTAATGCAAGTGAGGTTTTCAGGTAAAGGAGTGATAGAGAGAGAGAGAGAGAGAGAGAGAGAGAGAGAGAGAGAGAGAGAG
>NW_004955442.1:8873332-8944225 GCF_000276665.1 Chinchilla lanigera | reverse complement strand
GAGAGAGAGAGAGGGAGATGAAGCACATGTCTCCCTTTTGGCACTGAACAAGGATAGTGGAAGTATGAAATAAATTGCTTTGTAGAAGCACGTCAAGACTAATGCTCTGGTTTTCCTTGGAATTTCTATTTCTTTCAGAGCAGTGTAATGGAAAGAGTCTTTGGATGTGGACACCACAGCCGCTGGATGCTCAATCCACCACACATCACCTCAGGAACATCAGACATGTCATTTGAGCCTTTTGAGCCTTGTTTTCTTCATGTGTACATTTCAAAATAAAAAGTACAAAATGTCATTCATCTCAAAAGACCCCCAAAGTGGAATATTAATGTCTCCCCCCCATGGAACTAACATATGTGGATGTGACCAGCAGAGCAGTGGGCACATAGCACATGATCAATAATACCAATTAAGAAAGGAAAAATCTATTTAGCATCAGACTAGCCTGTGTTCACCTCTTTTGCTCCTATCCATGAGGCCCTAAGGCTTTTCTTCTCAGAAGTAATGCTATCCAGAATATCTCTAGAAAAAAAGAAAAAAAACTGCAAGTTCTTGTGACTTTGGCTACTTTCCCATTTCTATGAATTCAGGAGACTCTACTGAGAAAAAAAAAAGCAGTGTGATGGTTGAAGCTCATTTCAAAAGAGATGGTTTGGGAAGACTGCCTATGGTATTTTATTTCATCTTCATGAATGTCCTGAATGCTGGAGTTTTATCTTCTTGATTCCCCACAATTGGAAGAGGGAGACAAAGACTCTGCCTTGCCCAGGTCTTTATGAGCAGCCGAGGTGGGCATTGCTGACAGCTCCCTTGCCCACCAGCTCCAACAGTGGAAAGCAAATCCATGCACATCTCAGGGTCTATCGCTGTGTCTGCCTTAAGGAGATTTGCAGTGGTTAGCAGTGAACAAGTGGGGGTCTCAAGGCTTCCTGATTGGGATTTTACCACTTTCCATTCTGGGTGCACTTGATTGGGTGGCTGGGATAATAGTATATTTAAACAGATTTTTCTGCTCATCTTGTGTCCAAGCCTTGCCTATCATCATGCAAACCTTGGCCCTCATCATGCAGACTCCGGGCCTACCATGGGCCTTTCTCACTTTGGAATTTAAATCAGTCATTCTTTTTTATTTTTTCATGCCTGGTTGTTATGAAGAGGCCCAGGTTGGGGATAGTGGTGCCCCTTTCTCTCCCTGCAGATTGAGAAGACCTGAAAGTCCACTTCCAGAGTTTGCATTCATGGGGTTTCTATGCTAGTGAACTGGAACATCTGACCCAGGGAGAAGAAAGGCCCTGCTCTCTGGAGAGGCGGACACCCAGTTTTCTGTTTGCAGGCAGCAGTCTTTGCTTTCCTTTCCCCTCTGGGGAAATTAGCTTGTTGGCACAGACATGGGGAAAATAAACAAGCCTACCCTGAAATATGCATAAGAGTTCAGCTATTTTTGGAGGATTCTAAGATTGAAAATGGTTGCAAGCTGACCAGTTCCCATCTGTCCTGAATTAACTTTCCAAGATTTTGTGGGGAGAGTGAGGGGCCTGAGCATGTCAGAGCACTTAGCTGAGACTGGCATTGATTTGTGGAGCTGGAAGAGAGAGTTCTGGCCGTGAAGAGTCCACTCCTCCAGTCACTAACTCAGAAAAAAGATGTGAAGGGAGAAGTGTCTGGATGGTGCATGGGTTTAGAATTTAAGGAGGATCCCGGGTCTTCTCCACTCTGATCCTGAATGTGTTTCCTTCTGAGGGACAAAGTTGGAACTCTGAGCCTGCAGAGAGGGAAGGACAAAGCCTGCTTAACGGTCAGGGATGTCCTTTCAGTATGAGCAAAGTGTCTTGGAATTAAATACTAATGTATGAAACGCCATTGAATTGTTTGCTTTACAATGTCCAGTGGTTAATTTTATATTATGTAAATTGTCGAAAAGAATGAAAGAAAGAAAAAGAGAAAAGAAGAAGAAGAAGGATGCACTTGCACAATCCAGCAGTCCTTTCCTTCCTGGCTGTGCATTTGGATCACCAGGTACTTGAGATTCTGACTTCACTGGTACAGTAATTTTCAAAAACTCCTCAGTCGATCCTAACCCAGGGCAAGGTTAAGAATGACTGAATAACCTACCAGCTCTAAGCTTCTCTGTCTTGTATGAATTTCAGTTGATTCAGCCCTTTCCTACAGTATTTTTAATCTTTGCTAATCATGGAGAACGGCCTCCTCAAACTCCTCCTTTTGTGAAAGATGTCACAGGCATGGGTGGGAGGAATGGAGTGTGAGGGGAGGAGGGTTTTCAGGTCCCTTTCCAGTGACTCTGTCCCAGCCCTGCCAGCCAGGCTCTCAGCTGTGGAGAGATGCCACTCACATGCATGCTTGGACTCAGCATATTTAGTACTTAAAATTACATGTACAGCATTGAGCATTAAAGGCATTCAGACTTAAGTGGATTCAGTCTGGTTCATATGCTTATACTGTACTGAGGCTGTGCTGAGTGCCAGCTGTTATGTTAGATGCTGATGAAGGAGAGGCATAGAAAGGAATCAGAACCTACTTTGGGAGCCCTCAGTGTAACTGTGGAAGACAGAATATTGTGAAGAAACAACAAACTCCTGACAGTTTGCTACCAAGACTGACAACTTGCCCTTTACATGAGATATCTCATGCTGAGACATTGATTGCTTTTCCCCATATTATACCAGAGGAAACTGAGTCGTGCATGGCCGGTAAAGCCAGAGATACTTGGCTGAGAAGCAGACATGCTGGAGTCACTGCTCATGACCACCTGGATTTATAGCTTATGTTTCCACGACTGACTTTGACCTTGGCTCAGAGAAGACACCAGCAGAGGGGAGGCACGATTCATTTTATAAGAGAAAGCTCTTTCCTCTGATGGCTTTGTAACTGCTTAGAGCTACCCTGGCCAAAAGGCTAGTAGAAGCCATGTGGTTCTACAGATTTAAATTAACATTTCAGGTACTTGGTAGCCACACATGGTTCATGACTACCACACAGGACAGTGTAGAACATTTCTACTGCTCCAGAAAGTTCTGTTGGACAGCACAGATCTAGACTATTTTCCAACCTCAGGTTGTTGATGGCCCTTGTCTCAGTTACTTGCCTATCACTGAACATAATACCTGATACCCACAAGTTAGAGGAGAAGAGGTTTATTTGAGCTCATTATTTTGAGAGGATATAGTCAATAGTGAGCAGGCTGCAAGGCAAGAAAGGCATTGTAGAAGGGTCTGGTGGAGGAAATTTGCTCACATCATGCCAGCCAGGAAGCAGAGGACCAAGGGAAGTTCTAGAGAGGGAGATACACGCTTCCAGGTCAAGTCCCCAGTGACCCACCTCCAACCAGGTCCCACCTTCTAACAGCACATTCAGGTACTCAAATCAGCCCCGTGATCCAATCATCTTCTACACACAAAAATTTGCGAGGACACTTTACATCTAAGCCCTAATAGTCCAAGGTCGACATCCTGTCCACTCTTTATGGAGAAGATGACTGTCATATGATCCTGTCTTATTTACAGAGCTGTCCATTGTCACCCATGGTCTTGTCATAGCTCCCCACATTTTTTCTCTGTAGCACTTGTCATCATGCGCATTTGATTTTAAAGATTTTTTAGTTGCTGGTGTAACAAATTAACACACACTTAGTGGCATAAAACATGAATCTCCTACTTAAAGTTCAGAGGCTAGGAAGTCTGAAAAGGGTCTCTCTGAGCTAACATCCAAGTGTACACAAGACTATATTCCTTTCTGGAGGCTCTAGCGGGGGGTGGGGGATGGGGGGCGGGGGGGAAGTCCGTTCCTCTCCCTTTTCCAGCTTCAGGCCCTCGTCTCCCTCCCTGTTTGGCTTGTGGCCCCCTCCTCCCTCTTCCTCATCACATCACTCTGTTTTCCTCTCCCTCTTATGCATCTGAGGACAATCTTGATAGTCCAGTATAATTTTTTTTAAGGTCAGTTGATTGGGAACCGGAATTACTTCTTGACCTCCTCTTCCATGTTAGGTACCATATTCATACGTTCTGGAAATAGAGGTAGACATCTGTGGGAGGCCATTATCTGCCTACCATGACATCTAGTGTTATGGAGGAGGCACAGCAGAAGAAGTAGGTCGAGGTGTCACACATGAGGCCAGATTTTGTGATTTGAAAACCGGCAGAGGGAAGTAGGAGATAAGAGGGGTTTTCTGGAGCCAGACTGCCTGGCTTTGAGACTCGCACTGTGACTTTGGCAAAACATCTCTGAGCCTCAGTTTCCTCACCTATAAAATGGAAAAAATACAGGTTGCCCCTCTTGCATAGTCATGGTGAGGATTAGAAAACATAATGCATGTGAAGCCTTGGCAGATAGTAAGTCCTCAAATGTCAGTTACCATTTGGGAGCTAAAAATGCCTTCACATTACGGTGTAAATGTGTTCTAAATTTGAAAATAGCTCCAAATTCCATTTATGTCAAGAAACGTTCTGTTCCACACCGCTGTGTTTGATGGGCCTTCAGAGCTGTGTGGTCATCAAGAGTTTGTGAAAGGAAATCTTGCTTTTTCAGAAAGCCATGGCAGAATTCCGGGTGAGTCAATGTATGTCCTTCTGTGGTATGCTTAGGTTTGGAGACTCAAAGGTCAAAGACATACTGTGCTTATATGAGCCTAATAGAAATGCTTGTGTTATCTTGAGTATGATGAAATCAGCTACTGCTGATGTAGTTCAGGAAGTTCCTAGAATGCCCAGGTTATATGGGAATCTATCTGGACCATTCTAATGATACTTGTGTCCTTTCTATAATAGTTTAAGAAAAAAAACTTCTCAGTTTATATGATTTAGAGATAACAGTTTTAGTGTAGGTAATTTTTTGTTTTTTGTTTTTTGTTTTTGAGGCATTCTCTCTATGCAGTCCAGGTCAGACTTAAACTCACTAGGTTGCCCCAGCTGGCCTTGACCTCCTGATCCTGCTGTTTCAGCTTTCCAAGTGCTGGAATTACAGATGTGCACACTTATGTATAACTCAAAAATCTGGTTTTGAGTGATGACATGTATACATTATAAAATTCCAAAGTGTGTACAGCCTCAGCCGTGTAATTTCACTCCAGAGCCAGGTATTGGTATTGGCTTTGTCTATGCCCGTCTTGATACACCTTATGCATTATGCACTTAGAGTCTATGTCTCTTCCTGCCCTTCACTCCCTGTACCAAAGGAAAACTGAACTCAGTCTTTATTATCTACTGCACCCTGTTCTCTCCTCCATGCCAATTTCAATAGTATGTCTTGGAGGTGGCTTTATATTGTCACAAAGAAGGCTATTCCATTGCATGGGTGTACCGTAATTTATCTCACCAATCATGTATTTGTAGATTTAGATAATCCCACCACTTCTAGTATATAAGCAATGCTACAAATAACATGTATATGTACAACATTGTGCACAATTTCAAGTATGAGTAGAGCATTGCCTTCTCTAGTGGAATTTCTGGGTCACATAGCATGTGCATTTTTAACTTTAAAAGTTTGTGCCAAATGGCTCTTCAGAGATGTTTATCAATTTATCATCTTACAAGCAATTAAGAGAGTTACTGTTTCCCCACAATCTCAATGCCACAATTTGTTATCAAACACGTTGATTTTTAGCAATTAGAAGTTAAAAATATGTTGCTACAATTTGCATTTGCATCTATCTTATAATTAGTGTGGGTGAGCAGTTTTTCATGTTTAAGAGCCAGTTATACTTTCATTTTTAATGCAAGGAAACTCTGTCCATTTTTCCATTGGACTGTTGATGTTTTTCTTGCTGATTTGTTGAATTTCACTATCTTTAGGAAATGACCATTTCCTCTGGTTCACACAAATATTTTCCGAGTTTTCTTTTTTGCAGCTTTTAAAAATTTCATGGTTTTTAAAGGCAGAAGATGCTTATTTTATTTGTTCAAATATACTTCTCTTACATATGGATTATGGGTTTTAAATAGTCCTTAATGTTTTCCCTTTATCAAGACTTTATTAAAAATTCCCATGCTTTCTTTTAGCATTTTAATGGTTCCATTATTTTATGTTTAAATCTTTGATCCATCTGGAATTTGTTTTACTGCAAGGTGTGAAATAAGGATTCGATTCTGTTTCTCTCCAGATGGTTTCCCAGTTGTTACCATTTACAGAGAAATCTGTCTTTCCCCACTGATAGGAATGCAGTCTTATCATGTACTAACGTCATATATGTATGTAGGTCTATTCCTGGATTTTCTGTTTTGCGATTCTACCCTTTCATGTGTCTCATTTGGTCTTTGGGAATCTCCATTACTTTTGACCCAGTCTTCTAAACACAAGAGAGGCAGTTCTTGCTCAGTTAGCAGACTTCTGGACTTGTGATGGCTTCTATTTGGGAGCTAACACATCTTCGAGATGGAGACTAATTGGAAAGAAGGGCATGCGGGTTAGGAGATTCCTCCCTGCTTACGTGCAGTCATATTCTCCTTCAGGATTCAGAAGTTTCAAATTGCTGTGTTGGAGGGTTGGAATGAAAAATGAATTGACCTCTTGTCTTGCAGAGAGACAGATGATGGCAATAATGATAATATAGATGATTATAAACTCTCTCCCTGGTAATGTTAAGCAGTTTCAGTAGTTTATTTCATTGATTCTTATGGGGCTGATAAATTAGCATTTTTATTTCCGTATTACACTGGAGGGAAGCAGACAGGCTATGAGGTAGAGAAGGAATTTAGACTTAGACTTAAATCTAGGACTTTTATCCACTCTGGGATGGAGGATCTTTGGCACAAGATAGCCAATGAAATCATACTTCATTTAGTCTCTTCTTCATTAATTCACTCCATAATTATTTTTGAGCACCTGATCATAATTAATAGGAGTCAGAAATAATTTATCTCCAGGGGCAGGAGGGAAACATGAGCGCAGAAAGTTGCCCCAGTGAGGTAGACGGCTTTGGCAGGTGGTGATAAGGGCTATGGCAAATGAAATAGTACAGCTAGGGTTAAAGATTAGCACTGGTCCCCCAGTCCCACCTACTGCTGCTGTGGAACAAGATGAGTCCAGGTTTTTCCAATCTTAGGATTCATTTTTATTTTATTTTATTTTCATTTTTATTTTTTTATTTTAAAGAGAAAAAACCTAACAAAAGAACAACAGTGAAGACAAAAGCAACAAAAATAATACACAACCTCAAAATAAAATAATTTTTTTTTATTACTTGTTACTATCTTTGACTGTTTAATCAATTTTACAGTCTTACATCTGGTGGACTGAGCAACTTAGTTGAAGATAACCATATGTGATGTAGGATTATTGAATGGAGCCCAACATATAGCTTTTTATATAAAACCTTCCAGTTTTTCTTTCAACAAATTAAAAAACAGTTGTCAATGTATCTTCCTTACAATTTAATGCTCGATTCTAAAACTTTCCACATATATAGTGTTAAGCAAACAGATTCTTAGTCAAATGGATACGACTTAGCAATGGAAAAGAAGGAATTACTGATACACACACAAAACATGAATGGACCTCAGAAACAATGTGCAGAACAGAAGAAGCCAGGCAGAAAAGAAGGCATACATCATGTGTCCATTTATATGAAATTCTGGAACAAGCAAAGTTAGCCTAAGATGAGGGCAGAAGTAGCCTGGGGAGGAAGTGAGGGAACTTTCAGAGTGGTAATGACATTCTACAGCTGAATAGGGTTTGGACTTATACTGACACATGTTGTCCTAGTTTGGATCTAGGATGTCCCTCTAAGGCCTGTGGATTAAAGACTCGGTGCCCAGTCCATGGTAGTATTAAAAGGTGGTGGAACCTGTAAGAGGTGGGGTGTAGTGGGAGGTTTAAGCCAGTGGGGGTGTGGCCTAGAAGGGGACAGTGGGAATCTGGTTTCATTCTCTTTCTTTCTCCTGCTGGCTGCCATGATGTGAGCAGCTTTGCTCCATTACACGTTCCCTCCCGTGACATGCTCCCTTGTCATAGGCCTAAAGTAACAGGGTCAATTGGTCATGGACTGAAACCTCTACAACTGGGAGCCAAAATAAACCTTTCTTCCTTACAAGTTGATTATCTCAGGCATTTTGTTACAGCAATGGAAAGCTAACACACAAACATTTGCTAAATTCTACAAGTGTGTATTTATAGTGTGTATATTTCAATCTATTTCAAAGTGCATGCAGAACTCTGAAAGCAAATATTAAAGTCTAGTTAGTGAAAATTTGGTGAAATATTTAGGAGGAAGTATATTGACTTCTGCAATTTACTTTGAAATGAACAAAGAATAAAGTGGACTGACGGATGGATGGGGGAGGGAAAGATGGATAGATTTATAATACATCAAGTTTGGCAAAATATTGAAGAACCAATGTTGCTGTGTGTTTAAAAAATTTCATAATAAATAGCCAAATAAAATAAAAAACCAACCACGTGTATGAGCTTAACATACACATACTCAGACATACATGCATCTGTGGGCTTGGTCTGCCTTGTGGACATCACCTTTCAATAGCTTTTGACTTTTGTACTATATTATCATTTCTGCTTGCCACTCCAATGCATAGTGTCATTACAGCAAGTTGATTATAAGGAGGTTATTCCTGGAGCTTCAAGATCTTTGTTCTTCATCCACCTCACACAGGGCTTGATGGATCTGGCATGGTTCAGTGAGTGAAGGTATGAGAAAATCCATCATTTGATGACATCACTAACATCTCTCTAGCACAATCTGTCTGAGATAAAAGTGCAGCCGGGCCTCCTCATTAATCAAGGAGAGAGAAGAAAACAATTTTGGCAACATCCTTCCTTAGTCCCTTCTGCTAATCTGTCTTGCTGCACTGACAATCTCTTTCCACGTGGCATTTAAATTCAGAGGGGCCAAGATTACCCCAGAATGCCCCTTCATTAGGGAATGGGGCTTATGAAGCATGTTGTGGGTTGCCATGCTGTTTCATTCATTGGTTGAACACACATAACCTTCACTTAACATCTGAGAGTGAGGGGCTGTGTCTGGGCTCAGTGTCCACTGTGTGCACTTGGCTGTGTTTGGGGTAGTTGGGAATATGACCAAGCAGTGTCACAGCTCTGGAGATTCTGCCAGAACAGTGGAGATGAAGGAATAGGAGAGAATGGATTCTCCAAGCACACCTTCTAAAAGCAGCACCTTTTTGATAATTTAAACAGATAATTTATCATCATAATGATGATTAAGACTATGATGAATACAAATTAGAGGAATCAAGGGTCAGTCTTGTAAATATGTGATTGCCTCACCAGAGGGCAAACCTGGGGACATTATGAGATTGTATCCAAAGGCAGCACTTTTTATCGGCTTTCCCCCTATGCCAACCAAATTATTCACTGGAATATTCATTCCCCCTCCTTGGAGGAGAATAATGCTTTCCTCATCCAATCAAGTCATTTGTTTTGGTCAGTGAACTATGAGCAAAAGTGATGTGTCGTTTCCAAGAAGAAGATTAAAGAGCCATGCCAGAGTGATGTTTCAAATTGTGGCTGCTTTAGCAGCCAAGGTCCCGGAGAGAAGAGATGTGAAGTATAGCCCCAGCTAACCTTGACAGACACATAGTAGGAGTTAGAAACAATGATTTATGATTGTTCAGTCACTGAGATGTAGGGGTTATTTGTTACTGCAGCACCACCTGGCCTATCCTAACTGATCTACTCTCTCACCAGTGAAAGAGCTCTGTCTAGGGCCCCCAGACAGCATCCTCTTGAAGTCTTCCCCATAAAACTTCAGCTAGACTTGAAATAATGAGAATTGGATAGTGTAAAATATTCTGGGTAAAGATAAAGACAAGGCAATTCGGGTGCAATTATGTGTTAGGAAAGTGGTTGCTACTGGACGAGGCTGAGGGTGGGTGGAAGAGACAAGTTGCCTGCTAGGCACAATGGCCCACGGGGCAAGATGGAGCAGTAGTCTAGGACCAACAGACATAGTGTGAGTCCTGAACACACTCTTTGATAACAGAGTGGCTTTGAACAAAGCCCTTGGCTTCTGGAATCCTCTCCTCTGCAAGTGGGGCTGCTGTGAACCAAGTCACAGAAAAGGACTAGGTCAATTGTAATATCTATTATCATGGAACTGGTTGTTGAGTTCTTTCTTTTCCTCTTCTTGCTACCCCTCTGCTTCCTTCTCTCTTTCCTCCTGTTCCCCACCGTTGGCTTGAACAATAGTAACAAGAAGGGTGAGAGATTTTAAGTGTGGCGTAAAAATAGACAGGTGGACTTGGAGACTTAAGAGGTCTCCAGACTGCTCCATAAGTCTTATGACTGAAGTTTCTGGAAGATACTTTGGATGGCAGCTTTGCTACTTACTAGGTCTCTTAACCTTTTCTGGGGTTTGGGGCAAACGGAAGTTGGGTGAAGACATAGACTCACTTAAAAATTCTTTTAATATTGATAAAGTAAAATAATAAGAATACAAAGGGAAGTAACTTAATTCTTGACAAAAATTACAGACTAGTGATAGAATATTATGCATACTTTTAAATACTGTATTGAATAACTAATTTTCCTGGGAGGTCTAATGATTGTGAATATTTTTCAAAATTGGAGTAAACATGATTAATGTCCACAATTGTGATGACACAGAAAATCATCAGATGGAGAACTAACTTTCTCTTGGTTATAATAAGGTGAGTACCAATCTGATTGCATTCAGTTAAAGGAAATAAAAATGCTTGGTAACATATTGAAAGACTTCCTCTAACGATTGTCCATTGACATTCATGGACTCCCTAAATTTTATCCAGGACTTTTTGTATCTTCAGAACCCTTGCACAGGTTGTGTCTTCTTGAGCCAGTCACATCCTTTCTCTGGACCTCAGTGTCCTCACTTGGAAAATGATGCATTTGCATTGATATTATTTCTGAGGGTGGGACTTGCCTGTCTGCTGAGCAGCCTTGTAGGGCCTTGTTTGGCTGAAGAATGGATTTCATGAGTTAGGACCTGGTGGAGGATCGAGCACATCTTTCTGCCTCTCTTCATTTCTGCCCCTTGAAATGACAGCAGGGGTGGAGACAGCGGGTGTGAATGAGAATGTATACAGCAACATATTGGGAAGCAAGAGTGTCATCAACAAACCAGACTTCTTGAAGTATTCTTGACAGATCAAAATCACATCATATAGTTGGGGAAAGAGAAATTGGAAACTGTGGCTTAAAAGATACTGAAGGCAATATATAATTCTAAGGAGCCTTTACTTTGTGCCAAACATGGTGTTAAGATTTGTATTTGCCTTATTTAATTCTCACAAAAAAACCTAGATGTAGGTTTTGCTGTTACCTCCATTTTAAAGATGGAGAAACTGAGGCTCAGAGAGCTGAGGTACTTTGCCTGAGACTTCACAACCAAAGCGTGACAGACTAGAAATAAGAATGCTTGGCTTTTCTGCCTATGATGTTGTCCACTAAATTGTCTCTCAAGTGTTAATCACTTGCACTTAGTATGTATCCAGGAAGAAGGGTCTTTCTTTCTTTCTTTCTTTCTTTCTTTTTTTTTTTGGTTTTTCTCCGGTACCAGGAACCGAACTCACGACCTTGCGCTTGCCAGGCAAGTGCTTTTGCCGCTGAGCTAAATCCCCAGCCCCTTTCTTTCTTTCTTTCTTTCTTTCTTTCTTTCTTTCTTTCTTTCTTTCTTTCTTTTCTTTCTTTCTGTTTCTCCTCTTCTTTCTTCTTCTTTCTTTCTTTCTTTCTTTCTTTCTTTCTTTCTTTCTTTCTTTCTTTCTTTCTTTCTTTTTTTCTTTCTCTCCCACTAGAACCTGCACATTTAAGATATTGGGCCAAAAATTCTTCAGGTGCCACTTCTGGGTTTGGTAGAACTTAAGCTACAACATGCCATTTTGGGGTCAATGAGATCTTTGTCAACCTCCCCTCTGGGTGATCAATGCAGGCAGGAGTTCTGCGGTTCTGAGAGCTGTCTGGAACGCACCCTAATCTATTCGGGAAGATCTGCACTTGAACACAATTACCTCACCATTTCTCTTTAGCCCTCCTTTGAACACCACTTACCCTAAAAATACACTTTGACATTATGCACAAACATCGAAAAGACATTTATTTGGCCCCAACCTTTGTATAGTTCCTGCTAAAAGAGATTCAGTGACACACAAATGGGACTGAATTATTTATAGGTCATAAGGGAAATCAAAGTTGCTTTTATTCCTATTGAAAGTGTATCAGAAAGCAAAAGAGTGCCAAATTAGCCTTGGCTCCTCACAGAGGGACTCCAGCTAGACATGGGGGTGCTTATTAATGCTGGAGGTGCCCTTCATGATGGAATCTTTGGAAATCTCCACAAACCAGGGCTATTGCTCATTTTTACTGTCCTATCAGGGAACAAGAGTCTGCAATCTTCTTGATTACAAGCTACCAGGATGAGCATGAGAAAGAAGTATCTACAGGTTTGAGAGGTTCAGCAGTTTGTTCATTTATGAATTTATTCATTATGTGAAGTGACACTGATTGGGCATCTACTTGATGTTGGGAAGAAGAGATATATTTACCAACTCAATTTTCCAAAGACTCAACAATATTTACTTATTGTCTTCTCTTGGCAGATTCTATTTCAAACATTGGTTGTATGCAGCAAGACAGAAGTCTTATTTCCATAAAAAAGACACTGCTCCTGTCTGTGCTGTTCCTCCCTGAGTGTCTAAGAATTGTCTTTCTCCTCTTCCTCCTCCTCCTCTTCATCATCACCTTCATCTCCACCTCCATCTTTATCCTCATCCTCACCCTCATTTACTGAGAGCTTATCATTGTCCAGGTCCTATCTTACTTAAGTGCTTTACACGTGTTAATTCATAAGCCCTCAATGCAATAAGAATCACTAATTCATATGTAAGGGCACTGAAACACACAGAGTTTAAGGAGCTCCTCCAAAATGTCAAATCTTGGGAATCATGAGGCTGGGATTCAAATTCCGCCAGTCAGCCCACCATGTGTCTATCATAGAGGTGAGTATAAAGGTTGTAGAACTCAGAAGCATGAGTAAATCAAGAAAGGATATCTGAATGGAGTCTTCAAAGATGAGTAGAAATTTCCATGTAATCAAATTAGAGACAGGAAAGACAAACCATTTCCCTTCTCTGAACTTTCTTCCCTCATCTTATGATGCGAAGTTCTTAAGAGGAACAAATCAGAAATCTTAAATGTGTTTTTGAGGCACCTGAAGCTGAGGGCTGAGCAGTACAAGCCCTCTTCTCTCTCTGTTCCTGCATCTAGAGCTTCTTATCTCTCAACCACAGTGTCAATCATCTCATTCTTCCAGACTTTCAGGCACCTTGTGGAGATTATACTTTTCTCCATGAACTGTAATGTAAAAAGATTTAATGTGAAAACAAAAGGCACTCAATCATTTTAAATTGTTTATTTCTCTTATAGGGACAGGATGGGACAGAATTTGTTTCAGAACCTAATTCTTGAGGTCCAGGGGGCCCCAAGACACGGCCGGACCTGGGTGCCATCCTTGTCCCAGACATGCTCCTTTGAGCTCACCAGGCAGCTTTAGCTATCTGGGCTAATTCTGTTTGACAGTGCTTTTGGGCCTCATTTCATTGGGTTGTTTTTGAATACAAATCAGAGCAGTGGGAATTTCCTCCTAGGGTAGTGTACTGCCTTTCCAACCATTTTAATTTATAAACAAGAGCTTCATGGGGAGAAAAGGGTCTTCAGAGGAGCCCAGGGACAGTTTGCATGGGAGGTAGGCCGTATTTGCACTGATTTAAACATCAGTTTACAACAAACATGAGATACTGATGCCAGGGCTCCGTAGAGAGAAGAGAGTATCTTTTCATATGAAGGATGAAGAGAATCCACATCTCTTGTGGGAGTCTGGGGTCTTTCTGGAATGAAGTGCTGAGTCACCTTTCCTGGAACACAGAGAGAAGTTCTTCACCTCCAGGGCTGTAGGCCAAAGGGGTTTATCTGGGCTGAAGTGCCTGTGGGCTGGAGGTATAAAAATCATGTATATTTCATACCATTTCTTTCAACCTAAGTATGGAAAGTGGAATGTTTGCAGGAGAAGCTGCTTTCTTGTAGAGGGAGGAAACCAGGGCAAGGGAGGGACTTGTTTTAGTGTCTCTGGTCTTGATGGACTCAGGGCATCAGGATCTCTACATTCAGGATAATGGGTACAGCAGGGACAGAATTCTGGAGCTATTGTGCCTGTGTCCCTTATGATCGATATGTCTCATCTTCATTTCCCTAAGTGTTGACAATGAAACCTGTACTGATTTTTGAAATTGCTAGGATACCTTAGTAAGCATCTTAGTGTAATTCCTGTGGAAAACAGAATTACTCAGGCCTATTTCATTGGGCCAGCGGCAGTTCTATAATAAGAAGTGATAGACACCAAGTTGTAGGTAAGAGGCGTGTTCTCCTTCTTCCCTATCAAACTAGTATGAGACACAATTTCTGGTACAGGATTTAAAAATATATTTTGAAAGAGGGATGCGAACAGAGTAATGGGATAATAGGGACATTAGTGAATTAGTATTTATTGAATTCTGAGCATGCCCTAGGAATTATGAAAAATGCTAATTGTCAATGACTTTATGTAGTAATATTATCATCCCACCTTAGGAATGTTGAACTGGTAAGGGATTTCACAGGGCTTGTCAAAGGCCATAGAGCTAATACATGTGCTGGATTTCCAGCCTTGGGTTGTATGATTCCAGAGTTGTATGCTTTGCCACCAGGCTACAGTGTGGAATGGAAAGACCAGAAACACAGTACAGAAGTATAAAAATGCAGCTGAGGATATTTGGAGGAAAGTGAAAAGCATAAAGAAAAAGGTATTCCATTTAAATTCTACTAGAAATTTAGTTATTTGGTAGAAAAATTGTATCAAACCATATTCCATGTATGAAAAACAAGTTGGAGATAGATTAAAAAGATATGTACATCATATATATATATATATACACACTCAATGGAACAGTGGGAAGGAACTTGAGAAAAGTATATGAAGGATTATAAATGAGTTTCATGTTTTCTTACTCTGTTGTGTTTTTCTATACTGTAGTGGATTGATAACTGGTGGTCAACTTATAACCCCCAGATGAACTGAGTAAGCATGGTGCTGGGTATAGGAGGCCCACCTGGGGACTGTTGCCAGCAGCATAAGAGGCAGAACTAGAGAAGAAGAGAGGTTGTTGGGAGTGGTAAAGGCTTTGGGGGGCTTGTAGAAGCTGTAAGGAGCTGTTGGTTGTTTTGGAGAAGCTCATCATGCTAGTTTTCCTGATGAACTTGGCTGTTTTCATCCTCCAAGGAGCTTGGGGCCTTGTTGGCAGCGAGAATGGCTTTGGTTCACTTTGGGGGAGCTCTGGTCCTCACTTTGAGTGTCACTTCCTGGCTTCAGAGGGGAAGATGGCTCACTGCCAGTCTCCTGGAGAAGCTTGCTGTGTTGGCTTCCCTGATGGGAACTCAGCTGTCTTGATCATTCGGGGAGCTCAGGACCTCACTATTGTTGAGGATGGCTGTGGTGCCTTTCAGGGGAGCTCTGGTTCTTATTTTGAGCATTGCTTCCTGGCTCCAGTGTAGATCCCTCAGCCTGCTAGCACAGACCCTTCATCTCATTGGCACAGACTTTCTAGATTCCACCACTGACCTGTGGGCCTTCTCAGTGTAGATCCATGAAACAGGGCTGCATGAGATATTGTTATGGGCTGTGGGCTTCCAGTTGGATTAGTGGGAAGCATTGTTATGAACTCTAGGTCTTAAAGTGGACTCATGCAGGACATTATCATGGGGTCCAGGCCCTCAGCAGGATTCTTGGTCTATGTTGTATGGACAGATTTCCTGCACTGTCTTGTATATCATTCTTTGGGTGACTATTATAAATAATCTTGTAAAATATGTGTCCTGTTTTATATTGTTCCCCTTGCAAAATAAGTCTTCAAAACCAACACATATAGTAAGTATGTAATATTTTAAAACTAGGAAATACCCAACCAATCCATCTTTTGGCTTTCCTTTCTCTCTGTCTTTTTCTCTATTCCTTTGGTCCTCTTACTTCTCCTTCCATTGTAATTCCCACTTCCTTTCTTTTCTCTTCTTCTCTCCTCTTTCCTGCCCCTTTCATGTCCAGGTCTGTCTCACAGCCCAGCCCAAACTCCTTCACCACCCTGCGCTTCCCCCTGCCTCCCCCCAGATTGTTCTGGAGATCTTACCACACCTCCCAGGCATTTCCAGCCTCAGAGAGTTTCTGGACTTTGACCTCCTACAGTTTCAGGGAAGCCCCCCAGCATGAGAATGTGGTATTATCTTTTCCTGAGAATTTCTCAGAGACTCTCAAAATGTAAAAGCCCCATTTTGCTTCAAGCTGGGACCCTTTTGAACTTTATCAGTAGTTTCACCATAATATATGTCTTAGTTAAAACATAGCCCCTAAATGCTGCAATTCTCCCAGGACACACATGTTTGGTTTCATGTGTCCCCCAAATCCATGTGTTAGAAACTTTATTCCCATTGCAGCAGTTGGGAGATGGGGCTTAATAAGATGTGACTGGGTCATGAGAGCTCTGCAGATCAATGTCACTATTTCAGAATGGATGAGTTATTGGCAGAATAGGTTGCTCTAGAAGCAGGTCTGCTTCTTGGGCTTTTTCTTCTGCTCACTCTCTTGCCCTTCCACTTTTCTACCATGCTTTGACACAGCACGATGATCCTGTTGGACACTGGCTCCATGCTCTTGGCCTTAGCAGTCTCCAGATTTGTGAGCTACAAGGTCTTCTTTTTACAATTTCCCACTCTGGGATGTTCTGTTACTGTATCAGAAAATGGACTAAGATCACGCTCTTGGTCTAGATTCCAGTCTGTTTGGAAGCTGGTGTCACTGGACCTAACTGGGAACAGTGGAAGAACTTATAAAGAAAAAGTAGAGCTGGATGGGTACAGGGCTGAGGGAAGGAGGCTCCTGTAGCAACACTGAGCAACATCTATTTATGGTGTGTGAATTCTTGATTGTGTATTCAACAAGAAATGATTTATTAGCACTTTCAATAAGGTAGAGAGTGGAGAAGAGAATAATGAATAAAATCCAGCACCTGCCCCCACAGAGCTCAAGATCTGGAGGAGAGCCTGTCATGCCAACAAGCCGTCATAATCTGTGATGGTGAGACCAAGATGGAAGGGAACACAAGAAGTAGACCTGGAGAAGTGGCAATGACTCAGGTATGTGGGGAGCAAGGTCAGAGAAGATACATGTAGGAAGTGACACTAAACTAGGGAATGAACACAGAACATTCCAGGCAGAGAAAATAGTTGCTGCAAATGGGGCACTGAGTTCAAGGAGCTGGAAGAAGTTTGATAGGAGCAGAAGAAGGGGTCTGGAATCAAAATGACCCACAGAAGGAGCATAATATGAGGCATTTTGCAGGGTGTGTGTTGTCATAAGAGACTGTCTCACTTGGAGAAATGCAGGCCAAACCATGGTTCATAGAAGTTTTGATAAAGGTTAGTTTTCCCTTCTGCTATTCTCACCCCCTTTGCTTTGGAAATTGCTCATGCTGGTAGGTGCCTTGGTCTTCTCTTTGCCTTTTTAATGATAGAATTATAAATATTTCAGCCCAAGGCGGGGGAGAGTCTTCCTTTTCTCATACTTCTTAGCTTTGCTACTTTTGTGATTGGGGTGTCACTGGAAGTTGCAGGTTTCATCCTGTACCATCCTAACTTTTCCTCAACATTAATTCTTCTTCTTCTTTCTGCCCTGCACTCCATTCCACTTGCAGAGAGAGCCTGGGAGGACTCTTACCGGCTTTTCTTAGAATAAAAGAGATCTATGAAGATGTCATGGTTCTTTTCCTTCTGGGGAGCCTCTATAGAAGGGCTCTCTTGGCAGGCCTAATACTAGATTCTCAGACACACACTTATACTGTGTTTAACTTGACTAAGCTTCTGTTGAATTTCTTACTGACATTTTCAGGCGTGTATGTTGCTAATTTTAAGCAAATCAACTTTATGGAAGTTTGAGCAGAAGGAGTTGATAGTGGGCCCTTGAAGTTTTTTATATCTAACGAGGACCTTTTGGGTCTGGAACACATTCTTACAAGATGGTCCCTGCTGGCAAAGTGTAATATTTCACCTACCTCTAGTAGTACTAACAATTGTAGTGAAAAAATAGAGTGGAACATCAAAATTTGAAAAGAGAATGTCAAGAGATTATGTAGTTTGAGAGATAATTCTGTGGCCTTAAGAAGATGATTCTTGCTTGGCAAGAGAGATAAGAAATCTTGGAATTCATGCAAAATGCTGCAAAGCTCTAAAAACTCTTTGAAAAACTCACCCATTTTATTAACAATAACAAAAAACCTTGGGTCTTGCCAACCAAGGAATTTTTTTCCCCGTGTTGAATTGATTTTTTGCCTTTGTTTCTTCAGGGCAAACCTATCTGCAGCTTCCTGAGAAAGTCAATGATGGGGTTGGATTTATTTTTCAGATCACTTTCCTGAAATATATCTACTTGCTAAGGCAATAAGATACCCATTTTGAGATGACTAAAAATCAGTTTCCCCAAAGTCAAAATTACTGAAGTTGTTAAAAGGGGTTCTTTTGATTGTCACTTTCCCCCCCAAGCTGTTCTGGACACCAAGTGCCAGTACTAGGGCAGACTTCAAGGAGACATCCCATTGTGAACATCAAGGAAACATCTGGCTATGTTCAGAGATCAACTGCTAAAAATACCTCCATATGCTGAGGCCAATCACCCACACTGAGGACTTGTCAGATTTTCTTCAATAACACCCCAGCCTGAAGTGTGCACATGACAATACCTAAAATTCCACCAACGGTCCAAGAAATGAGTACCTTAAGGAAACAGAGACCTTCATCTCTAGCACTCGATGAGATACAGTTCTGAAGATGTACATATTTGGTGTATATTCTTTCTCTATGTTGCCGTGAGCTCCTCTCTAACAGTTCAAACATGAATTTCTGATGCTGCATATATTATCAGCTAAAGAGGGCCATGGAATTTTTGGCATTATTTTGAGCCTGAATCTCACTGGCTAGTGGGTTATTTATTACCTAGGTTCTGTGCTTAAGCAACTTACACACATGATATTGTTTAAGTCTACCTCAACCCAGAGAAGTAGGGATTTGAGCAACCTCCAAGATGCAAACATTGAGAAATGAGGAGATTAAAAACTACTCTCTCCATACTGAGAATTAGCAGTGTAGCTGATCTTAGTACTCATTTAAGTCTGGTTTCAAAACGTGCATTTTTTTTAAAAAATAAAAGATGAATAAGCACTGTTTTCTAAAAGTGATAGATTCATGTTAAAAAATATATAATCCACTGAAGAAGGCCACAGAAGAATAGAAAATAATTCACCTCATTTCACACTCTACAGAAAAAGCAAAATTAATATTTAGTGAACTATTGTTCTAGCTATCCTTCTGTAGGTATATGCAGACATAAGAAGAGAGAGGTCAGTACCAAGTTAGATGGGAGTTATTTTACTCAGTGTAAACAAGCTCTTCATGTTATTCTTAAGAAAATAATTAAAATTTACCCAGAGAAAATTAAATGGAAATGAAATTTGAAGAACTCACTAGCATTTAGGTAACAATTTCTTTAATCAGAAATAGTTCTCATTTCAAAGTTATCCCCTTAAATTTAAGGAAAAAACGTGAAATCATTTAGAGCGTAGAATTTTTTTAGCAGCATGTTCCAATTTCCAGCCTTCACTTCATTGAATGCTCTTCTATTAAATGTAAAGAAAATAGTGAGTTTATGTTCCTTTTGTCTGTCTTTTTCCAACCCTGTGGTTTTGCTTGTGTAAACTGTGTTTCTGTTTTCAAGGTTATGGCCTTGGGCTTAGTGGTTTAGTTTTATATATCAGTGACTCAGTGCTCACTCGCAGGCTTTGCCTTCCTTGAGTTCTTTTGATTCATTTTGGTTTAAATAGATTTTGTTGTCAAGCATTTTCTTTAAGAAGGACTCAAGGGTTCTGTTTGGGAAGTTGCTCCAGTCTGAGACTTTGCCTATAACTTTTAAAAAGCAGCACCTGATCAAGATGTAATTTTAGTCCTCAGTGCATGATTTTCTTGAGGGGGCCTTCTGTCTAATTGCTCTATTGAGGCATAATTGACATATAATGAAATGCATGTATTTAGGTGTAAAAGGTGACAGATTTTAAAATAGGTTTACACCATGAAATCATTGCTGCACCACATCCATGGCCTTCAAAGCTTTCCCTGGGCTCCATATCATCCCTCCTCAATCAACACCCTTTTCTCCTGACAATGAGTAGTCTTTTTTCTCTCATTATAGTTTAACTCATATTTTCTAGAGTTTTATATAAATGGAATCATAAGGTAATTACTCTGTTTTGTCTATTTCACTTGGCATAATTATGTTGAGATCCACCCACATAGTAGTATGTATTAGTAGTTTCTTTATTTTCATTGATGAGTAGTATTCCACCTTATGGGTGTACTACTCTTTGTTTATCAGTTTATCTGCTGATAGACATTTAGGCTGATTACAATTTTTACTTATTACACATAAAACTGTAATTCACATTTGTATGTAAATCTTTGTGTGGACATACAATTTGATTTCTTTGGGATAAATTCTTAGAAGTGGAAAGGCTGAATCATAGGTGTACATCTGAGTTTTAAAGAATTAGCAGTGTTTCCAAGTTGTAACATCATAAACTACCAACAGAATGTGAAGATTGTTATTACTATTATTATTACTATTTAGTTTTCTGAGGCAAGATCTCATTAAACTCCAAGCTGGCCTCAAAATTGCCATGTAGCCCAGGCTGGTCTAGATCTGTAGTCCTCCTGTGCAGACTTCCAGTGTGCTGGGATTGTAGGCATGCACCTGTTTGGGTTCCAATTTGTCTACGTTCTTTCCAATACTTGGTATGGTCAGGCTTATAAACTTCAGCTATTCCAATGGAAGAGTTGTACTACACCTAGTCTTAACTTGTGTTTCTCTAATGGTTAATGATATTGAGCATCATTTCCTGTGTTTATGTATATATGTGATTTTTTAAATTGAAATGCCCAATTCAAATATTTTGTTGATTGTAAAGTTTTGTTTGTTTTCTTAGTTTGGCATTTTGAGGGCTCACTATATAATCTGGACACAAATAAGTGATCAAAAAATCTGTCTTGCAATTATTTTCTTCTAGTTGGTGGCTTTTATTTACATTTACTTAAACAGTGTATTTGAAGATGAAACATGTTAGAATTTGATAAAATACAATTAATTATTCTGCATCCCACTCCTGATCTTGCTGTTGGTATCATATCCAAGAAATCTTTGCCTATGCCAAGGTTGCAAAGATTTCATTCTATTTTCTTCTAGAAATTTTATGGTTTAAGATTTTACACTTAGATCTGTGACCAATGTTAAGTTGATTTGTGTATATGATGTGAGGTATGGATCAAATCTCATTTTTTTGTATATGGATTATTTTTTAAACAATGTCAATTAAGATGGTTGATAGCACTGTTGAAGCCTTCTATGTGCTTGTTATTTTCCTAGCTATTTGTTAATGTGGATTATTGAGAGAATCTCTGATTTTTGCTTCATTTGTTTGAAGCAAAAGTAAAGCTCCGTTTTAGGTGTTGAAACTTTAGTATTGTTTTGTCCTTTTGGTGAAGTGATCCCTTTGTCTTTCTGAGACAAGACTCTTTATATTTGGTAACATGCCTTGCTCTGCCATCCACACTATATGATAATAATGGTATAGCTCTTTTATTCCAGTTAGTGTGGTGATCTTTTTTGAATTTTTAAACTTTTATAGTTAAAGGTTCTTATAGGTATCATATAGTTTTCTGTGCCAAATATTGTGAATTTTAGCTTGTTAGCTGTTGGATAATGCTGGTTGGGTGTGATCTCTAGCTACTCTTCCCTCTAATCATTTCAGATGTTTCTTTTCCTGTTCTTGGATAGTTTCTTCACAATAGTGTACAATATTTTGTGGAATATTTGAAGGGTATTTTCTGTTTCCCTGAATATGTATCTTTCTTCCCTTGCTTTTAAGATTTTTCTCTTTATATTTGGTTGTCAGAAAGATGACCACAATGCACTTTGGTGTGATTTTAATCATAACCTTTCCTACATTAGGTTTGTTGAGCTTCTAGTATGTGTAAATTTATGTTTCTTATCAATTTTGAAAATTTCAGATAGTATTCTTCCAGTTTTCTTTTCTGAGCCATCTTTTCACTCCTTGTTCTCTGAGATTCCAATGAAAATATATTAGATCATTTGATATTATTTCACAGTTCACTAACATTATATTAACAATTCCTTTCCTCTTGTTTCTTCAATTTGAATAATTTCTATTGACCTACCTTCAAACTCACTAATTCTTTCCATCATTGTTGTGGTCATTCAATTAATTTTCAATTTCAGGTATTGTAGTTTTCATTTTTAAAATTTCCATTTGGTTCTTCTTTAGGGTTTGTGTTGTTTTGCTGAATTTTCTCCGTATTTTTACCCAGATTCTTAGTATTTTCCTTCAAATTCTTTCACATACTTTATTGTAGGTATTTCAAAGTCATTGTACAGTAATCACTGTGTCGTCTCTTGGTCTGCATCTTGTCACCTTCTCTGGATTCTTCTAACATTTTCCTGTTTTTAACATATCCTTCTGTTTTCCTTTTTGTATGTCAGAATTTGGATATAAGAATTGAAGCCTGAAGTTGGTAATGTTTTGAGCAAACTCCCAGGCAGTTAGGGTGAGGGGTTAGCCTTTGTAGTGTGGTCAAAAGTTGGGTTGGTGGGGGCTTGTTTAATATTTTAGTTAGCCATGGTTCACATCTACCTTCATATCTTAAAGGTGGGAGTAGGTGTCCTCTTCCAACAGATCTTTGTGGCTTGGAGCTATAAGGTCTCCTTCTGGAGCTCAATTCCCCTTCCCGCATTTGGAGTGGGTCCCATGGTAGGAGGAGTGTTGTGGGGGAGGACTGTGACTTCTAGCCCCCACAGATCCCATCTCTGTGTCTGCCCATCTCTGTGATTCCATCTCTGTGTTTACAGCTTTTAAAGACTTGGCATTCTTCTTTGTCTTATTAGTTTTTCCCTTTACATTCTGGCTTAATTTTCAGTCATATTTTTGTGCTGTTTTTACTTTGCTAAAGCGATGTTTATCGCAGTAGTATTTATCACTCAACTTTGCTATGCATTCTTCCTGATTCTTTTTTCCCCTTCTTTGCTGCTATATAAGTTTTCTTTTCTCTTTTATCCTTTTGTTTTTTATTTTAAGAGACTTCTTAAATTTGTGGTTATGGGGAACTCATCTGTTTCCTTGGTCAATTCTTCTTCCAATCGATATAAAAAAGTAATTACCATGTTCTACAACTCTGTTTTTTTTTTTTTTTTCCAGGGGAGAGGTCTTAAGCTCTATTTTTCTTATTAGTTGTAGATTTTTGAATCCATGTAGTCTGTTACAGAAGAACTGGACGAGTCTTCACCTTTTGTTTGTTTTGTTTTAAATGCTTTTAGTAGTATGCTATACTTTATTCTGTTGTTATTTTTACTTCATGGACACATTTGCCATGTTATCTTGTGCTTACAGTGGATCATAGAAAAGTTGTTTCATTCCCAACTTCTGTGCAGATTATCTGGCAATGTCCGACCCTTGTGCTCCACCTGACTCACCTCTGGCCCCATGGCTTCCCAGGCTAGGCCATGGTGAACTGGAGTGGCATATCAGTTAAAAAGCCAGCTTCAGCTCCACCTATCTTCTGATGGTCTTGATGGGTCCAACTGGGTTACATAAGGCTTCTCCTGTGGCCTGTCTGTACCCCTGAATTTTGTCCTGATTAGAGGTTACTTATTTATTTATTTTTGGATAAGCCTTTCATATCTGTGACATTTATTTTCAAGGAAATTGGTTTCCTGCTTGATGTTTGAGGAGGTATTTGTGGAGATTTTGCCTCACCAAAAATAATGATAATGATGACAATAGCAGCTCCTCACTGCCAGGTGCTTTGCCTACATTATCTCTAATCCTCCCAGCAGTCCTGCATGGTAAATATTATCTCTATTTCGCAGATACATTTTATTTATACTCACCACGTTCCAGGATAGTTTGTAGAAGGCTTTATAAGGATTCAGAAAATATAGCATAGTAGCAAAAGGTAAAGGCAGAGAAAGTATCCTTGCAAAAAACAGTGCAGAAGCAGTCTCAGATGGCTGAGGAACTGTGCCCTCGCCCAAGCATTAAGTAGCAGAACTGTGGCTTCAACCTGGTCTTCCAGATGCAAAGAGCTGTGACCTTTGTACCAAGTTAGACTGACAAGCTGAGCAGTGAGACAAGATGGGTAAATGTTGGTCAAATCTTCTGAGGACAGGCAGTCTGAAGATGTGCTTTGAGCTGTGAATTCTGGAGTGACACTGCTAACCACAGCTGGGTTCATGAGGCTGTTATAGCACTGGGCTGGAACCCAGGACACCAGAGTGTGGCTCCCAGAACCCCGACTCATTGGAAGTATGGGGGTTCTTTCTGGTGTTTATTGAGCATCTGTTGTTGTTGTGTGTGTGTGGGGATCCAGATGAGAACAAGCCAGGCTCCATCTCTGTTTGGAAGAAGCTCATTGTCCAGGGGGTAAGAGAAATATGAAAGCATGAAATATATAGTGAGAGAACAAACTACAAGGGCTGTGTAGGAAAATTATTGGATTCATGAAGGAAAATATCATAGGACTAATTTGGGATGGGAGGGGAGGCCAGGGAAGGGCACACTGCAGAAAGTCCACACAGTGGAGGCTTGTTAGCTGACAGCCACTGAGTTTGATTTCTTATCACTTCTTCTTTGACAACAGAGCCCTGCTTCTTTTGGGGAACTCCACTGTGTATGGACTGAATGTGGTCTGTCCCTGGTCTCAGATGTGGGCATGTGACCAAGTCTTGGTCAGTCATGACTCTCTCATCTTCTGGCTACAGGGGTGCTTCAGGACAGGCACATACACGGCCAGAGAGAAATTGGAATCTAGCTGAGATCCTCCTGCAGGGCTATTTGGAAGTATGCTGTCTTTCCAACGGATTTACCTGTCATAGTTTACATTTAGGGCTCTGATACCCATCCTGGTCCACATGGAGAGAAACTAACAGTGATGGTATCCTTTCACCTGAAACCCAGCCTTGCCGGGAGCCTGACCTTTTAGTTATGTGAATAGTAGAGTTTAGCCATGTAAACACTGGGAGGAAGAATGTTGCAGACAGAGGGGACGGGATTTGTGAGGGGCTGAGGCCAAAGAAGGCTGAACATTGCAGGGTTGAAAGAGGCCAGCAAAGCCAGAATGGATGGGTATGGTAGACAGTTATAGGTTTTGTGCATTGTATAGCATTGCCACAGTGAGGGACAGGAGAGTTAGTGAATTTCCTGAGTTGACAAATAGTCTCTACTATTTACCCAGCACCCCAGAGTATGTTCTTATTTGGAAATAGAGTATTTGCTGATGTAATTAGTTAAGAGAAGTCATAGAGTAGGCACTAAATCCAGTGCCTGGCGTCACTCAAGACAAAGAGGGACACTGCAAGATCATGAAACCACAGTTAGGGACTGGAGTAATGTAGCTGTAATCCAAGAAGCATCAAACGCTTTCAGAAGCCAGAAAGAGTCCGGGACAGTTTTTCTCTCTGGAGCCTCCAGCAGCAGGGAGGTCCTGCCAATGCTTTGCCTGGGGACTTCTGGCCTCCAGAACATGGAGTCAATATCTGCTGTTTTAGGACACTCTGATCACGGCAATTTATGGCACGTTACAGCAACCTCAGAAAAGGCAAATGGTGGTGAGGGTATATGTGTGAAGGGTCCAGCTTCAGTGTCACTTGATGGGACACTCTGAGACATGCTCTTCATAGTCACCTGATGGCCTCCCCCAGGACTGAACTGTATCTGCCTACAGGTTCCCCTTTTTGTCCCCACTTGGACACTGCCTCCCTTCACTTCCTATGATCACCTTACAGGTAGACTGCTGTGTGCAGATCTTTGCCTTAGGGTCTGCTTTTGGGGAACCCCAACTGAGTTAGGTGTTGTTCCAAATGTACTGGGCTGGTAGAGAGGGCATAGGGTGAAGCTGTGGGGTTGGCAGGAGCCACGTGATGGAGGACCTTTGAGAAAGACTAACGAGTTTGGATTTAATGCTCAGTGTCATGGGAAACCACAGGGAGGATTTAAGCATGGTGTGATGGCTGCGATGCATTTTTCAGGGATCCCAGCGGCAGCTGTTTGGAAAATGGCTTGTAGGGCAGTAAAACAGTTGCAGGGAGACCAGTTGCAGTGGCCCTTTTATAATTCATGATCTGGGCCAAGGACTCCACTGGAGACAGAGCAAGATACGCAGTGGGCGAGGCAAGAGGCAATTTTCTCCTGAATCTTGGGGACCTCTTGTTATGCTGTAGGCTCTCTTAGTTAACACTCAATTGCCAAGTAATTCTCATTACCTCTCCTCGCTGACAGACAATGAGCAGCTGTCAAGCTTGTCTTACAGAACAAGACAATTTTCCCCCCATTAACAACGCTCTGGCTCAGAGACAGCAGAGGAGCAGGAGCCGAGGTAACCATTCCTGCAGCGTTTCTGCAGCCCTGTTTTCAAGCAAGCGATTTCCCTGCTGCGGTAGGAGGTAGAGGAGGGAATAGGAGAGAGGCAGAGGCGACCTTTTGGATCTGCCTCCTGCTGTGCTTCCCAGTCCGCTTTCAGAAAGAAACCTACCACCAACACCTTGGAACTCCTGCATGGGTGCACTTCCAGTTTGGAGGGGTCTGTGGGACAAGCTTTTGACCAACTTGTAAACTAATTATGATCAGATAGGGAATACCTCATCTAGAGTTTAATTGTTAAAAGGAGAGTGAAACGTTACCTAGGTATAGACAGAATACTAAGCATGTAGAGGGCGTTCCATAAATCCATTCACCTCTCTCCTCTGCCTTCTTTCCTTATTTCTTTCTTCCCTTTTTGCCTCCCTCCAAATCTTGTTTTGATGCCCAAATCATCCATGCAATGCACCCAGTTAGTGGTGTCCAGCATTAGTTTGAATAGTGCCAGTGACAGGGAAGTCACCCTTTCTCTTTCCATTCTGGTTCCGCTCTGGCAATGAGAAAATTAAGTTTGTAAATGCTGACATGAACTCTACCTCCCTGATCTAAGAGATCAGAGAATGTTTGGATCTCTAACAATCGTTTTATAAGCGAGAAGAACAAAAGGTGTCCCTCAATCTTTCTGTGTGCTCTCCTGCCCAAAATGCCAATAATTGTTACCTTTTTCGAAGCAGTTGTGTTGCCTCCAAGCATGTGATCCCACCAGTAGGAACCAGACTTGGAATAGCGTCTCTTTTCTCTGGAACTATGTACCTTTATTAATGATGCAACCAAAGACAACGTAATCTTTTAATATATTTTTTTTAGTGGCAGCCACTTTATACTGCCAGCTCATGTGTAGCTCAGCATTCTCTAAAACCCACAGATCACAGGCTGAAAAGTCAAACACTGTCAGAAGCCAGACAGGTAGGCAAGTGAGTGCAGCGTGTTGGGTGAGGGGGTTCTTACAGGAAAAGTTCACGCTCTTTTTCTAGTGGGCAGCAGCTCTCAGCTCCTGCAGATTGTTTTCATAATGGGTGTAGGCTCAGCATTAAACATTATAAGTTTTCACATAAATATCCAGGCTTACAGCTTCTTAAAAAAACTCCCAATGATCTAGCAACCTTGTGTTCATATTCCAGTATGGTTGGGGCCAAATTACGGCTGTTGAGACCTGTGGGCCAAGAGGGCTCTGGGCCACCTTCCACGTGACAAAGCTGAGATCACCTGTGAGCCGGTGGGTGGAGCAGACAGTGCCCAGCAGAGGCTGGTGCAGCAGGGCTCAGACACTGTTCCCTGAAGCAATTTATGTAAGTTATAACGGGGGCAGAAGCTCGGTCTGGGATGCTCTGGAGTCTTAGCATTTGCAATTTTGCACTTTATAATGGGAGATTTTCCAAGCTTATTACTTTGTAGAAATAACTACATTCTGGTTGAGAATAGGAGAAACATGCTAAATCAACCTATTAAATCCACGCTCTTGGCTTAGGAAGTGGGACGGGCTGAGAAAGACCATAAATGACAAGAGAACAGAGAGTAGCAAAGAGGGTGGGATGGAGGGGAGCAATATTTGGATAGAGAGCTTGGAGAAGTTGACTTTTGATTACAGGCCTGTTTGAAGGGCACAGATAAGCCCTGAAGGAACCAGGGAAAGCAATAATTCCCTGGGTAGGTAGGAGGTGCAAAGGCCCTGAGGTCAGACACTCTTCATGTGTTTGAGGAGCAGTGAGGGACCTTGACCACAGAGCCTGGTAGAGTAGGGCTGTGTTGGGATGTGAAGTGAGAAGGAGAGGGCAGGGCCATGCCAGGGACGGTCTGAGGGGGCATGGTGAAGAGTTTGGATTTCAAGTGTGGTGGGAAACCCTTTGTGAGTTTGAGCAGCAGGAGAATATAATCTGACACTGTCTTCTCTGAGCTAGAGTCACATGCAAAAGGGAAAGATGGGTGAGGATGTGTGGCATGTCCGGGTGAGACAAGATGGACCAACTGTGGACACTGGGAGAAGGTGTAGTGGATTCTGGATGTTGGCTTGTTGATATGTTGGGTCTGGGTATGAGAGAGAAAGAGAACAAGTAAAAGATGACTAGAGGCGTTTGGCTCCAATGGTGAGGGCGGCGGATAAGAGATGAGAAAGCCGGTGGGAAAAGCAAATTGTAGAGCTGTTGGGGGCGGGTTGAAAAACCTAAAGAAGCAAATATGTGTCCTGGGAAGTCATCATTAGCGGCTGGGCATCATGGGGAGTAAGAGTGGCTCAGGTATATTCCTGACTGTATCAGTTTCCTGTTGCTGCTGTAACAAGTTACCACAAACTTAGCAGCGTAAAACCTTATGAATTTGTCCTGGAGACAAGAAGCCCCTCCTTGGTCATGTCAAGGGCTTGGCAGGACAGGGCTGCTTCCTCCTGGAGCTCTAGGGAAGACCCATGTCCTTGATTTTTCTGACCTTTGGAGTTGCCTGCCTCCTTGGCTCCCTTCCATCTCCAAGGCCGGCCAGGGTGGGTGGAACATTTTCACCTTGTCTCCGATCCTCTTGCCTTCCTCCCTCCCTCCGTTCTAAGGACTGTGGTTGCACCTAGCCCACCGGGATATCCAGGATCATGTCCTTACCCCAGAAGCCTGACTTCCATCACACCTACAAAGCTCCTTTGTTCTGTAAGGCAACATAGTCACAGGTTCTGGGCAGTAGCAAGCTGATATCTTTGGGGATCATTATTTTGCCAGCATCCGGATAAATCTCCTTTTGGATGTACTCCTAGGACGAGGCAGGAGTGCAGTGGGGTCTCCTGTTTCACCTCTAAACAGGTTAGGGCAGATGATTTCAGCAACAGGCACCTAGGAACCTACCCTGGCAAAATTTTATTACATAATACTGTCATGAGAAGAAATGAAAAGGATGTTATTGAAAAGCCCTTTTTGGCTAATGTGCATCGCTTCAGGTTCTAAGCCTTTTACTCCCTGCCTTGCGAATTCACCTATTAATTAAATTGAGGTTTGTGCCGGAGAAGGCTAGACATTTCTTTCGAAGAAGCAACTAGTTCTTTGAGTTGGAGCTTGGCCGTAGTCCCCACTAATTTATATAGTCTCAGCCCTAGTCCTCTTGTGCATTTATATCAGCTGTTGGACTTCCAAAAGTATTGTGTTCATGACTCTACTTAAAAATCATTCTTCAAGGAAGGTAATGTAGTTCTACCAAACCTTGATATTTGACTTCTTAGCTGCAGGACCTCAGCAAGTCAGGGATCATGTCTAAGTCTCTACTTCTTTGCCAATGAGGTGTAATGATTCTGGTGTGCAGAGTTTGGGGAAGGGAGGCCAATTTTATGATGGCTGTGAGCTCTCATGCTGGAGCCAGATGAGCGGCCCCAAATCTCCACCGCACCTTTTGCCACCAGCATTTATTTATCATCCAACAGGTGTTTACCCAGTGTCCTCTCTGTGTCACACGCCACACCAGGTGTTAGAGAAGAACCAGTGAGCAAGATGGTAAAATCCCTGCCCTTAGGGCTTCCCCATTATAGTGATGTGTGTGTGTGCCTGTAGCCCGTGATGAAATAAACATGTAGGCTATATAGTGTGCAAATTGAGATCTATAAAGCAAAGGAGGGAGGTAGCATGATGTCAGGCCAGCACCACAACTTCTTTGAGCCTGTTTCCTTTTCTTCCTATTTTTCAATTTTGAGACAGGGTCTCACTGACTCCCTAAGTTACCAAGGTTGGGCTTAAACTTATGAATTGCCTGTCTCAGCTTCCCAGAGTGCTGGGCTTATGGGCATGTGCTATCACACTTGGCTCTTTTTTGAAAAGTTACACTGATAGGTGTTTTCTCTTGCCACTCTTTTATCTATCTATCTATTTATTTATTTATTTTTGGTACTGGGAATCAAACTCAGGACCTTGTGCTTGCCAGGGAGGCACTTGTGCCGCTGAGCTCTATCCCCAGCCCTTTTCCTGCTACTCTTGTAAAGATGGAATAAGATGGTGCTGTGGGATGAATTACATCCTCCTTAAAGGTAGATGTTGAAATCTTGACTCCCCAGTACCTGTGAACCTGGCCTTCTTGGGAGATGGTCTTTACAGAGGGAGCCACGAGGCCAGGCTGTAATCCAACATGGCAGTATCCTTTTAATAGCAGGGAATCTTGATGCACAGATGTGCACAAAGGGAAGACAATGTGAAGGGACCTAGGGAGAAGATGACATCTACCAGCCAAGCAGAGTGGCCTTCCACAGATCCTGCCTCACGGTCCTCAGAAGGAACCAGCCCTGAGGGCTACCTTGATCTTGCACTTGAATCTTCATACATCTTTGCTGATTGAGCTGCCCTGTGTGTGGTGCTCTGTTATGCAGCCCTAACAAACCAGCATGCAGAGGTTGTGAAATATGTCCACCCCGAGTGTGGCACCCGGAAACACCACCCCACCCAGATGGGGTTTGATCACAGCAGAGCTAAATCACCACTCGGCCCACAGACTTTCCTTGTTCCACAGGGCTCTGCCCTCTTCCCTCCAACAGTCCTGTTATACAGGTCCCTTTCCCACACCCTGCTGGCTTTCTTCAGGTCGCTGCTCCAAGCAAGAAATCCTTCTCCCAGTGAGTGGGTCTGACTTGATGAAGTCATCATGTCTCAAGGCACAGCAAAACTTCCCACTGACAGCTCTGGGGGAAGATGAATGTCACATCCCTGCCTGACACCTCTCCATCGTGGATTTTGTTCAAGGTCTCCATGCCAGACAGCTTCTTTCTGAGTGGCTCTGTGCAGAGTGTCTTCTGTGACTGCAGGTGATAGGTAGCCGCCCACGTGGGCAGCTGGGCTGCACTGTGCCAGCTGTTACAAGGAAAGAGAAGGTTGTAATTCCTTCTCCCCAGATAACAGACTTCTTTGCAGTGCTGCATGGTAGACATACAATGATCACCATAGCTGGTGAGATGTGTGGGAACCCACAGCCTGACAATCTCACTTCCTGTGTGTCACCTTACACCAGTGTCTTTTCTGTTTATTTATTGGGTCAGATGGATCATGAGATTTCTCCAGAATCTGATAATGACTGTTGGTATACAACGAAAAGTTCCTTCTTGCCTGGCTGAGATAGCTCAACCACTGGTTTGGGCACCTACCCCGCGCCAGGTATATAAAGACATTTGTTGTGCCAGAAATGTTTTCTGAATTTTTATGATAGTAGTTAGGATGAATAAGGGTATAGAGATACCCACTAAATGTGGCTTAATTACTAACAACTATTTCTTACATAACAGGAGTTCAAGAAGAGTTGGACCCAGGGTTGCTCTTACAGTGCCCGGGCTTTTGGTTGACTTCACTCAGATTTTCTTGGGTTCTCTCTCATGGAGCCAAGAAGGCTGCTGCTGCACCATCACCGTATCCCTCACTTCAATGTCTAAAGCAGAATTGCATGGAGAATGGCTGTTGAGTAGGCTGCCACTAACTTTTGGGGCATTGATCACAGTGCCAGTTATTACTGGAGGTGCTGATGTATTGCCCTTTGTGATCTTGAGCAACACACTGTGGGGAAGTTTTATTTTGGAGATGTAAAGTGATTTGTCCAAGGCCACAAGACAGTAAGTGGCACAACAGGAACTTAAATCTAGGTCCACCTGGCTGCAAAACTCTGGGTGTCTTCTGCCAGGTCTGTTCGGAGGTCTCTCAATCTGAGCACCATTGACATTTTGAACGGGGTCATTCTCTGTTGTATGACGCTGTCCTCTGCACTCTAGGACAGTTAGCAGCTCCTATTTATGCACTACATGCCCTCAGTACCCCCTCAGTTGTGACCACTGAAATGCTTCCAGACATTTCCAGATGTTCCCATGCGGCCCGGGTCACCTGTGATTAAGGGCCATTGGCCCACAGGAAGCTCTTTCTGATTGTCAGCATTCAATATAAAACTGCCTGAGTCCTGAGCCTTTAGCACAGTGATTACTGCGATCCATGCTCTAGCACAGAGTTCTCACAATGCCTCCCTCATTTGGAAGGCCTGGCATCCGCAGAGGGCGAGGGTGGAAGATGAATGGGCCACAAAGCAGTCTAGTTATTGATAAGTTAACAGCAATCATTTACTGCTACTACATCACAGTGACACTACAGAGTGGTGTTTTATAGGTCGATTATTTCCATTTTAACCCTCACATCAATTTCACCACGCAGGCTCTGTCCTTTTGATCTTCAGATGCAGCAAGCTGAGGGACATGAAGTCACTTACTAGAGACCTTGGGGCTGGAGTGAAACCCACAGAGTTCTGTCTGAAGAGGAGTCCGCAAGCCTGGGTGCCTCCCCGGGTCCTCTCGCCCTGTCACTGCCAGTTCTGATTTTCAAGAAGGAAACACAAGGAGACACTCAGGGGACCCCAAAGTGAGTAACTGGTCTTGATTGATTCAGAAATTACTCTCAGATTGTCAGGTCTGGGGAATTTAAGGAGACCTGAGGCTGTAGATTGAATTTTTGTGCTCCCCAAACTCATAATACATGGTGAAGCCCTCGCCCCTAACATGGTGGTGTCAGGAGAAGGGTTGGGTTTAGATGATGTCATGGGGCAGAGCCCCATGGGGTATTAGTGTTCTCATAAGAGTCTCAGTTCCTTGCTCCCTGTCATGTGAAGACACAGCAAGAAGGTGGCTGTCTGCAAACCAGGGAAAGCCCTCACTGGAGCCATCATGTGGCCCCTCGATTATGGACATTAGCCTTCACAACTGTGAGAAACAGGGGCCTGATGGCCTCCGTTCTTCAAGCCACAGGTTCACAGTATTTTGCCTGAGCAATGTACAGCTGGGTGACCCAGCCAGGGCTGGTTAGTGACAGTTACGCTGAGAGGGTGATGGGGACAGAGACGCCTCCTCTAGTTTACTTTCCTATACCCTCAGAATTGTGTGCCTGCATTGGTTCTGACCTCTGTGCCTCTGCTCTTTGGACACACCCCCCCTTTAGCCTGTGGGACAAGCCCTGTGTGTCCTTTAAGAACGTGCTGAATTATCACTGTAGACTTCTGGGAACCCCTCTCTCCTGACAGCCCATCACTCCCGCCCCTGAGTGCACATTCCCTTCTAGTGCTATGTTTTCTTTCTCCACATTGAGACACACGACTGTTTCTGTCTAGCATTTGCCTGTTTCCTGGGATTCTCACGGCTTTAACTAGAATTTACTGAATCCCTACCATGTCCTGGGTACCATACTGGGGGCTAGGGGTGCAGCTGAGAGCAAAACAGATATGGAGGGGCTGTTTTCCTGGAAACCAGTGTCTATTTGTGGGAGACAGATATTAAGCAATTAAAAATGTTAGGCGTGATAGGATCTACAGAGGGCAAGATCACTGTGAGTGCCCTTAAAGTCCTTTGTAACACTGTAATGCAGTGGTTCTCAACAAGGGTGATTCTGCCTCCACTCCCTTGGGATATTTGACAATACCTGGAGCTATTTTTGTTATCACAATTGTGTGTGGGGAGGTGAATGCTCTTGGAGTCCAGTGGGATGGGGCCAAGGATGTTGATAAATATCCCACAGGGCTCAGATCACCCCACAAGGAGTTATGTGACCCCAAATGTCAGCAACGTTGAGCCCAGAAGCCTGCTATAAACACTTCCCCCCCATGTTGCCTAATATGCCATACAGATATGTTTGTCCAGTCAGCGGGTGAAGAAAAGGCGCCATTTGACTGCGGTGGCCAAGGTTGGCAGTGCTTCTTAGATGATGTTATGGCTTGTATCTAGATGTCCCCTCAGAGCTTCATGCAGTCATAGGTGGGGCTTTTTCAGAGGTGGCTGGATCTCGAGTGTATGACGCTGTGATTGATTCATGGTGCAATGCTATGCTGAAGGGCACTAGGATTAAAGGTGTGAGTGCTGCCCACCTTAAGTAGCCTGGTGGGTAAGACAGAAGAGACAGAAATAGCTGTGGTCGTCCCTTTGCTTATTCTGTTACCTTCTGCCCACCATGAACTGTTTCTCCTCTGCAATGCCTATCATCCATATCTCCCTGATTTGGAGCCAGCTGATAATGGACTGGAACCTCTACAAAATGTGAGCTAAATAAACCTTCCCTCCTTTAAGTTTGGGTGCCAGGTATTTTGTCTCAGAAACAAGAAATGTAACTAAGACAGACGGTGCTGGAAGGTATAGCAAGGCCAGCTTCATGAGTGTGGGGTGCTTCTGTTGTCAGGTCCCTGTACTTTGAGGGTCCTGTGCTTGGTTCAGTGTTTTTCTAGTGTCATCTTGAAATCTTAGATACTTTTGAACAAAGGTACTGAGTTTTCACTTTGCACTGGGTCCCACAAATTATGGAGCTCAGCTCTGGGGTGGGGTGTGTGAACAATGGAACCTCTGGGAAGGGAACTTGAAGAAGCAGGTGGTGAGGAAGCCTCTGAGGTGAATCAGAGATTTGTATGACCTGTTTGCAGTCTCAGCATGGGACCAGAGTTTGGATTTAAGATATATGGGAAAATCTTCAACACCCATCCTATTCCTGCTCCTTCCTCAGCCTTCTTTCCCCTTCTTATAGCATTTTTTTAAAATGGAGAACTTTGAACACACACACCAGTAGAGCAAGCAGTGCAGTGTGAACCCATGAGCTTATTACCCAAGTTCAACAGTCCTACCCAAGGCTCCCTCTCCCACATGATATTGGAACGAATCATAGAACAGTACCATTTGAAATTTTAAAGCTTTCAGTATAAAAGTCTAAAAGGTAAGGACATTCAGGAAATACATAACATTATCACATATAAGGAATGAATAATTCTTTAATATCACCCAGTATCCTGTCAGAGTCTGAAAAAGATAATTGCTTCCTTCTCCCTTCACCCTTCTCCCACATCCAATCTATCAGGAAGTTCTGTCAACCCAAGACCCAGTCTGAATCTACCCACTCATCCACCTCTCCTGGACCTACTCCCTTAGCCTACTCTAGGACAATCTGTGACTTGGACAATTGCTACTCCCTGCATGGTCTGGCTTCTACCCACCTCTTGACTCCATGTCCCCCTATCATGTCTCTCTTCACTCCATAATAGCCACTCCCCCTTTTGGTTTCCAAACATGCCTATCACCCTCTTTTCTTGGGCTGCATGTTAGTCATTCTCTAGTGTTGGGATTCTCTTTACCCGGATAGTCAAGTGGCCCTGCCTTTTAATTCATTCAGGTGGTGTTATGTCATCTTCTCAGAGAGCCCTCCTAGATCATCTCAGCTAAACTGTCCCATCCATGACTCTCCATCTCTCACAGTCGTCAGACCTCTTCCCTGAGCCATTGGCTCAGGCTATCTACAAAGGGAGTGTTGGGTTTTAGCCATGGTTGTCTGTGTCTGGGGTGCTAGGTCTCCTTTGGAAGAATGTTGGACTGGGGTATTGTCCAGGAGTCTACTTCTCTGTTTAATGCCAGCTGCCAGCAAACACAGGTGGCTCATTGTGCAGACTTTTCTGAAGAGCCCAGCCACCTGTTAATTGGAGTTCAACAAAATTGGGCTTGGTGGTTATACTAGCAAATTAAGTGAAATTTGTGGCGGGGTCTCAGAATACTGAAGATTAGTGTTCTAGTGTCTGCGTGGCTCATTTGGAGCAGCAGAGGCATACCCTACACACGAAGCTTAACACTGAAAGGATGCTGCACAACCTACTGAGTGAATTCCTGGAAATGCCATGATTAATTACCACAGAACAGGGGACTCAGATCAACAGAAGGTTATTCTTGTACAGCTCTGGAGGGGAGGAGCCCACAACAAAGGGTTGGCAGAGCTAGGATCTCCCTGAAGGCTCCGGGGGAAAGGTCAGTTCCACATTTTAGTTTCTGGTGTGGCCAGACATCTTTGCATTCTTTGACTTGTAGGTTTATCACGCCAAACTCTGCTTCTGTCACTGTATTGTATATTTGTGTGTTTGTGTCTGTGGTTAAATCCCCCCTTTTATAAGGATACCAGTAACATAGGATTAGGGTTTACCCTAAGGACCTCATTTTAACTTGATTACATTTACAAAAAGCCTATTTCCAAATAAGACCACCTTCGTAGGTACTAGGGGTAGGATTTCAGCACACCTTTTGGGGGAATACAATTCAATCCATTCCCAAATATCCATGGAGAACCTATTATATGTTAGGCACTCTTACGAAGAGTTTTACTGACTCTACAGGCTAATGCCATGCCTGATATATGTTTGTACACTAAGACATGTGATCTCAATAGCTCATCTCTTTTAAAGATGGGAAAAATCACCCCAGATGGCCATGCATGGCTGAGCCACCAGTATTCGTCCTGTCTTTTCATAGCTCTGGTCCCAAGCAATGGAGGCTCACAAATGAAGACAAACTGTTGCTGGTAGAATTATATATGGCTTTCTCACCCAGAGAATCATAGAGAGAGAGAGAGACAGACAGACAGACAGACAGACACTGACTTTCTCAAATTCCATCTCTAAATTACAATCATTTCCCAAGTCCTTGTCACCATTCCATGTCTTCCCATGCACAGCCTCCTTATGATGAGTGTGAGATGTGCTGTTGGGTACATTAAAGATATCCAAACTCTCCACTTATGTGGTCCTGTGTGACTCAGCCCTTGTGTAATTTTGTTACTCTATTTATTACCGAATGGATTCATTCACCATTGGCTCCATGCCACAGGCTACATAGCCATACGAGGGCTGGGAATGTAGCTGCGGCTAGAACAGACCAGACCTTTGTCTTCTAGAGCCTATATTCAATGGAGGAGCAAACAGTGACAAAGGAACCAGGCAGCCCCAGTGTTGGCCACGACCACTCTAAAGTGCCTCATCTTCCAAGTGTGGCTGTGGCCATCTGCCTTCTTCTATTGTTACCTGAGTCTTGGTCCATGCTGCAATGAAAACACCATAAACCACGTGGCCCACCCACAGCATAAATTTATCACTCACCATTCTGAAGGCTGAGAAGTCCAAGATCAGGGTGCTGGCAGATGTGCTGGCAGATGTGCTGTCTGGTGAGGGCTCTTTTTCTGATTCACAGATGATGTCTTTTCAGTGCATCAGGGTACAGCTAGCTCTCTGGGACTTCTTTTATAATATAGCACTAGTTGCAGGGCAGAGTGGTGCATGCCTGGAATTCCAGCACTCTGGAGGTGGAAGCAGAAGGATGGCCTCGAGTTCATTGCCAGGCTGGGTTACACAGTGAATTCAAGGCCACCCTGAACTACGTAAGGAGACCCTGTTTCAAAAAAAGACACTAATCTTATTATGAAGGTAGAGTGCTCACATCTCATTTCCCAAGGCTCCACCTTCTAATAGGATCAGTACTGGTAATTAAATTCAGTGTTTGTGTTGGAGGGGACACACTCAGACCATAGCACCTGGAGAGATGTGAAAGACATCAGTTCCCTTTGCACACACTTTCCTGAGGGAGGTGCTGGCCAGCAGCTGCATCTATCAGGAGAAAAGATGGTCCCTAAGGTAATGATTTCTCCTCCAAGTCACCTTCTCTTGAAGCTCCTAGCAACAAATTGGGAGCAGGGAACCAAGAAGGAACGTTTTCTGCCCCCTCTAATTTCACTGCCGCTTCTATTTTCATACTAGAACTTGATGTGATTATTAAAATTGTGTCTCAATACCCAGGTCTGTTTGACTCCCCAGCCTATCTTTCCTCTGAGCAGAGTTAACTGTGCAGAGAGACCTGGGTAGGGCCAGGGCTGCGTGGCCAGGACACAGAGGATCCTCACTGTACCTGGCAGGCGTCTGTCTCCTCCTCCCCATGAAAGGGGCCACCTGTCCTGCATGCCTGGACCACCAACCTGTTAGTCCTCTTCCACTTCTCCTTCCCTACTTCCCAGACTGAAGTAGGTGTCAATCCGTTTCCAGAAACTGCTCTTTCTTCCTCATTCTCTGTGCAGCTACCTGGTCTAGGTTGCTAGCATCAGCCACAGTCTCTGTCTCTTCCTCTGAAATTAGCCAGTAATTCTCCTATCACATGCACTTGATCTTGGAGTAGAGTATTGGATACAGAGCCACTGTGCTGAATGACAGCCTTGTCCCAAAAGAAGGGAAAATGATCCCAAGAGATACTGAGCTCTGAGAAACTGGGGTGGGAGTGGAGGAGAGGTGACTGTGGAGAGTGTGCAGGGACAGTGGATGGAGAGGTGCACCCATCAGGGCTGAGATTAGGCTGAAGAGTGAGGCAGTTGCTTGGGGTTCAAAATTCACAAGTGCACCCCAATTCACCAATCAATGCAAATAATTTCATGCAATATCTGAACAAATCAAAATTAACGTCAGAAGTCCATGATGAGCAACACCTCTAACTATCGCGTGGAGTCACATAGGCAAAATGCCTCACTTGGGACTTGGTATGTAGTAGGTCTTCAAGAAAACCTGAGTGGTTTTCTTCCAACATAGTGAATAATCATGGACCAAGACTCAGGAGTGGAAAAGTAACAGTAACATTAAATATGTCCAGCATCCTTTGAAGGACTTTGCAAATATCACTCATGTAATTTTCATAACCAGCTAATGTGGGGGATTTTCTTGTCCCCATTTTATAGATGAGGTAAATAAAGGCATGTAGAAGAGAAAGGAGTGTGTCACAGACACACAGCAAGCAAGGGGTGGAGCCAGCTTGAAAACCCAGGCCTTTGATGCTATTGTCTACAGGAACAAGGCCAATGCCTTTGACCCTCATGGTAGAAATGAAAAGAATCCAAAAATTTCCACTGTTTCCCTGAATGTTCATTTTAGATTAACCTGGGTAGAATAAGGACAATGGAGAACATCTTCTAATGCTGGTAAATAGATAAAATTAAATAATAGGAGGAGTTTCTCTGGCTGCACAATGCTTTTTAGAAGTGGAGGCAGAAAAACAGTCTCCAGTAGGATTCGGCACCAGCCTTGTAGGTGACACCATTGATTTATTCATGGCGTCTCCATGATGGCAGCCATCAGGGAGCAAGACAGTCATGGGAGAGCAGAGAGGGGGCATAATCAGTTTAACCTTTCCCAGTGGCCATGTCCTGTGCAGAAAGGACCGTACTCCTCCAGGAGAGAGACCTGGAGGTAGCAGGTCCCCAGTGAGGGGGTGGTTCATGGAGGGAGGAGGATAAAGGACTTGTCAGCTCCAATAAGAAATATCAGGGCTTAATTTGGACTGAAAAATTCTCTTGGAAAAGCAAAAGGTCACATGCTTAGTTCTGAGCTAAATGTGACTTCCCTGTCTCTGGCATAATGTTCTGACCACATTCTTCATAGAACCAATTGGTTATTTAATTTAATTAATAATTCCCTCACCCACTTGCTTACTGTCCCTCTCTCCAAGAAGCAGGTGTTCCGGAACCAGTTTGTCTTCCCAACTCCACTTTGGAGATGGGTAGCTTGAAATGGTCACAGTGGCAAAGTTGCACCATGGCAACTGATGAATGTCTCCACTTAGGCAGCTCTACCCCAGGCACAGCACTGAGCTCCTGGAGCATGCACAGCATGTTTGTTTTGCCTTCTGTGTACTGCACTGTCCTTAGTGCCACGCGTGCAGCTGTGACCTGGTAAATATTTCCTGCTCTGAAAGATGGATGTGGTTGTTGGTGCTGTTGTTCCAAAATGTCAGTTCCTTCCCTACCTTGTATCAGACCCCGGGGCATTCAAGACATAGTTTCCTGCTCTCCAGAGGCTCACGGTCTTTTTGGGAGAAGCTCATGATGAATGGCCAACACAGGGCCATAAGTGGCAAGAGGGATGCACAGGATATTGGTGACAAAGTGAAGGGTTAGAACATGTCCTTGGGTGTATGCTGAGAGACTATAACCATCTGCAAATCAATTTCTTACTTAGACCTGTGTTGACGAGAAGATGTGGAAACCAACTGGATTTTGGAGGACATAGATCTCAATGTGCAGTGGACTCTGGGTATCTACCTCTCTGAGGCTCAGTTCACTCATGGGGTAAGATAGAAATAATAAAACTTGCCTCACAGGTGTTGTTTTGTAGGATAAACTGAATAAACAAAGATTGAGTAGACAATGAAATACTCATCAAATGCTCATCGAATCATGTAAAAATGTGATTATTCACTATGTTGGAAGAAGCAAGTTCTTTTCCTCAACTGCAATATATCCCATTCCAACACAGATGTTTCCACTCTTCCCCTCCCAACTCCTTCCTTTATTCCTCTTCCTCCTCTTCCTCTTCTTCCTCTTCTTTTCCCTCTCCTCTGGTTTTCTATCTTCTCTGCTTCTCCTCTTTCTTTCTGCTTTCTCCCCTTCCCCCTATCTTCTTATAATCTTATCCATAACTGACCTATATTTATAAGAATCTGCTTATGGCTGGGCCTATGTCAAGTGCTTTACAGGTGAGTTACTTAGTTTATACCACATTCTAAAGATTGGTACTTTTTTGGGGGTACTGTTCTTTTTTTTTTTTTTTAGTATAAAACCATGTTTTAATAAAGTTGTCAAGCAGTTATAATAGGCAGTATGATTATGAGAGTCTGAAAACTGCGTATGGAGAGAGAAGCATGCATAAGCCTAGCCCTGAAAAAGAATTCTACAGTCAGCGCATTCTACAGCAGTGCACATGTTAGCAAGTTCCTCAGTCATCCTTCTGATACTTTTCTTTGCAGGTAAGATGTTTGGTATTGTGGTGGGGATTCTTCATGGTACACCACGCTTTCCATGATTCCATGGATTGGACTTAACAAATTTGGATCTTGGCATAATGACAACAAGGTGTTGATCTTAGAGTCCAGCAGATTGTGCACAACAGGAAATACTTTGGGTACTGTTCTTATTGCCAGTTTGTAAAGGAGAGAGCTTTGCCCCATTCTTCAGTGTCAAGTGGCAGGGCTGAGATGGGAACTGAGACGTTCTGCCTCGTGCCCCATCATATCACTTGCTTCTTCCTCTGTCCCAGTTTGCTCCTTGCTTCTTTGTTTCAAGTATCTTACTGGAGAGAGAAGGAAATAGCTGGGCAAGACACTGAGGCCTGTGACCCCTGACCCATGGGGACCGCTGGCCTGGGGCTGCTGGTGGGCTCTGAGGTTAGAGGGCACCATTCATCCCAGCAAGTGTGGGGTGGGCAGGAGGCTTCTTCCTGGTTCCCTTGGGTACCAGGGCCAGCTGCTAACCACTCTTCCTTAATGAGGGAGACATGGGAAAGGACAATTAGCAGCATCAGCTTGATTTCTTCCCAGGAGGGGATGTTGTGCCTGTGTTTCCAGGATGTTTTTATTCTGGTAAAAGCAGAAGTTTGCTAAGAGCATTAATAGCAGGAGGAATAAACCGTCAGTAGGATCCCATGCCCAGGGGCCACAGACCCTGAACTTCCTCAGGGGTTCTAGCTCATGTCCTGAGAGGTACTGTGTCTTTTGGTCACTGCAGGTCACTCTAGCCTGCTCACCTCTGCACCAGAGTGAGCTCTGTAAAACTCCCTGGATAAAATCCAAAGCCCCCAGCATTCCCTGGGGCCCTTCCCAAACTGATCCCCCTTGTCTCTCTATCCTCTCTGCCCCCAGGGAATCAGCCTCTCCAAATCTCTCACAGGGTAACACTGCAATTGCTTGTGACATCATTAGAAATGTATGTTTTGCTTTTAACCCCAGTTGCTGACACAGGGCTCCAGAGCATCTTTTCTGATAAGTTGGTGTTTGTTCCTAACACAAGAGCTTCTAAACTGCTTGGGGTGCTTTTGTATGCTAATGAGATGAAGCTCGACTGGGGGTCTCTAACTGCTCCAGCGTGGGGGGTGACTTCCAGAGGAGCCGACCTAGGCTGAGGGGTTGGGCCCTTGAGCTGCACCCTTATACTTTCCGGGGCAGCAGAATGGCTGGGAATGCGGTTCATTCACCAAGTACCAGCGGTCCACTCAATTGTGCCTACATGTTGGGACCTCATAGAAGCCCTGAACAATGGAGTCTAGGCAGCTTCTGGGTTGGTGAACACGTTTATGTGCTGGGAGGGAGACATCCTCAATCTATAGGGACGGAAACTCAAGCGGGGACATTTCTAGACATCACCTTCTATATCTCTTCATCTGGCTGCCCGTCTGGACCCTGTACAATAAACAGGTGTGGCAAGTAGAGAGTTTTCTTGAATTTTGTGAGCCATTCCAGCAAGAAAGGGTCCTAGAAACCCGATCCGTAACCCCTGGGTCAGACGTTAGAGCAGCCTGAACTTGCTATTGCTATCTGAAGTGGGGCAGCCTGTGGTGTGGCACAGAACCCTCACCTGGAGGTCTGTACTGATGCTGAGCAGTGCCAGAAATGAATTAGGTTGCAGGAAGTCCAGCTGGCATCTGGGGAACTGTACAGGTGGTTGGTGCAGGAGGAAAAAGACCACAAGAGCCAACTGTGGTGTGGCATGCCTGTAATCCCAGAACTCTGGAAGGCTGAGGCAGGAGGATCACAAGTTTGAGCCTAGCCCAGGCAATTTAGTGACACCCTGCCTCAAAAGAACAAAGCAGAAAGACTCATGAGTAAAGCAGAAAGATCTTCACGAGTAGAAGATCTGAGGTTATTAATTTACACCTCTTAGGTCTACAGAGGCCTTGGCCTTTGCACCTTCCATCTTCCCAAGGCAGATCAATGGAGTCACCATCCAAGTCCCACTTGTCTGATCGTGGCCAGCTACTGCTTCCTACTGGAAGTCCCCCTATCCTCTTAGGCTAGGCCATTTTTGTGCTCCCTGCAGACCTTGGCATTTCCTCAGTCCCTATTTTTTGTGGTTTATAACCATCTTTGTGTGTGCTTGGGGAAATGAGGGGCAGATTCAAAACTCTCTGCAATAGAAATTAGGTTCCTGAGAGCTGCAGGCTGAGATAATAGAGAGACAAAGCTGGTTTCTTGCACCTTTGACCTTCTGTGTACAGCCAAGCCCTTTTCTGAGATGCCTCAATTCACTTTAAAGGTCTTGATGATCTCTTAGGCTTTCCCACATCCGGGTGATTCTTTCTCCTTGGACATGGCGCAGAGGGAAGCTCCTCGTTCATTTTTTCCAGTGCTCTTACTTCTCCATCACCCACATAGTGAGCAGAACCACCAGATCTTTTCTTGCCGTTTCAGGCTTTCTGGAACCACACCCTCCACCTGGTCTCTGAGCATTGACAGATACATAACATCTGCTGGGTCCTTGGTAGTGGGTGTACCAATCTAAAGTTGGTCAAGATAATGAGGATTCACAGGAACCTTCCAGAACTATTAGCTATGCTAGTAGAAGAAATATGTTAAGAATTGGGCACAGTGCGTGTATGGAAAACATCTGTCCTCCAGGTGCCTTCTAATGGTGAGAACATTTCAGTGGCAATGGGAGGAGCAAAAGTCCCTAGGTGAAGGGTGGAAAGAGCTCTCCTGCGATCAGAAACATCAAAGTGGAGGGGACAGAGACAGTTGGGCACTGGAATGGAAAGTGACACCCGGAAGTGGAGACAGGAGGTGGAGCCAGGTGAGGATGGAGGGGAAGCCAAAGGCCAGCCATGTAAGTCCTGGAAGGGGAATTTAATCTCTTTCCTGAACACCATTAGGTCTTCTTCTTGTTGTTGGGATGATGTATGACAAGACTGTTTCATTTTCTTTGTGCATGCGCTGCCGAAACAAGAACAATTTTCATTTTCTTCGTAAGCATTACTCTGGCTGCTGTGTGGAGAAGGGGGTGTAGATGATACAAGAATGAATGTGATGAAATTCTAATGACCCTGGCAACAGATGATTATGGCTTGAGCCCTGGTGACATTACAGGAAGTAGAAAAAATATGTGATTTAAAAGATAATTAGCACGCAAATTGACACAGTGTGGGACTTGTTTAGCTCCATATCTGTGAGCTCAGGGTGTACAGTAGGTTGAATTGTAGGCAGCCTATTTTTAATGTCCGTCCACTCATACTTTGCCATGTTCTTACCAAGTGAGCAGTTAATGCTCCATTCCTTACCTATAGGTTTGGCCATGTGACTTGTAACGGCCAAAGGAATACAGAAAAAGTGACATATCTGTTCCAACTTTAGCTTTTAATGAGAAGCATTATCCTTAGGTTGCTGCTCATCCTTGTGCTTCATATGAGTGAATATACATGGAGTAGAGTGAATAGTTGTCTCCTCTCCTCTCCTCTCCTCTCCTCTCCTCTCCTCTCCTCTCCTCTCCTCTCCTCTCCTTTCCTTTCCTTTCCTTTCCTTTCTTTCCCTTTCCTCCCCTCCCCTCCCCTCCCCTCCTCTCCTCTCTCCTCCCTTCCCTCCCCTCCCCTTCCCTTCCTTTCTTTCCCTTTCCCTTCCCCTTCTCTCCACCCCCTTCTCCTCTCTCATCATTTGTTCTGGGTAAAACCAGCCACCATATTATGAGGATACTCAGGTATCTTATGCAGAGGCCCATTGAATAGGAGAGGACCTGAGGTCTCTGGCAAGTAGCTAAGGAGGAACTGAGTCCTGCCAATGGCCATATGAGTCATTTTGGAAGCAGATCTCCTCTGCTTGAGCCAGATGATCACAGTCACAAATAATAGCTTGGCTGCACTCTCAAGAGAGACAATGAGCCAGAAATCACCCAGTTAAGCAGCTCACAGATTCCTGACCCACAGAAAATGTACGATAATAGATATTTGCTGTTTCAAGCTGCTGTTTTGAGGATAATTTGATGTGCAGGAATGGATAACTAACATACCCATCCAGTAACTTCTGCTTGTTTCTCATGGGCTACACTCTGTCAGGTGGTTGATCCATTCTCAAAGTAGGCTGGGAAATGTAGTTTCAAACAAAGCAGATGGATAATCTAAGCAAAGCTAATGCTCCTATGAATGTGGAAGAAGGGATATTGCTTCAAAAAACTTCTGTCTTGCTCTTTTATGGTATTCTTTGTGGCCCAAAGTTGTAAGGAGTTGAAAATAGTTGTGGAAATACCTCCTCTTTTCTTTTCTTTGTTACTAATTTAGGACAGTAAGGAAGCAATTCCATGAAATGAGAGTGCTACTGCTTCAGTTGCTGGATATCAAATAAAATTTTGAGAGAAAGAAGTCCTATCTGTGACTATCTCCTAAAAGCAAGTCAGTCCAAAGTTATCTGCATCATCAATCAGCTATTTCATTTTCTTAAGAGCACATTAATTTAAGAATGTTCCTGCTGGCCAGTTGTATGGCTACGGGAAGATTTGGAAGGATGAAGAGCTTCTCAATTTTTCTAACTGGCAGATTCTCCTTCATTCTTTTTCAAGAGGAGAGGCCCAAGAGCCATTATAATATTTCATGTCGTATACTTGAATATCTGCCACAGGAATATTTACTTTTTTCCTAATTGAAAGCAGAGTGCAATCTTAGTTTTAATGTTCTCATCAAGCACATTGATCGTACCAAAAGCCTTTTTGAGCTATTTCCCAGTGGGTGGGGGACAAATATTCATTGATGACCTACTGTGTGCCAGATGCCTTACATATATTAACCACTTTAAATATGCACAACAGCCCAATGATGGTGTTCATTATTATGTTTACTTTATAGATGGGATTCATGAAAATGACTTTCCAGGGGCAGAGTGGAAATATGAATTCAAGACTCTGGTTTCCAAACTGTCACTTGCTTCTGCTTCCAATTTCAGAAGGAAAAATTCATTTTTCTTGACCATTGCTTAACTTTCCTCCATCAGTTGATTCTTTGACCCAGTTAAAAGTTAATTCCAAAACTTTTAGTCACTTACACAGTGCCTAATTGTATTTTAATATTTGATGTGCTTAGAAATGTATGAAGAATTAGTGCTTATTCTGAGCTGATTATCACATCCTGGCATGTGTTATGGCATGGGAACTGTGGCCTTTGGGATATTCTTGAACTATTAATGGGGATATGAATAATACTGCTATTCAAGGAGCCCAAGTAGACTTCACTTTTGGTCACTTTAAAAAATAGCTTTGGGAGGTAGTGGAGCTCACTTTTCCCGAAGATGTTGGCTGACTGATGAATTGGTGGTATTTGCTGGCCTATTGAATGGTAGGGTCATCTGTAGTCAGGATTTTATTTTGTTTCTTAGTTTTTCAGAAATTGAACTTTTTGGGGAGATCATTTGAGAGTCTTGTTCAGTGGCAAGAACTAAGACAGATAGGCCTTGCCCTTGGCCCAATTTCCTCTAATAGCAGTCCCTGAAAAGCTAAGGACAACATCAGAGCTAGGATGCTGACACTGATACAGCCAAGATACAGAACGCATATGGACTCCGGCTCCGGTCCTCTTTCCCAGTGAAAAGTAAGATGCGTGATTGAAAAATATGGTTAAAGCTTAAATTAGAAAATAATATAGTAGCATATACATTTCTATTAATCTCACTTAAAATACTCCCCGCTCCATTCCCACCATCCTTATCCCATCATTCTTGTCACTTTCAGAAGGGGTTCTAGAAGCCCTCTTTTGTGAGTGTCTTTAGTTGTGGTGTTCTGGATACCTCAGTTCAAACATTTACCTTTCATGGTCATTTTGACTCGTGGGAAAAGTTACAAGTTGCATGGTGTTGGATCCCTTGAATAAGATAGACCAGGATGTAATGTTTATTTTTATTTGTAATACATATCTGCAGTACATAATGACTGCATTCCTCATGGGCAGTTAGTACATGTATATAACATATCTTAATTCTTAATTGCCAGATGATGCTCAGCTCTTCCCCCTCCATTCACTCCACCTCCTGGTCCCCTTCTCATTTCCTAAAGGTGTATTTCCCTACTTCCTATTCTCCATCCTTCATTTTGCTCTTTATTTGTATTTTGGGTTTCTCTTATAAAAGAAACCATGTGATAGTTAAACTTGTGTTTCTAATTTATTTCACTTAACATTCTGGTCTCAGTGCACCCATTTTCCTACCAGTGACTCAAGTTTATTCTTCTTGATGGCACAAAAGTACTCCACTATGTATAAATATAACAGTTTCTTTATCTATTCATCTGTTGATGGACATATAGGCCACTTCCAAGACTCAGCTATTATGAATTGTGCTGCTATAAACACTGGTATACATGTATCACTGTAATATGATGCTTTTAACTTTTTCAGGAAGATACTTAAAAGGGAAATGCCTGGACCAAATGGAATTCTTAGTTTTAGGAATCTCCATACTGCCTCTCCATTGGATGGCACTGGGTAGCAGCATGCAATGTGTTTTTATCACACTTTGTGGTAGATTAACTAATGGTCAACTTGCAACACCCAGCTGAACTGAATCAGTGTGATGCTGGGTGTGGAAGGCCCACCTGAGGATTGTTGCCAGCAGCATAAAAGGACAACTGGAGGGGAAGATGGTGCACTGTTGATTCTCCTCAAGAAGCCTAGCATGCTGGTTTTCCAGCTGTTCTCATCATCAGAGGGGCCCGGGTTCTTGCTGTTGCTGAGGATGGCTGCAGTTCTTTTCACGGGAGCTCTGGCCCTTACCTTGAGCATTGCTTCCTGGCTCCAGTGTGTATCCCTTAGTCTGCTGTCACAGATCCTTCATCCTGCTGACATAGGCTTTCTAGCTTCCACCACTGACTTTTGGGTTTTCTCAGTGCAGATACTTGATACAGACTTGCATGAGTCATTGTCATGAGTTGTAGGCCTCCAGTTGAATGCGTGCAGGACATTGCCATAGGATACAGGCTCTTAGCCAAATTCCTTGGGTCTCTACTCTGTGGACAGATCTCCCACACTCTTTTGCATTTGACTTTTTGGGTGAATATTATAAGATAATCCTATAAACTATGTGTCCTGTATTAAATCTTCTTCCTTGTAAACTCTGGCTACAACTCACCTCGTAAGAACACTTATGAAAGAGAACTTTCATAACTGCTCCAGAAAGTGGCAAGAATGAGTAGATAGGTGTGTTTAAAGCAAGAAGGAAGATTTTGAAGGGGATTAATGATAATGTGATTTTTAATGTAATAAATTTTTTAAAAATTTAAACATTCACTGTATATTTTAATTGCCTTTTGTATTTGGATTGCAGTGATTGAAATCAACCCAAGAGAGTTTAAGAAGAAAACAAAAAGAAATTTCTTGGAAGGTGTCAGTAACACCTGCTTTTATTTGTTTGCCATCTTCTATTCCTTTCTTTCTTTTTCTCATTCAATCATGTAACTGTGGAAAGGCTGCCAATCGTAGGCCTTTCTCCTGTTGCCATAGAGATCAGTCAGGTGACTGATGCTCAGCCAATTGGATTGATTTTTTGTTTTTTTTCTCCGGTGCTGGGAACCGAACTCACGACCTTGCGCTTGCCAGGCAGGCGCTGTGCCGCTGAGCTAAATCCCCAGCCCCCAAGGATTGAGTCATTTCTCATCTTAAAAGAGTTAGTGACAAGTGGGTAGGTGAGCATGCTTTCAGTTCTGGCCTGAAGACTTTCTCTGAGATTTCTTTTTTTTTTTTCTTTCTTTTTCTTTTTTGTGGATCAAGAGAAGGGCCTTGACTCTGAGGTCTAGGAACTGGAACAATGGGTGATTTGTTTATTGTATCCTATAACTTGTGCTGTTAATGTAAATTTTATTGTGACTACCTGACTACTTTTTCTCCTTTTCTTTTTTTTTCTTTCCTTAAGTTGGTTAAGTACTGTTGCTTTCAACCCAAGGAATGCCATTGAATCCTGAAAGATCCCAGGTAATCTCTTGGTCTCAAGTTCAGCAGGGCCTTGGCAGACTACAGCTGGTATGGTCAGTAACTGAACAGGGCCAGGACCATATGCTAAAATAGGACTGCAGTGGTTCACTTTAGAGGTGGGGAGGCAGGACTCCAATAAAGGGAATCAGTATGAAATGTCCTAAGACTTCCAAAGAGATAACTATCTCCCCAGTCTCTTGGTATGGAGACCAATGTTGCCCACACTTTGTAATCTCCAAGGGGATCTGGGAATGATGCCCTTCTGGGCCCTTCTAGGCATCATTTCCAGAGATTATAATTCAATTGATTTAGAGTAAGCTCAAGGATTGTCTTCTTAAAACAATTGCTGTCAATGTGCAATCAATGTTGACAGTCACTAGTGTAGTAGAATGTGTATAATGGTATCCAATAAGAATTTTGCCAGACCACCTGATCGAGCAATGAAAAGCCAGAATAAACTCTTTTTGAGTTATATTTCTGTATTTTAGTTCACAGGAATAGAATAGTTTGCATATAATTACTATTGAAGAAGGCTAATTGGTATCCCTGCTGTCTTAGAAAACTTTTTTTTCATAATTGTTTTAGCTGACTTTGGGGATTTGAGAGATTTTGGCATTCTGTTGATCTGATGCTGGAATCAGAATTTTGAGTAACATCTGTCTCCATCTGAAACTTTCCAGGGCTCATGGTCTTCAGATTTTTCTTAAAGCTCATAAGAAGTAAAAACCATTAGATGAGGCTTCCAGGGACATATATTCCTGCCATGATACAAAGGTTATATTTCTAAGGTTAGGCCCTTTTGATCAGTGTTAATAATGCCCCTTCATTGACCACTGTGGGATATGGGTTGGTGTAGCAGTGGAGGGTGGCCTGAGCGAGGAAGAAATTGTGATAGGTAATTTTTAGAAATTTACAGATATTTTGTTCAATATTTTTCTCCCTTGAGTTATATATAACCTATTCATATTTTGTGTCTATGATGCTTATTGATATAATGTCTTCTTTTGTAGACACATAGGGACTGGACCAGTGTTGGTCACTGTTGTTCCAGCTACTCTTCAGGCTTCATGGTATAACACAGGCAGCATTTCACTGCAGGTCAGAAATTCAGGCAGGGCACAGTGGGATGGCTCATCTCTTCACCATAATATGTAGGCTTTTGATTGTGGTGTTGGATTGCCTGCCTGAGGCTATGTGTCTGGGGTGACACATATCTGAGGTTACATGTGATATCTTCTGGGATTGGGTTCTTGACCTTTTAAATGATTACTTTGCTAATGGGTCAACCTATAATGGTATTAGGTATAAGAACTATAAGATGTAAACTGCACATTTCCCTTTCTTCACATGAAGATAACTGTATCAAACACATCAGATTGACTAGTTGTATTTATTGTCTGTTAATGCATGACAAAGTACTCCAAAACTTAGAATTCTAAAATAATAAGCATTTAAGATCACATTGATTCTATGGGGAAGGGACTTGAGAGACGTTTAGGTGAATAGCTCTCGCTCAAGGACTCTCTTGAGATTGTAGTCCAAATGCCAATCAGAAAATTTTTAAAAATTAAAACTGGTATGTCATTCAGCACTGCAGTTATCCAAAGGCTTACACAAGGCTGGAGGGTCTACTTCCAAGGTGGCTGAAACTTCATTTTGTCCTAGATGTTGGCAGGTGACCTTAATTTCTTTCCATGTGCACCTGGCCCCAAAGCTGCTGAAAAACTCTGAACATTGAAACCACGTTCTTTTGGGGTAAGGCGTCCTAGGGAAAGCAAGGCAGATAGATGGTGCCGCGTCTTTTATGACCCAATCTGAGAAGGCACACATTGCTATTTCTGATATATCCTATTTGGTTTCACAGGTCAGCTTATTCAGTGTGGAAGTGAACTACCAAAGAACATAAATACCAGGAGCAAAGAGTCCTTAGGGACCATCTTGGAGGGTGGTTAGAGCAAAGTCCACAAGACTGGCAGAGTGAAACACTGAGCACACCTCAATTATTTCCTTCACTCTTAACTTTAACAACAATTTCTGCATTTAAATCTCTCAGATCCAATAAGAAAGGACTTCTGATATCACTATTTTTCTCTGAGGCTCAAAGTGCCAACTTCATACATTTAGAAATGTGCTTTCTTATTTGTGGATTCTGTTTTTTCTCTTGCCACAAGAATCTTTCTAATTCACAAGACCCAGTTCCCGATTAACCTTTATTCTCTCACTGAACAGGAGGTAATCTCTCCCATATGAGGACTTGGAGCTCCAGGAAGGGCTTAATTCTGAAACCTCATGAAAAGTAGCAACACGAAGACAAGTGTCACTTCGGAGCCCTCCTGGGCCCCGGGCTGATTAGAAAAATGCTGTAAAATAATTGCATAGGTCGAGCAACCTCTGGAGTGAGCAGAAGCTGGGCTGGTAACAGAAGCCCGGCTGTTATCCCTATCAACAGATAAGGATGTTGCTAAAATCAGGATGAACAAAGAGTATTTTATGGGTGCGTCAAGCCTGTGAGAAAAACAAGGCCCTCAGCTTCCTTAACAAGTGCAACCCCAAGATACAGAAGAAGGCGTAGCACATTCAAATCTCACAATGTAGGGTGATTTCTAGGTTGATTGCAATGATGGAAACAGAGAGAGAAAGGAGGAAAAATTCAGGAAAAGGAACATGACAAGAGAACACCTACCACTCACTCAGTGAATATTTATCAGGCATTGACCTATGCTTCCTTCCGCTGGTTAAAGGGATGCACAAGGTAAGTAAGATACGGTCTCTGCTGTCAGGGGGTTCAACCTTGTGATGGGGAATTAAGCTGCAAGCAGATCATCTTGCTCTAACATGTGTGATGTGAGTACAGATGAAGTTGCTGTTTTTGGCCTGAGGACTAAATGAGATTTCCTGAAGGAGGTGACGATGTCTGAGCTGAATTTTACAGCTTAGCAGCAAAGGAAGGAATAAGGAAGCCACCCGGATTCCTTCCTTCCTTCCCTCTCCCTCCCTTCCCCGCTTTTTCTTTTAAAGCAATACCAGCTGTTCCCCTGTAGTGGGCGCTCTGAGTAAGAAAACTGCTCTACAAATCAGGAAGACAGAGGTGCAAGGAGAGAACAGTAGAGAGGTGTGTATGAGAATGACAGTTCCTATTTATATATTTTCAAATAAGGTTTACTTGTTTTTGAGAAGATAGGCAGGCTTTGCTCAAAGAGGGCCATGGAAATAGGTATAGAGACCATCTAACAGTGTTTCACAGTGAGGGAGGAGGATTGGACAAACTTCTCAAGACACCTCCTAATTTCTTGAGATGTGAGGACGGGAGTTTCCTTATGCAAAGTAATGGCCCTTCTCCCCCCTTAATCTTCTACCATTGCTGTGGAAGGGTGACTGCGTTAATATCGATTGGGCTCTATCCCAGCCCTCAAGTGGATACAGGCTCACTGGTCCCTTCGGGTCTGGAGGGGAGCTGCTTTTTCTTGAAGCGACCAGGTGATTTCCTGTCTTTCCCTGATGTCCAGACGAATGTGGAGCAGACTTTCTCACCCACTCCTGGCACCGAGGACTGTTTTTTTTTTCTCTGATAAGAAAATGAAGAAATTTGAAAAACACAGTGATAACAAATGCTTCTTTTCCTTCAAATTCAGCAGCTGTCAACCAGACTGAAAGTGACTGAAGTTAGAAAACTTTCCCTGCTGGGGATGTAGCTCAGCTGCACCAAGCCTGCCTGGCAAGCGCGAGGTCATGAGTTCGATTCCTAGTACCAAAAAAAAAAAAAAAAAAAAAAAAAAGAAAAAAGTTTTAGAAACCTTTCCCTGTCTCTGTCATAATCCCAGGGCTGCTTCAACAACACACTGTTTAATTACAGCAAAACCAACACAATAGGATTAACATGCAGGCAGGGGTGAGAATAAATACCTTACCTCCCATGCAGGAGAAGAATGCCCTGGTGCTACCTGCTGGGGTTGAGATGGGGACCTGGGGACAAAGACTTTGCCAGGGTGTGGCTTCAGAGCTGGAGTTTCCTCCTTTCCTGGTGCCTCCGCCAAGAATGCCTGAGGAAGCACCCTGTGATCCAGGGAAGCTCTGGGCTGTGAGATATCAGGGTTTTGTGTGAAGCTATGACCCAAACTCACTTATCAGCCCCTTCTGGATAAATATGAGACACTGGGGTGTGTCCAGTTAGTTCAATATCTACTGACTAAACACTAGTATGTGCAAAGCCCTGTGCCCAGTAAAGAAGGGAATTTCAAATTTAACATCAGAGGCCTGGGTACAGTAAGTGAGCATGAACATTGTTTTTGCACCTATAATCCCCCAGGGGCCTGGGATACTTGCCCCACCCAGCTTGGTGAGCTTGCGTCTTCAGAGTTGCCCTGGCATCAGCTCCTCCTGCTGTTCACCCTGGATACAATTGTGGGTCTGCCTGCCCGCTTCTTTTTTCTTCCTTCATGGGCTCTTGCCCACCCCACTATTCATTTATTTCCTACATGCTTGTGTCCCCCACTAGGTTTCCATGGGATTCTTGAGTACAGGCCAGTATCTTTTTTATTTCTCTGTCTGTATTTTAAAAACGTAGTTCCTGGGCTATACTAGGTTCTTAAGAACATTTGTTCAAGGAATGACTAAAAGTATGATTCTGGATGCTTCCCTACTCTCTTGAGCTTTTTATATCTTCAATTGCCCCAAGACTTGACTTGGTGATCCCGAGGCCCCTCTGAAAGCTAACACTCTTTTTCATTGCTTAGGGTAAATTACACCCACACCCTGCTGCCTGCAGGTTGCTGGAGGAGATGCTCCAGGACTCCATGAGGACAGCAGATGCTTCATTTTGCAATGGAGAAAAAAATAAAAGAAAGATCCCTTGGGGTATCTTTGGGTCTTCTCAATGTTTCCCTGTGCGTGTCCAGTGTCCTCATTGAGAAAGATGGTTACATCTCTGCTAGCAATGTTGGTGACATTGGCAGAATTGCTAGTTCTCACCAATGTCAGGCTCTTTTCTCCTTGAATATGTAGAAGGCTATGCTTCCAAGAGGTTTAGGTGGGAATATGCTGCTCCTTTAGGCTGGAAACAGTGTTTGTCACTTCTAGGCTGTAGTGCTTTAGAGAAGGAGCACACCTCTCTCTTATGCTGCTCTATTTTGTGAGGAGGCCTTATATTCCAGGTGTTTCAGCTCCAACAAGTGGATCCGCAGGGTGACAGGTGACTATGTAGGGCAGAGTATTCTGTTAGCCCAGTCAACATGTATTATAATTGAGCAGTAGAATGTTACTGCACTAACCCACTGAGATTCAGAGCTATTTGTTACCGATGCAAAAGGTTGAGTCTTCTGACTGGCAGTCATGAAGCTGTTTATAGGCTTTTCTGCTGTGAGCTTGCAAGTCCTCAATCCTGCATGGAGCCTCTTTCCATGCTGGAGCTGGAGCTGGATCTGGAGCTGGAGTAACTCTAAAATGCCTTGATAATGCAGTGCTACTTTCCATCAGGGGACTGCTAAAATTGGAAAGGGGTGCTTTTGAAAAAAGTCACAGGAATAAAACAGGCCAGGAGGGACCAAGGGACTTCTCTGAGGAACATTGCCATTTAAATGGATGGCTTTGGCTTGTCTTCTATTAACAAGTTGCCATTCTGACCAGGCAACTTCCCTAGGGAGTCAGTTATTTATCCTTTTTGAGTAATGGGGTGTCATTTCACTAACAAATGAGTAGACAAGGCATCGAGAATGGAGCCTCACTTCTAAAGTGTCATGGGACCAGGGAAGAGAGGCATAGCAGTACCACCTAGTTCTAAAGTTCAAATTCAAACTCAAATGACCGCAGCTGGAATCATTTTCTTTCTAGCTGTGGCTAGGCAAGTGGCTTTACCACTTAGGGAAGTGGCTTTATCTCTATGACTAGTGGTTTCTTAAATGTAAAAGCGTTAAGGAGAAAAATGGTCCTCATTGGGCAGTTTTGGATGTTGAAGAAGATGATGCACTGTGGCAGGTAGACATCTAATGTCACAACTGACCACATGATAAACCTCTATCTCCATTTAGTCTCCGTCACATTTCATGTGCATTGTATGCTGACAGCACAGCCTCTCCACCTTTGTGATTCTGACTGACATTGTTTGTGCTGATCTCACGTCAAATGAAGTGATCTGGACACTTCCAGAGTCAAACTGTGGAGGATGGGTGCTGGGAGTCTGTGTCAGCATCTCTCTTGGATGCCTTCCATGCTGTTTTAGTTACCTATTGCTGCAAAAAATATTGGTCCTTTTATATCAATTGAAGAACATCCAAACATTTGTTATTCCACAGTTGCTGTGAGTCAGGGATTTGCAGGCAGCTTAGCTGGTGCCTTTGGCTCAGACTCCCAGGAAGTTGCAAGGTATAGGTTGGGGCTATGGAAACCCCACCCTCCAAGGGTGAGCACTTTGGGCCCTTGCTGGCTGCCGGGCACACTGACCTCTCCACAGGGTAGCTCACAGATCACAATACATCATCTAACTTCCAAGAGGGAGGCTGGAGAGAAGGGGAGCAGAGAGAGAGTGAGAGAAGAGAAGAGAAGAGAAGAGAAGAGAAGAGAAGAGAAGAGAAGAGAAGAGAGGAGAGGAGAGGAGAGGAGAGGAGAGGAGAGGAGAGGAGAGGAGAGGAGAGGAGAGAGGAGAGCGGGGAAGAAAGAAAGGAAGAAAATCCACAGACATAAGCAACAGTCTTTCTGTGACCTGGTCTGGGAAGAGATACCCCATTGCTTCTGCCACATTCTATTCATTAGAAGTGAGTCAGTCATTCCAACCCATACTCAAGGGGTCAACACAAGAATGTGACTTTGGGAAGCAGGAATTATTTGGGGTGATTTCCCTCAACCCCCTCACTTGGGGAGCAAGATACAGGTCTCCACTTTGTTTCCTGAATGTATTCTCTTCCCTTTGGTCAGGTTTCCCTGGCACTGGGCAAGTGATAGGGCCCAGGATTCCAGGCCCTTTTCAGGGTTACAGTGACTTACAGTCCTCCCCACTCTGCTCCCTAGCTCAACTTAGTCTTAGCATTCTTTGACTCCTTGAAATAGGAAAGCTCATCTGATTGATTACTAATTCTTCAAAATCTATTATTAATGAAATTGTCCCTCTGCCCAGAGTCTTTTAAAGCCTTGACTTCCGATGCTTAAAATCTAGGATTTGGAAACAGAAAATGACTGTCTCAAACTCTCTTTTCTACTATGAGTTTCACAAGCTTTTCTTGAAGCTCTGAGGAATGCTTTTCCTGTATTTGGGCTGTACTATCCTCTTCCCACAGCAGAGAGTGCAGAAAGCTCTAGCATCCTAGACTTGCAGGAGGGCTGGCAGGAATGAAGGAGGTGAGACGGAAACATACCTGCTACTATTTGACAAGATTGCTAAATATATAAAGCACTTGGCACCTTCCTGTTTGCTCATTAGGTATGAATTCTTTTCCTTGTTAATCATCTTTGTTGAAAGCGGGGCCATTTCTGGAGGGGAGCAGTTAGGAGTATCAAGGACTTGAATGAAACTGTAGGGTCTCATCCAGGGATGGGAAGTTACATCTGGGGATCAGCTTTTATTGGCTGCTGGCGGCATAGTGGACTGGCCTCACCTCAGATACAAAGAGAGGGAAGGCCCTGGGGGATGTAGAAGAAAGTAGAACAAAGGACTCAGTAACAGCATCAGTGCTTTCCCCATTGATAGGGAGGGACCTAGTTAAACTCAGTGAATTAGGTCCCATCGTGAGGAGGAGTTATATCACAGGCTCTTGAGATCACAGGGTAGTTTAACCTCAACAAATGACCTATTGAACAAAAGGAGACTTGAGAAGAGAAGGGGTCTCCCCTGACATCATCACCATCATCATCATTACCATCACCATCGTTGCCATCACCATGGTTGTTATCATCATCATCATCATTAGTTCGCTAACATGTTTGAATTCTATAGTGAGTGCTTGTTGTGCTCTGCTTTATCTCCTTGGCTCATCTCCTGCAGTAACCATTACACTAGGAAGCTATTTTCTTCAGATATGATCTCAGGGCCTTCTCTTCTTGTTTTCTGGTCCACGTTTTGTCTGATGATCAGCTTTGTCTGATGCTGTCTTGCTTCCTTTAAGAATCCTTCTGATGCCATGGCAATGGTAGCCTGACAGTGGCCTCCAAAGAACTGGATTAATAATCTAGTCTTCTGTCTTTGGGGCAGATAATTCTGATAAGAATTTGGTGTAACCTCTCAGAAAATCCTGGTACGACTGAATCTTGTCTGTTCGTGGTGGTGACCAACCTGAGGGCATACCCTTTATGGATTTCTCTCCTTCTTTGTTCCACTAATCGTTGTCCTTTCTGTTCCCTGATCACTTCTCCAAGCCTATTCCTGCCCAAACCTTTTAACTCAGGGAATGCTTTCTGGGCTGGAGTAGGAGCACTGGCAAGGGTTCTTCCTTCTCTGGACTAGATCCTGTGCTAAAGGTTTCATTCACAGTTTATTCAAATATTCAAGGTAAGTACCAGTATCTCCATTTTCTAGATGTGGCAGCAAAGGTGTAGAGAGGTAAAAGAACTTCAGCAAGACCTCACAGCCAAGAAGTGGCAAGGTTGGTGTGTGCATGGGTCATTCAGCTCCCAAAGCACAGCTCTGAGTTAGCTCTCATGCCTGGAATCCCAGTCCAGGCAGTGGGGTCCCAGTTTGTGTCACTGGTGTGATCTTCTGTGGGGGAGGGAGGACCCTCTCCACAAGGGCGCTGTAGGTGAGTATTGTCTTTGTTCTACACTGCCAGCCTGCCCCCAACCATGTTCTAAAATTGCAAATTCAGAACCATGGCCAAGGGCTCAGAGGCTTCTACCCTTCTGAATTCTAAATACCTTGAAACTCATTTGAGATTCCTTGGCAGCTGAAAAAGGGGAAAGTGTGCTTGACTTGCTCTTTTAGTTTTCTTTTCTTAAAGAGACTAAAAGGTAATTTTGGTAGTAAGCTTGCAGCCCCTGGCCCAGTCAGTTGCGATAAAGAAACAGAAGTTGACTGCTGATGTCTGCCAGAGTTAGCGTTGTTTTGTCCTTGCAGAGAGCAGGTGAGCCTCATTTTAAAAAGTCTTCCTGTGACACAATTGATCTGCTGCAGTGTGGACCTCTGACCTCTAACCTCATCCCAGCTAGACTTGAAATTCCATCATTGGTATCTAATCACGAATGTGACTTAAAGATGCTAGGAAACTGCCAGCCTCCCAAATAAATCACTGTCATGTACCACAGTGACTGGAATTCCATTTTCACTGCAAGTAGACAACAGATACTACACGTTACACCTGCCAGACACTGTATGTTTTACATGAATTTCTCAATCCATCTTTATAGCCCATTATACAGATGAGGACACTGAAACCCAGACGGAATACTTGACTTGCCCAAGACCAGAAAGTAGAGGTGGCATTTGAGCTGAGAATATTTAGCTTCCAGAATCTAGTTTTGTTCCACCTCATCAGATGCTTCTATTAGTGATGTCTTCCTTTGGATTAGGCCTTGCTGTCTCTGGGGAATCATGAAGATGATTTGATTAATGAATTTGCAAAAGTTCTCTGGTTGGGGAATGAGGGTTCCAAACCAAGCATATGGCTGGATCAACAGTTCTTCCAAGGACTGGTTCAGTCAGGCCTTATCAGGGTCCAGGACCTGGCGACTGAGTTACATTGCAGAATTTTGAATATGCAACCATGTCAGACACCTGGAACGGGTGAGGAGTACTGCGAACCTCAAACAGCTGCTGTCCTGGCATAGAGCATCAGCAGAGACCTGCTACTCCAGATGCGCTCTGCAGGCCAGTAACACTGCATGATACTGGAGTTTGTTGCGAAGGCAGGATCTATAGAGGGCCTCTGCCTGCTGCATCAGAATCTGAATTTTAACAAAGTCCCTGGTGATGTGAATGCACAATATCATTTGTGAAGCACTGAGCAGAGAGGCTGAGCTAGCAGCCTGTGATCACACTTCAACTTGATGCTGCAGGATTCCAAGGAGCTCTCATGGCCTTGCCAACCAACCTGGGGCTGCGCCTATCAATGGACCATGTGACACAGATGAAGAATTGTGTGTGTGTCCCCCTTCACTGTCACCCCGATTTGATCTTGTGTATATTTTTAGTGCAAACACTGAATGAGAATTCATTCGACATTAATTTTCTGCAACAAAGTGTTTTGTTGAGTCAATTCCATTAAGCCATTTTAATCCAAGGTTTAATTTTCTATACAGCTCAACGAAAACCATTTCCATTTTTTCCCATTAAAATGTTCATTTGAAACAAAATTGTTTTCATGGGATCAATTATTTTCTGTTTAAATTTTACAATAAACACTTGACTCATCAATCTCTTTCCATATACTAACTTTGTGCTGATTATAACCTCTGCTACATGGAGCATTATCTTTGCTTGCTTGTTTATTTCTTTTGTGGCCATTCTTCCCATCAGGTTCAAATCTCGGATCAAATTTTGCAGGTCTAAATTTTGTCAGTAATAGCTGTTTATTATTCTGTCAAACTTTAGCTTATTACAAATTTTAGTCATGTTAGTTTTACATGTTTTTGATTATTTTTTGCTGGAAATATATAGTAAAAGTAATCACCAGAATGATAAGAGGATGATTTCTGTGTGTGTCGTGTTTTTCTGCTTTGTCTTTAGGACCGAAAACAGTGCCTGTTATAAAAAAGATATTCCATAAATATCTGTAGTCAGAAGGATAATATTCACCAGTAACTGAATCAAAGACTGGTGGTTTATTTGTGTTAGTCTGATAAGAAAATTGATAAGCAGAGAGATGGAGAAAAGGCGGGAGTGGAGAAGGTAGAGGCATTGCATATACATATGTATGTGCAACCACTTAAGTGGTTTCAAAGCCTAAAGTCCCAACAGCCAAAGCCAGCCGCAGGATCAACCCCAACTTCAACAGGCAGGAAAGTACGCTCCACGTTTGTGACTGAAGGAGAGGATGAGTCATCATTTTAGGGAGAGAGGGAGGGAGGAGCAAGAAACAGGAATCCAACCAACAAGTTCAGTGCTTGAGTTTGCTGGGTCCTGATTCCTCCACTGCATCCCCACTACTTAGTCATGAAACTTCAGGTACAATAAATCAACATCGCTGAGTCCCATTTTCCTCATCTGTGGACTAGGCATAACCCATCTCACAGGGTTTCAGGGAAGCTTGCCTGACTTATTCCAACAATTTTGTAACTGGTCCTCTTGTCTTTACCTTGCACACTGTGTACACACAGCTGGAGTCATCCTTTAAATACAAAAGTCATCCACACACACAGAAAACAGAGTAGTGATTGCTGACTTTGTGGAAGGAGAAGAGGAAAGAAAAGGGGAGCAACAGTTAATAGTAGGAAGTTTCTTGTTGGGGTGAGGAAAATACTCTAAGATTGTCCTGACAGCTATGCAGTTGGGAATATATCATCCACTGCCCTGGAATTTATCTTCTCTCCCTGATTGTTGCACATTTCTCTCCTTGCATTTTCTTCTAGTATTTTTAAAAAACAGTTATGTATTTATTATCAACCTCCTCTGTCTCTCTTTCTCTTCCTCGCCAAACCACACCAGGAGAACGTAACCTTCAGGAAGGTGAGGATATTTACCTGTTTGGCTTGCTGCCCCGTCTGCAGAGTGAGCCTGGCACATAGTAAGCCCTCCATAAATATTTGCTGAATGGATGATGCAAACAGTATAATGCTTAGTAAGGGCTAAGGGCCTTGCATGAATGAGGAGTACAATCAATGTTAGCTTTTATTGTCATTATTTATTTATTTATTTATTTATTTTTTTGGGGGGGGGTTTCGCCGGTACCGGGAACAGAACTCACGACCTTGCGCTTGCCAGGCAGGCGCTTTTACCGCTGAGCTAAATCCCCAGCCCCTGTCATTATTTATTTTGAATAAGCTACTTAATTATCAAATTTTCTGTCTGAAGTGGCTCTGAGTTTGAGTCAAATGTTTTCCCCCTGGGAGTCCTTGCTTGCTTCCTGTGGTGTCCATAAATGCAACACTTTAGATCCAGGTTCTTTCCTGCTGAGCATAGCCAGCCATAGCATTTCTAAATCTCTGGGCTCTCAATTCCCTGCTGGTCTTTGCAGAGAAGTATCAGTTTGTTGTTAAACACACTGCCCCATTCTCAGCAAAAGAATGAAAAATAACATCGATCCACAACTGTGACATCAGACGTGTCTCCAGCCCAGGAAGGAAGGGACTGAGAATCAGTTATGTGAGTTGACTTACCCCATGTCACCAGGCTGCTGAAGGATGAAATTGCTACTACTGGAACACAGATCTTGGGGACCTGGTCCTCACTCTGCATTTCTGGATTTTGGGGCAATTCTGTTCTTTAAAGCTGTCTCCCTCACAGTAGAGCTGAGCGCAAGCTTGCAAATCCTTTGTATAAATCTTGCATGCTTCTTGTTATCAGCCTACTGTCCTCTTAAACCCAGCGCTCAGATGCACTTAGAGTAATTCCTGTGGACTCAACTGCAGAAGACCCCACTGGCATACAGATGTGCTACTCTGCAGTGGGAACTGTCTGATTGCAACTTGTGGTACACAGCATGGACAATTAAGTTGGAGTCTTTCATCACCACTCACCATGTAATGGGAATAGGTGACTGTGGATCATTTTGTTTGCATTATTAAGGTCTGGGATGCTAAGCTTGGTAAGGAGGAGCTTGCAAGCTCTGGAAAGGCAAACCCATTCTTCAGAAGGCTTGCAAAAGCTCAGTGCAGTCACAGGAGCCATGAAAAATAAGTATGTGAACATCAAATGGTAGCCGCGGGAACTTGTGCTGGCAAACCCATTTATGGAAGACCTAAAGGCAAGAGTCTCCTTCCATTAGGCAATTGCATTTGGCAGGACACAAAACAGCACTGTAAGCTGTAGAGCACAGAGCACACCAAATCGTTGCAAATGCATTTGCTTGCTGGTGGTTGGCTTTTTTTTTTTTTTTGGAACAAACCATTTGAAATGAGATCAGAGAGCACTGTTTGGACATCTTTGTACCCTCTGGACCTACAGTACTTAGTGGTTGTGGTCTTTTCCTTGGGTTGCTGGAATATTCTGTTAGAATAGGAGTTCCCCACAGGAGGGGAGTTCATTTATCTCCAGATCAGTGTAGCACTTACTGAGTGCTGCAAATGGGCCAGGGGTTGGGGGTGGAAGAAGCTAGATTCTTGCCTTCCAGAAAGTCACAGTCCAAGGCAATGTAAATACTTTCCTGTGCAACACTGGCAGATACTATATGTGTGCAAATCAAACTGTAGACTTCCATGTTATAAGACTATGCATGTATGAATGTGCATGTATGTTTGTATATGTAAAGGTCATTCCCTGAAAAATGACAAATATGAAAAGATCTTTAGTTACTTGTTTCCTTTTTGTTCCCCTCCTTTTTTCTTTAAGCTTGAGGTGTCATACACAGACCATAGAGAGCACCCACTGTAATTGTATACAGTAGGCCTTCCATATTTGTGGATTCAACCAACAGGGGATTGAAAATATGTGGGAAAAAAACTGCTTCTGTTTTGAACATGTATAGACTTTTTCCCTTGTCTTTATTCTCTAAGCAATACATTCTAACAATTATTCACTTAGAGCTTGCATTATATTATTTATAAGTAATTTAGAGGTGACTCAGAGTATACAGAGGAATGTGTGTAGGTTATATGCAAATACTACACTATTTTATATAAAGGAGTTGAACATAACCTTATACGGATTTTGGTATCTATGCAGGGCCCTGGAGCTGAACTCCATGGGTGCTGAGGGATGACTATAGCTCAGTGACAGAATGTTTACACAGTTATGCAGCCATCACCACAGTCCTATCCTCTTGCCCCGCAAGAAGGAAATCTTGTGCCCATTTTCAGTCACTGGCCCACACAGCTCAAGGTAACCACTAACCTACTTGCTCTCTCTACAGATCTTCCTTTCCTGGACACATTGCACAGTGAATTTGTGCAAAATGTGATCTCTTGTGTCTGCTTTCTTTCAGTCCGCATGTTTTTTTGTTCATCCACTAGACACACTGGGAGCAATTTTTGCAGCATCAATAAATATTTTAACTTTATCTTCTTCCTTCACCATTAAAGACACAATTAACTGCCTGGATCTGATGAAGTTAAAGACTTACCTTGTTTGGCGTGCTTCCTCCTTTCAATATTGGCTGAGATTTTGATCCCTTATCATTAATGATAGTGTATTTCCTTTCCTTGTTTCAGTCACCTTTTATAAAATAACGAGTAAAATGTAATGAAATAGCTACATAAATTATATCAACAAAGACAGTGATGGCACTGGAGCTGCTTCTTGGCAAGCAGGGCTACTATAAGATGGGAACTTGTTGGATATGAGTAGAAGCTATAATTTCACATACACATTTGGTTTGGGGACAACAATCCACAAAGTATGAAAGTGAGGCTTGTTCCAAACTTGAATGCGTGATTATCAGAAGCTACCTGTGAATGTTCTCCTCCCCCAACCCCATATTATTCTCAAAACAATACAACTCCCTTTTGCTGAGTATGTGCCAGGAGTTAGGCACTGTGCTACTGGATTTCCATACATTTTCTCCATTTATTCTCACAACTACTATTAGAGAACATTAGAGCTTGGAAAATAGAGGCTTCCGGGAGGTTGGAGCAAGTCATAAAGGTGGTGAGACTCCACTCGGGGGGGCTTCCCTTACCATGAGGGACGTAGGAAGACACTGAGGAACTTTTAGTGCAGGTGTGGTGTGAATAGATGCCAGTCTTACAGTATGAGGTCTGAGAGAGCGCCGAATCCTAGCCACTAGACCACCAGGGAAGTTCAGTATGACGTCTGAGTGGGGAGAACGGTCCTCTGGATAGGGACACCCAGTCCAAGAGGCAGGCATGGGTCTCAGAGCAGTTGCAGAGAGTAATCAAAATCATCACTCTCGCCGACAGCACGGTCTAGGGGACCCAGACCTGCCAAGGAGAGCTTCAGGTTTCTCCAAGCTTAGGCTGATGCCAGAAAGAATATTAGAGCAAAACTCAACAGAGTCTGAACTCTGTCTAATCACACTGCCGGACCGAGCAGCTGCTGATAATGAATTCTCATTTCCTTAGCTGGCAAAGCCTTCTCAGTACAAAAAAAGTGTTTATGGTTTCTTTTATTAGAAGGGCATTTAAAGTCCCTTGAGTTGAGGAGGCTGGTGTACTGAGACATGATATTTCTTTTCTTGTAAAAGTTAGGGGCTTTCTTCCCAGTCGCTTTATAGCTGGTTTTATTGATGAAGAAGGGGAAAGTTGTAAAATATTCTTGCCTTTCAGGATCTCTGTCCTTCACCAACAAATGTGTAGAGGTGTGTGTCTCAGCAAAAGTGGGTTATAAAGGAACCCCTTAGCTCAGCACCCTTTTGAGTGAATTATCAGAGTGCCTCCCATATACTGTGTCTTAACTTCTCCAGGCCTCAGTCACTCCATCTGTGAAATGGGAATAGAATAGCAGTGCCATCTTATTGGGTCATTAAGATTAGATGAGTTCATATTTGCATAGCATTTAGAATAGTGCTGCAGTGTACTAAGTCTGGAAGTGTTTATTCACTCAGTGTAAATCGATTTTGAACCTCTGCTCAGCTGGGTCATGTTGTGGAGAGTGAATTTAATGCCCAGCCAAGTGACCTTGGACCAATTGCTCATTCTCTCTGCAAGGGCGAGCTCTGTCACCTGTGAAATGAGAGGCTGGATTGCCTGATCTCCGCGGGTTCTTTTGATCTCTCAGCTCAGCATTTTTTTTTCTTCCACTGTCTGGTGAAAGAGAGAGGCCTGGTTTATATGCCACAGAAGCAGAGGGTGAAGCAGGCGCAGAAGGGTCATGCAATTTGTTAGAAGACAGATGAGGGCCAGTCCTATACAAATGGCCCTCAGCCTTTTCTGTACCCAAGATATATCTGGAGACTTAAGAGACACCAAAACCCACATCTTACCCCAGAATAATAACAGATAGAGAACCTGGGCATGAGATCAAGACAAGGACTTGAAAACATCTCCTGGGGGGATTCTAAAAGCTGCCAGTGTTGCATATTATCAGCCTGGATTAAAATATAGCCGAGTTGTTATCTTTCAGCCATAGGTTTACGAGGATGGATGATGCTGATCCGCACGTTCTGGCTGGAGCTCCCCAGGAGCTGAGTGTTCCTCTGTGTGCTGGCCACACACTGCGTGTCTACTTTGTCGCAGTGCATGTTGCAGTCCACGTCATCTTCTCCTGAAATGTGAGCAGTAGATGTTAATTTTACAAACAAGGCTCCAGATGGGGATGGGAGGGTACGTTCCAGGGCCCCAGGGCTGTTAAGTGCAGGTCCATCTAGTTCTAAATTGTATTGCTTCCTCTTACCTGTGCAACCATGGCGATGAAGCACAGTGAGTCCCTTGGGAAAGTCACTCTCCTTTCAGGCTATTCGGGTGCCACTCTGCTGAGCGCCAGGGCTTGGGGAATGTCTGCTCCTGCTTTGGTTAATGTAGTCCCTGAATTAGCATAAAGTAACACATTCATTCTCAACATGTAGTGCCCAGACCACCAGCATCAGCACCATCTGAGAATTTGTTAGAAATACAGGTTCTCAGGGCCCCCTCAATACTTATTACTGATATTTGGAGACCCCTGCTTTAGACCTAGACCAGTGCTTTGCAGCTCCAGCTGCAAATTACAATCACCTGGGCAGCTTTCAAAACATACTATGCCTGGACATTGGTGTTAAAAAGAAAGCAGCTTCCTCAGGTGACTTAAATGTGTACTAATGTTTCGCAATTTCGCGAAACACCCATAGCAACAAATTAAATTTAAATTTCAGATAAACAATTTTTTTTAGTGTAAGTATGTCCCAGGCAGATTGGAACTAAAATTTTCTATGTGTCAAATCAGTATGTGCAATCAGTGGTGAGAACCATTGATCTTAGGGCACAATGTTTATAATGCAACCCCAGAGAGACTGAGATGACACAAAAATAGCAAAGTGCGTGAACCTTATGTGTGTAGCTTCGTGAATTTTTCCTTGTGCAAACACCCATGTAACTACTACCCAGATATTTGCTGCTCAAAGCGTGGTCCGTGATGGACATCGCTGGGGAGCATGTTGGACATGCAGAACCCTAAGCACCACCCCAGAGATGATGAATGGAATCTGCATATTAACAAGATCCCCCTGTGATGTATGTGGGCATAAAGTTCAAGGAGTTCTGACTTAGTCCCTGTTGAGAGCTGTGCTGTCCACTATAGTAGCCGCTAGCTGCATGTGGCTACTGAAATTCCCATTTAGGAAAAAGAAGTGCAGCTTGTTGCCAGTGTTAGTGTAATTTTTATCCATCAATGATTACTATATTTTATAAATGGAAATACAACTACTAAAAACAAAATGCTAACATACAATGGCATCTTTTGTTTCTGAATACTATGGTACAAAGAAGTGATGTAAAAATAATAATAGAATCAAGATATTTTTGGCAAATCATAAATTTTTGGCAAACTTTAGGGGTAAATTTAAACCTTGTAAGTTATCTTGGTAAATACTGCAGCAGTAAGTGCCACCAGCAAGCATTCCTGGGGTAAATAGGAATTAGTTAATGAAAATAAAGTAAAAATCAAAAGTTAGTTTCTCAGTCCCATTGGCCATATTTAAGTCTTCAGTAACCACTTATGGCTGCTGTCCCACACAGCCCAGCCCCAGGATTTCTCCCTCATGGCCCCAAGTTCTCTTGGATGCCTCCGCTTTAGAGGAAGAAATGGAAGGTACATTGTGCAAAGGCAAAAGTGTGGTTATAGGTCAGACAGCCCAAAGAAGGAGCTGCTAAGCAGAAACGCCTGCATCATCTGAAAAAGGCTGTGGTGGTAGAAATCATTTTAAAGTTGGCAAAGACCCTGGAAGAACATGTCACAGCTCTGCCGGCAGAAACCCTGCAGCAATGCGGAGTGTAAGTGCATATGACATCCATATTATTACCAGATAAATTCATTAGGATGGATGCGATCACAGTGAATATCTAATGAAGCGGCAGTGGCAGGACGATAAATTAACGTGTTATACAAACAGCATTCACCCCAGCAGGATGCCTCCTTTTGCCTGGCTGCAGGTGATGTGCAGGCAGGACTTCGCTAGAGGGGTAGCTGTTAAAATGTCAAAGCTCCTTGTTATAAGGAAGTTACGGTAGTGGAGAACATGGTGAGCCCTTGAAAACATTTGGAAATGAGACAAAAGGGCCTGGGGAATTTGGATTCCAGCCTGTGAGTCTGCAGTAAGAAAGCTAGATTATGAAGGGCAAAGGTCACTCTTTGCATTTGCAATGTATTTTGCATACATTTCTTTCACTTGATTGCCAGCCACCACAGCAATGGAAGATAAAAGAAAAACCCAGAGAGTGCTATGAGAACATTCCTTCTGTTCCACTGGCTTGCATCCTGGATGCATCACTAGGCAGCTCTGAGTTTTTGGACAGAGCAACACCCTCTCTGGGCCTCAGTTCCCTTCTATGTAAATTTCTTACCTACAAGGGTTGGTGTAGTGGAGATATTGTGTGCTGGCACAGAAAGTGTGCTAAGCAGGTGGTAACTATCTGTGGCCTCCACACACTTCTGAGAGCTTACTACGTACTAGGTGTGAGGAAAAATGCCAAGAGATTCCTAAAACATGCTTCTTTTTCACATGCAGAAAGTAGAAATGTGTAATCCAGCATAATATTCAATGTCAGGGAACTGACAGCGATGTCTGAAGGGTGCGACAGCAGCACAGAGATGTGCACTTGTCCTAGACAAGGCTCCACAGGGAGGAGTTATATATGTTGGGTTGTGAAGGCAGAGCTGGAGTTTACTAGGAAGGCTTAGGGAAGGGGGCTGCAGGGAGGAGAGGAATAGCCTCTGAGAAAGCATAGGGGTGAGGTCTGGTGGGTCAGCACCAGGGGATACATGCAGAGAAGGTGTAGGGTGGGAGACCAGAGAAGAAGGCAGGGGTCATGAGCAAGGGTGAGGCTTGTGCATCAGGTTCAAGAATAAGTCTTCATCCCTTACTGTTGGAGGACTACCTTAGTTCTAGTGCCACATGACAAATGATCTTAAAACTCAGCAACTTCAAATATCAGTAAACTTTTATTAGCTCATGATTTCTGAGGACCGGGAATTTTGGAGCAACTTGTTTGGATGGTTCTGGCTCAGAGTCTGTCATGAGGTTGCAGTCAAGTTGGTGGCAGGGACTATCTTCCTCTGAAGGCTGAAGTGGGGCTGGAGGAGCCATTTCCAAGATGGCGCTCACACACAGTCTGCAAGTTGGTGGTAGCTGGAGACTGGAGGTTGCTCACCACCTGGACTTCTCTCACCACCCGGACTTCTCTCACCACCCGGACCTTCCCAGAGGTCTGCTTTAGTATCCTCATGACACAGCGTTTGACCTAATGAGACACCATGACTGAATAAATGGGTGAGGAAGAGAGTGCAAGGGAGAAGCTATGGTATCTTTCATGCCCTAGCACTGGAAGTTGCATGGAGCACTTGTGCAACATCCTGTTAGTTACAGTTTAGCCTATTCAGCGCGGAGAGGACTGCTCACAAATGGAACTATCAGGAGAGGAGAACCACTGGGTCATATTGGAGACTGGCTACCTTTCCAGTAAAATGAAAAGTTGCCTCATATTTTTTTATACTAATGAGAAAACTGCAAGCCTGAGATTGAGTGACACAGGTACAGATTCTGCCATGAAAGGCTGGCATTGCTTGTACTCTGCTGCCTTCTCAGGAGCTCTTTATTTTACTTGAAGACATTTTATTAGGAGTTCTGAAGGTATCACTAGTGTAAAAGAGAACACTGAATTCCCTGAAGTGGATTCTAGGGAAATTCATATGCAGAGGAGGATCTAAATCCAGCAGAAATGATTCAGCTCTTCCTCCCACAACCTACTGCTGAAGCAGACACTTGGAGTTAGGCTAGGAGAAAGGCTGGTCTGTTGACGGACATTGGTTTATTCAAGGTTAATTTATTAATGTTTGTTTTCAGGAAGTTTATGATTAAAGTAGAAAACAAGAGCTCTGTTATATAGATAGATAAAAAGGTGATAAATATGTAGAGGCAGATGAATGTGTGGATGCTAGTGGAAGGCTACCAGCTTCCTTTTGGGAACGGCTGTTCTTTATTTTGAAGTTATACTCTTCCTGAGCAATATTTTTTTAAAAACCCCAAACAGGTCCCAGACCTTGGAGTCATGCTTAACTTTTCTTTGTATTCTCATACCCATATTTTTCTGTCAGTTCTATCTTTAAAATAGAAGTATACTCAGAATTCTGCTGCTTCTTAGCACTTCTACCATCCCCACCCTGCTCTAGGCCACCACCTCTCCCACGTGCGCGATGGCAGTGGCCTCATACCTTGGTTCCACCTTTGCGTTCCTCCAGCCTTTACTGCACGAGCTCTGGCAAATCATGCTGTGCCTGTGCTGAGACTTCTAAGGGCTCCCAACTCAGAGTATGACCCCAAGTCCTCACAGTGGTCCAGGTGGCCTTACAAATTCTAGCCACCAGGCATCTCTCTGGGCTCATCTCCTTCTGTATTCTTCTTCTTTACACTTTCTGAGAACTCTGGCTTCCTGGCTGTTCCTCACACTCTAGGCCCACTCCCTCTCCAGGTTTTTGCTGGTCCCTCCACCTTGCACCTCCTTTCTCTGATATCTGAATGGCCTATTCCCTTACCTCAAGAAAGCTTTCTCTGGTTAAACCAGAGACATCCTTTACCCCTCAGCTGAGCTTTGTTCCTAGCAGCAAGGCCCAAATTATGGAAGAGAGAAGAGTTGCAGAGTAAGCTCAATAATTATTTGTTGAATAAATGAACAGTCAAGAACAGTGAAACCTTTCCATTCATCATTTTATTTAATCCAGACAGGTACCTACTTTGGTTTGTTACCATCCTCATTTACAGATAAGGAGACTGAGCCTACAGAATTCAAGTGGTGAGGGGACTTCTGGGTAAGATAGTGGAATAGCAGTATCCTTTTTGTGACTCTGTCAGTCAGAAGCTAGAGAAGAAAGAGAAAACTATACCCTGAGGGAAGAAAGAGAGGAAATCCGAGCTCCAGAAATCAAGGAAGAGGTGCAGGAATGATAAAAAGCACAGAGGAAGAGGACACAGAGAAGTATGGACTAGTCCACAGCACCAACCACAGCTCCCTCGGGGAGAGGACCCCAAGTCTGCAAGCAGGAGGGATGCTGGGAGAGAGGCGGGGAGGAGCAGAGAGGGCTGGCAGCCCCGGTGATAAAAATGGACCAGCAGCCCTAGGCACGGTTCCCGCAGGCTGTAAATTCAGCATGAGACTGAATCTGAAAGCATCTTCTCCTGCATTCCAGGCTAGCACTGGAGAGGAAATCCGCTGCAGCACTGGCCATATCTGGGAGTCTCAGAGTGCTATCACCATAGCCATCTTGAAAGGGGGCTCACTGCTTGAGTCTGAGCTACTCTGGGTATCAGAAGTCCCAGAGCAACTGCAGTTCAGGGGCCCTGGGGACAGAGTGCCACAGAGACAGCTTCAAGAGATAGTCACAGAAAGGGGAGGGCTAGTTGTAGATCCCCTGAGAAATTTAATAAGGTTTAACCTTGGGGTGTGGAGGGCTCATTGGTTAGCAGTAGCAGCCTCTGTGGTAAGGAACCAGACCTGTGATGTGTGGTTTCCTGAAGGGTGCGGTCTGAAACTGCAGAAGCTGAGCCCATGGATGGTTTGACTCTCCTCACTGCCTCACTCTGACATGGAATTCAGCAGTCTGTTTCTTCCCTTCCTCCTCCCTTCCCCTCCCCTCCCCTCCCCTCTCCTCCTACCTGTCCTCCTCCCCTCTCCT
>NW_004955442.1:8782844-8873122 GCF_000276665.1 Chinchilla lanigera | reverse complement strand
CTTCCTTTGTCTCTTTTCCTCTCCCCTCCCCTTCTGTTTTTGTTTTCCCTATTTTTATCTAATTTTATTTACTTATTTTTTGTTTTTTAATAAGAATTTTTATCTCTTGTTCTTCTCTCTTTTTCATTTTGTCTTCCTTTAAAAAAATCTTCCATTTCCCTCTTCTCACACTTTTCTTCTCATTTGTATTTTTATGTTTATTAATGTTTAACCTTTTAGTTTATAGTATTTCTGCCTTTCTATTGTTATTGGTGTTGTCACTCTCGGCTATAACTAGGTTTTACTGTATTTAAACATTGGGCTTATCTTTGTGTTGTTCTTGTTACAATGGTTTATTTCCCCCTTTCTGAGTGATACTGAGGACTGAACCTTTAACAAAAGTTCCTTATTCAGAAGGCCCTTGTATAAAAGTGGAGGAGATACCAACAGATACACAAGTCTCAGCATAGAGATGTAAGAAGTATAAAACACAAGGCAGCAGGAATCATCCAAATGTTCATAACTCCTCTCAGTGGTTGAATCCAAAGATATTGAAATAGATGAAATGCCAAAGAATTTAAAAGATTAAGTTTTGAAATGATCAACAACTTCAAAAGTAATACAAACAAATAACAGAATGAACTAAGGAAGACAATGCGGGATGTAAAAGAGCAATTCGACAAAGATATAGAGATTCTGATAAAAAGAATCAAATAGAAATCTTGCAAATTAAAAGCACAGTAATTCAAATTAAAAACCCAGTGAAAAGTCCCATCAAAAGACTGGATCATGCAGAAGACAGAATTTCAGGGATAGCAGGTAAGATTGATGAATAATCACATGGAGATAGTAATAAAGGAAACAATAAAACTGTGAAGAAAACATTTAAGAATTCTGGACGTGTAAAAGACTGAAATTATGAATGCCAATAAGAAAACAGCACCTAGGCACAGACTAAAGGCATAGAAAAATCTACTTGGTGAAGTTATAGAATAGTAGCAGGCAAATTGCCAAATCTTGGGAAAGACATGGAAAGGAAGGTATAAAAAACAACCCCAAACACACATCACCAGGAAAGAACACTACGATGTCAGTATACTTAAAATGCCAAGCGTATGGAACGAGCAAAGAACATTGAAAACTGCAAGAGAGAAAGGCTAAGTCACTTATAAAGGTAAACTCATCAGAATAACTGCAAATTTCTTAACAGAAATTCTAAAGGTTAGGAAGGCATGAAATTATGTATTTCAAGCCCTGAAAGAAAATAACTGCCAACCTAAATTACTATACTCAGCAAAGCTATCCTTTATAACTGAAGAAGAAATAAGCATAGATAAGCATATATAAGCATAGACTATAGGAATTCATGACCACTAAACTAGCCTTGCAGAATATAAAAGAATCCAAGAAGAGGAATAGTAGAGAAGCAAATTAAAATTAGGAAAGAATCAAATTTAGAAAAACAACAGTATGACAGAGATTAGAATATACCTTTTAATAATCACTCTGAATGTAAGTAATCTTAATTCTCCAATAGAATTATGGTAATAGATTGTAAAATTGAATTGAAAAATAAGACTCAACTCTTTGCTGTCTGCAAAGAGCATATTTCACTAGCAAAGACTGAAAGTAAAAGGATGAAAAATAATATTCCATGCAAGGGGAATCTGATAGCAAGCAGGAGTAGCTATATTCATGTCCAACAAAACAGATTTAAAGCCAAGATTAGTCAGAAGAAACAAAGAAAGCCAGTACATATTAGTTAAGGGAACAATGTGCCAAGAAGCTACAACAATTATAAATATATATGTATCAAACATTAGTATGCTCGATTCCATAAAACAAACACTACTTGTCAGAATGGTGCAGATGGACCCCAATACAGTAATAGTGGACAATTTCAATACTATACTCTCAGCAACAGATAGTTTAGCCAGACCAAAAGACCAACCAACCAAACAAAAAAACATGTAAAAGTATAAACAAAAAGAACCCCATCACCAGTACCACTACCACAAACAAACAAACAAACAAATAAATCAACAAGAGAACATGAATTAAACTATACCACAGATCAAATGCACCTACAAGAAATCTATTCCATCCAACAACTCCATAATAGTAAACATTCTTTCAACAGCTAATGGCACTTGATCTAAAAAACAGATCATATTTTAGGCACTAAAAATACTAAAAAATTGAAATAATTTCTGGCATATTATTAGATCATAGTGGAATAAGCTAGAAATTGATAGCAAGAGAAACTATAGAAACTGTACAAACACATGAAGGTTTGATAACTCACTTTTGGCTGCACAGTAGGTCATTAAATCAAAGAGGAGATTTTAAAAATTCCTGGAATCCAATACAGCAAAGGCTGTTCAAGAGGGGAAGTTGAGAGCTATGAGTGGACAGCCTACATAAAAATCAGAGAGCTCTCAAATGCAGCACAAGGGCTTAGTAAAACCAGAAAAACAAGCAGAATAAAACCCAATACAAGGAAATAAATAATAAAGATCAGAGCTGAAATCAAGGAAATTGAAACTAAAAGAACAATACAAAGGACTCACGAAACCAGAGTTCTTTGAAAAAAATAAGCAATGAGGATCAACCTTTAGGTTAGGTTAACTGGTTGGCCTAGACCTGGCAGGGCAGAAATTTGAGCCTACATCATCTGTCTCCGAGGCTGGTACGCCCTCTGGCCCTCACCACCCGGGAAGTCTCTGGGTTGTGGCTCATCCTGTTGTTAGACAGCAATGATGCAAAGGAGAACTTCGAGTGCTATTTTTTTTTTTTTTTTTCCACCACAATGAACGACTCTTCAGAGAGCCAACTTTTGGGGGAATTGAAACGTTCAGAAAGCTGATTACTAATTTTCCTTTTCCTTTTTTTATTTTTTTAATATTGTCTTTCTTTTTTTGGAAGTCCTCTTGCTAGGTCTTTAAATGATGGCATTTGACCTCAACCATGCTGCTCCACACACACTTGGAGAAACCTTGTGGGAAGAGTTATCAGCTCCAGCTACCATGGGACACTCTGGGAAGGGCTGGTTTCTCTTAGGTCTGCTTCTTTTAGTTCTCTTATTCTGCTGGGTTCTCTTAGTTCTGTTTCTCTTAGTTCTTTTTTCTGAGTTAACAAAACCATTCAGAGACTCTCTTGACAGTAGTATGACTAAAAATAACCAAACTGCCATTTTCTTTAGTTTTCAATTTAAAGATAATAGGACCTCATCCCAGAAAATGTGAACAGAAGGGAAAAGGCATTCCTAATCCTGCCTTGTGACTCAGCAGCCATGCTGATCACGAGGACCCTCCGAGTCACGGAAGCCTCTGCCCACAGCAGGACTTGATTACATTTTGGCCGAAGAGGGTCAGGCAGAGAGTCAAGAATAAACCATATATACAAACACACTCAGTCCATCACATGCACTCACTGAAGTTGGAATTCACACTCTGACTTCTTGGGAGCAGGGACTGGTCATGAACTTTAGTGGGGAAAAGAGAGTAACAAGCCATCAGTGAACAATTTTAATAGCTTTTATCGTGAGTCAAAGATTTACATTCACCATTTAATTTAATTCAGCAAGGTGGTTATAATTTACTACTCTCTTATTCTGCTAATGGGAAAAGTACGTGTAGAGAGGTTAATTGGCTGGTATGGTCTGAGGCTGAGCTGAGACCCCATGGCTTCTGTTGGTGAGGGAAACTCCCAATCCATAACCTTTTTAATCCCTGCACAAACTGCAGCTTTTTTCTTTTTCTTTTTTTTTTTTTTTTTTTTGAGGTTAGTCCCTGAGATTTACAGTCTCATTCTCAACCCAGGGAGCATTTGCACAGTGTTGATTCTCAGGCTCTACATTCAGGGTAGGTGGGGCATTGTCATGGACCCCAGTGTGCAGTCAGTGTTGAAATCCATTGATTACATTTTTGCTGACTTTGAGAAGTCCCCCGTAAGAATCAAACAGTCTCTCAGCTGCGCTCCCCTAAACTGTGAACGCATGGCAGGCTTTATATCCTCTCCTGAGATGCAGTCCTGTGGTGCAGAGGGGACTTCATGCTGTGTCTCTTCACCGGTCCTCCAGATGGGAGACCTTTTAAGAACAATGGTTGCCTCTGTGGATCTCCCAGGGGAGAGGCTTTACAGTTCTTCTGTCTAAACCTGTTTATGCTATCCCAAGTTAGGAAGTGGAGCATGCAAAAGTGGACCAGAAGGTAAGGCGTTCTTTAGAGTACCAGAACAGTGAAATAATATTGGAATAGCAGGAATGGGGGTGGGGTGGAAGGACCCTAGATATTGAGGGGTGGGACCATATCATGACTGAGAATGTGGAGCAGACTCTTGATGCAAGGGGACGTCAAAGGTAGAGAAGAAGAATGCTCTGAAGGCAGGGCCTGTTTGCCTTTTTTGTTTGTTTGTTTGTTTTTTTTTTGTTTTTCTTTTTTGTATCTCTAGCTTCTGGAACAGCAGGTACCGTATAAATATTTGTTAAATGAATGATGAGCATACTTTCTTTTAAAAATTTTATTGTTTTTCAGGAGCTTGCCATGATCGGCTTCCAGGGATTTTCATCTTGATCCTTCTAAATATCTGGATAAGCATGATCCAGGACTGGAAGGCTTAGACCTATGAATGGAAGGTGCTAGAAAGAGTAGAAACTTTACTTCAGAGCAAGAGGTCAGGAACATGATGGGACATTTCACATGCAAGGGGTCAGGAACCAAGTTGAGTTCACATCTTGGCTGTTGGGGAGCCTTTGGATCAGATAAAAATTTTTCTTCAGCCTAAAAACTGGGGGACACATGGGGAAATGTACCCTATAGATACTTTATTTGGATCACCATTTTATAAGTTAAACAATAGCAAGTACCTAAGATCACTGAGATAAAGATGATAGTAAAGACAAAATGCTCATTTTAGATCACAGTTTTAAAGGTCTCGGTCCATAATTGATCGGTTCCATTGCTTTGGGCTTGTCTTGGGATATCATGGACAGGAGTATGTGGGGAAACAAAAGCCCTCATCTCATGGCTGACCACAGAGGGAGAGGAGAAGAGAGAGGGTCTTGACCTTTGCCCAGATGGCTTTGCCAATTTTTGTTACAGACCTGGCCTCTGTGGACATTTGAGCCAGAGAGAGAGAGGGAGAGAGAGGGGGAGGGGAGAAAGGAGGAGGAGGGAAAAAGATGGGGAAGAAGGAGGAGGAGGAGGAAGAAAAGAGAGAAAAAGGAGGAGGAGGAAAAGGAGGAGAAGGAGGAAGAGAAGGAGGAAAGAGGTTGAGTCCGACAACCCCCTTTGTCTTAGTTACTTTCTCATTACTGGAACAAAATATCCAACACCCACAAGTTAAAGGAGGAAAGGTTTATGTAGGTTACAGTTGGTAGAGGTTTCTGTTTATGGCTGGTTGGCTCCAAGGCAGGGTGGTGTGGCAGAGAAGAAACAGTCTGTAGCACGGCAGGCGATGTCAATGGTGGGAGGATAAATACATACACCCTTCCAGCTCATGCTTACAGTGACCCACTTATGAGCACAGAGGCTTTGGGGGGACATCTAGACATAAGCAGTAGCACTTCCAAGGGCACACCCACCTCCAATGGCCTAACAATCTCTCTCTTACTGGATCCATCTCTTCAGTATTCTGCCTCCTCCCAACAGTGACACAGTTTGCGGGGTTGGGGGGCAAGCCTTCACTACACGGACGTTTGGAAGACACCTAAGAGCCAAGCTACTGCAACAAACGCTTAAGAATTGGAAACCTATATTTTAGGTTTCTCTTGAAAATTAGAAGCCTCAGCAACCCTGAGCCAGAATCCCATTGTATGGCTGTTTGGAGAACTGTGCCCCCTGAGATAGACTGATCTTTGGCCAGGTAACTTTGTCAATGTTTAATACCTCTGTGGACATTTGAGTCTGAAATTCCCTCTGCTGTTCCTTTGCTTCTGTCTGGATACTTCAGTTCCTTTGACAGGTGCATATTCTTGGCTTCTTTCCTCACTAGGTATTTGGCATTTTAGCCAGCTCGTTTCTTCTAACATCTCCTGGCAACCTTTGCATACCCAAATCAGGCTCTTTCCCACAACAGTAGAGTTTATATTCCTGACTGCAGCTATATTGTCTTTCACCTGCCCATTGTGACAGACATTGTTGGTTACTCACCTATATCCACAACTAAGAAAAAGTAGGGTCTGTATTTAGACTCAAGCACTTCAAGTCCAAAATCAGTACTCTGTGGACTTGGTTTATGCACTGAATTCTATTGTCTGCGATGCTCAAGGGAAGGCATAAAACTCACAGGAAATGAGAGAGCTCCTACAGGTTTTGCTTTGCAAAATACAACAGATGACAGAACTATCCAACAGAATTTGGTTCCCTTGAGCCCTGATTCACCAGATGCTATTTTTGTGCCATTTATGAGTACAGCTACAAAAATTGGCATCATGGAGCCTGACAGTTAAAAGGAAACTTTGGCACTTATCCCTTTCAGCTGTCAGCTTCTGAGTCCATGCTGTGGCAACCAGAACATGGACCCTGGAGTCTGACTGGCTTGATTGCACGTTTCAGTTCTGCCACTCATGAGTTATATGACCTTAACCTTGCTGCCTTAGCCCTGAGCCTTGGCATCACCTACACAAAAGGCAGATGGTTTTAATGAGGCAAAACTAGGAAGCGCTCTGCATATGTAACACATAGTAGGCACTCAACAAATGTTAGTTTCTGTCTGTTCTGCTGTCTCGGTAATGAGGTCAGCTATAAGTATATTTTTATAGGAATTATTTCATATTACGTATAAGGGAGATGTTGAAGGCCTGCAGAAAATTCTGTTGAAGATTTCATAACCTTTATTTCTAGGTTCTGTGCCAGAGAAGTAAACCTCAGTTCATTCTGCTATAAAAGAGAAAAAACTATCTTCTACCAAATGCACAGTAAAGCTGAGGTATCCTACGACTTAATTAAAAGCTGCAGAATATCTTCCTATCTGCAGATAAATGGCAATTAAATAGAAGCCTGTGTTCAGCTATTTGATTACCTGGTTAGGTAATATGCCCCCAAACAGCAAGCCTGAGTCATTACTGTGCACTTTTCTTAAATACCCTGTTTACTGATTGTCTTACAACTGAATGACACACATATATAATTTTATATTTATGGATAAGTGCTCTTTTCTGACAACTTGAACATCTAAATTATGCAACGCAAAATCAGATAATTGCAGAGAAACATTTGTCATCTGGCATGTGAGATCTCCAGGTAAGTAGCATAATTATAAGCTATCTATCTGGAATCAATAGAAGGTGGATGTCTGCTGTTTACCAGATATCCTTCCATCACTTTCTTGTTTTAAAAGTGAAATTCAAACTTAAAGAATGGCTTCTACTTTTAACAGCTCTCACTAAATGTCCATGCCCTTAAGCTCATCAGTTTTTGCTTCTCCCTTCTTCTGATAAAAGACCTAACTGAAGAGTTTTTCACAGGCTCAGGTCTAGGCATTCACTGAACTGTGTTTCACATCCATCAGCCTTTGGCTCAATGGGTGGTCACGTGGCCTTAGCAGAGCTAATCAGTATTCTTCCCCAGAATTGATACATGGATGCTGTGCGAATGATACTTTTGCTTTGGGGTTGAAAAATAAAGGAAGATGTAAAGTTGCAGATGCTGGCTGTTGCTTTTTGTTCCCTGTCATGTAGAAAATGAGAATGCCTACTGTAGTTGAATGCCTACTATGTGCTTGATAGTATACAAAGCACTTTCTTGTTTGTAGTGAAAAGTGTGAGAAAAAAAAAGGGATGTGAGAAGTTGATGGTGAAAGATTGAGAGAGATAGAAGGAAAGAAAGAGAAGAAAAAAGGAGGAGCAGGTAGAGGAGACAGAAGGAGAGAGAGAAGAGAGGAAGACAGGGGGAGGAAGGGAAAGAGAGGAAGAGAGGGGCTGGGGATTTAGCTCAGCAGCACAGCGCCTGGCTGGCAAGCACAAGGTCGTGAGTTTGATTCCCGGTATGGGAAAAAAAAAAAACCAAACAAACAGAGAGGAAGAGAGACAGAAAATGAGAGGTTTTGGTGGTATCAAGACCCCATTTCACTGCTTGGGGATATCACCCCTGCAGTTCTTCTTTCTTTTCTAACTTTCATATACTTTCTCACCATCTTTTCTAAACCACATGAGCCAATAAATTCCTCTCCACTGAGTTTGAGTTCAGCTTTTGTTCTTTTTCCTGCAGGACAAAGGTCTAATTACTCACACAAATTCCCTTCTCACGTTCAGGGGAGAATCTCCTTCCCACACTGGTCTCTGAGAAGGCTCTACTCACAGCCCAGCAAATTGGTAGATCTTTCTATGACTTGAAAGAGGGCAGAATCAGTGGCTTCTTACTCATTTTTTGTGTGTCCAGCTCCTCTCTCTTGGAGAGAAAGATTGCAGGAGGCAAGGTAACAACTGAGTAAAGCTTTTTTTTATTGTCCCAGACAAGTCTTGTTAGGTGAGCAGCTATTGCATAAGATGGAACAAATGTTTACGTATGAAGATGCAGACCAAGGAACTACCAAAATGGTCAATGGGAAGCCATTGAAGGACCCATAATTTGGATGGAAGTAAATTAATAATAGCTTTTATACATATGGCATCTAACTTGTCCCAAGGAGACTTTCAAACAATGCTGTAAATATTTATGACACAATGTCGAATTTCAAAAGTAGGGCACAGAACTTGTAAAAATACTTTGCCAATTATGCAAAGTCCTATGCACACAGGCTAAAAGAAAACATGCTATTATTTGACAATAACTGGTAGGATTATAGGGCATATTTTTCTTGTTTCCTTAAAGTTTTCTTTGTCTTTTAAATTTCTGTAATGATGATATAGTATTTTTATAATCAGAAAAATGAAATAAAACAAAATATAATAAAGTAAAATGCATCTTGGCTCAACTAGACTCTACCCCATTCTAGCTAAGCAAGGACATCTGATTGCTTATACTTTTATCTTGGGTATAGACTCCAGGAAATCAAATATCCTCTGTGACCTTTTAGGAAGCTTCCTAGGAATTTCACTTGAACATGGAGATGTCGACTGCTGTATGAATACCATCCAAAGTCATAAAGAAAGTCAGAAAGAATATACATGTGATACTGAATTTGAGGAGATTAAACAGTAATTTCAGGAGCTTCTCTGGTGGAGAAGGGAGAGGATGACATTAGTATCCCATGGGAAGTTTCTTTGGCTGTGCAGTAGGGGGACTTGCTTTCAGGACAGACTCTATGGCAGACCTAAGCAAATTAGGACATTGCTTTATCTCTCCAGTGTGCAAAAAGTAGGTTTCACAGCAAGAGTAGAGAGTTCAGGATGTGGGTGTTAGTGCAGAAAGAGAGAGAGTGAGTAGAGACAGAACTGTAGTATCATAGGACCATTCCCTGCCTGCTGAAGTGCTTACCCATGTGGTCTCTCATTCACTCAGCAAGCACTGACTAAAACATCCATAATGTACCAGGGACTGCGCTTGACATTGGGTTACAGATGAATAAAGCAACCAGCTCTCTGCAGGGCCTCGGGGAGAGGGAAGCCTTTGTAGAAACCAACTGCTCAGACCAGTGCTGTCTGATTGAAATACGAAGGAAATCACAACTGTAAGTTACAAATATAATTTCATAGAACTAGACAGTTTATAGAATCATATAATTTAATAGAATTTGTAGAATAAAATAATTTACATAATTTAATTTTTCTGAATGGTTACATTAAAAAAGTAAAAACTGACAAGTGAGATTAACTTAAATAATATTTAATATTTCATCTAACCCAATACATACCTCATAGTATCATTTGTACATGTAACCAACATAAAAACATTGTCAATGAGGCATCTTTCATTTTTTAAATAAGAAATTATTATTTAGAGGAGTTTTATGTACATAAAAAAATTACAGGGAAGGTAGGGAGTTCTTCTCTATGCCCTGCTCCATAAATCTCCCCAGCTAACATCCTCTACCAGAGGGTACATTTGTTACAATAAATGAATCTACCTTGACTTAACATTATCATCTGAAATCCATAGTTTACATTAGGGTTCAATTTTTTTGTTTTGTTTTGTTTTGGTACCAGGAATCAAACTCATGACCTTGTGCTTGACAGGCAGACGCTATACTGCTAAGCTAAATCCCCAGCCCCTACGGTTCATTCTTGGTGTTGCACATTCTCTACATCAATTTGTAGAATGCAGAATGACATTTTTTTGTAAAAGATGCAAAATAATTTCACCATCTTAAAATTTCCACGTGTTACATTTCTCCTTTCCTCCCTCCAACCCATGTCAACCACTGACGTTTTAAAGCTGAATGTCTTTATGCCTTTTCCAGAATGTCCAATACTTGTAATGATATGGAACGTAGCCTTTTGAGTTTGGCTTGTTATGTTGCACTTAAATTCTTCTCAGGTCTTTAATTATCTTTCATTCTACTGTACTATTTGACATATGGTGCATGTTTTACACTTAATGTCATCTCCCTTTGAAAAACCACATTTTGAAAGCTTGATGGCCCTATGTGGCCAGTGGCTACAGTAATACACAGTGTGGGAGGTGCTAGACAGTCCTCAATGTCACCCCTGAGCCTTTGCTGTTGTGATAACCAGGAGCTCAGAACTAAGTGCATGACACAGATGTCACTGTGGAGTTGCTGAGAGACACACATGAGGGAGTTTAGTTAATGAAGTTTTGAATGTGGGACATTTGCTCATGAATCTTACAGGTTTGAAATGTTGAGTATACAGGTATGGAACAAATATTAGTGGCAAAACAGCCAAGAAGCTTTACTATCTCACTAGACACACTGATGAACTCCTAATGTAGGAATCTGCGAGGGGAGGAATTTCAGCTCCTATTTGACAAACACGTTAATGTGACAGAATAATCTTCCAATTTAATGATTTGGAATTGATCTTTTTGCTGTAGGAAGTTAGATATGTCACATCCCTCCCATTGTAGTGGACAGACTAATAGCCCTTGAAAGCAAGCACATTGAAATCCCCAAAACCTGTGAGTTTATTACCTTACATGGACTGCTTACAGATATGATTAGGTTAAGGATCTTGAAGTGGGGAAATCATTTTGGGCTAATGGATGGGCTTAGTATAATCTTAAGGGTTCTTACAAGATGGATGTAAGGAGGGTCAAGTTGGAGAAGGAGTCATATTGAGGGAAAGAAATGGGGAAAAAGAAAGACTTGAAGGTGCTATGATGCTGGGAAGACACTAAGAGGCAAGGAATGCAGGTGGCCTGTGGAAGGTGTGACAAACAGGAAATGGATTTTCCTTACAAGGCACCGGGTGCACCCAGTTATACCCATACTTTTATTTTAGCCAAGTGAAATCCATTTCCAACTTCTGGTCTCTAGAACTGCAAGGCAATATATTTGTGTTGTTTGAGCCACCACGTTTGCAGTAATTTGTTAGGAGCAATAGAAAATCAATACACTAATTGAGTTTTTGAATACCAGAGGTGTTATGGTTTGGATTTTAAATGTTCCCCAAAGGCTCAGATGTCAAAGGGTTTTCTCCCAGCTGGTGGTGCTGCTGGAACCTTGAGGAGGTGGGGCGGGAGGAAGGAAGTTAGGTCACTGGAGGGCATGCCCTTGAAAGGGATGTTGGGATGCTGGTCCCTTCTTCTTTCTGTCTTTGCTTCCTGGCTGCCATGAGCTGAGCAGCTTTCTTTTGCCACCCGCTCCCTTCCATGACTTTCTGCCTTGCCACAGGCCCAAAAGCAATGGAGTGCACTGACTGTAGAATGAAACCTCTGAAACTGAACCAAAAGAAATCTTTCCTCCTTTCAAGCTGATGGTCTCACTATTTTGTCACAGCAGTGGAAAGCTCCCCAACATTGGAGTCACAGGGCTTCTTTGCTCTTGGAAAGAATTGGGAAGGCTTTCCTTTCTAACTGTAACCCTTTTTGAGTTGACAGTGATGGGTTTCCTAAAAGGAAGACAACCCACAGAACTGGAAGAGCTAGAAGGCGTTCTAGTGGTTGGCAGCAGAATGTGTTCCCTGGCTGAGCTGAAGAACAGGCTACTGGGGAAATTCCACAGGTGGTGAAGAAAGGTGCCCCTCTCCAGTGCCTGTGGAGGGTGGGCATGGTGTGCATTTAAAGCAGAAATGATACTCTTTGTGGCTAGAGTTGTGGTCAGTTGAGAGGAGACCTATGACCATTTCATCACCAGAAACAGCAGAGAACTGGGTTCAAAATAGCATCAGCAAACAGAAAGAGCACTGTCAGTTTAAGAACTCTCGGCCATCTAGGACTAGGACTGCACCTTTCCTCCACTCCCCAGGCATCCAGGGGTATGGAGAATTTTGCAGAGGTAAGCCTCAAAACACGACTGAGGCTTCATCTCTCACTACTTTGGTGAACAGGAGCTCAGAGTCTGAGCAGTTTGATTAAAAATTATTTTGGTGACTGTTTTGCTGTGGGTTGTAAAGCATTTTTTGAACTTGATTTTGATGCCATTGTCTATCAACCAAACTTCTCAATGGATAACCTGATTGCCAGAGGGTCATTGGCAGTTGAGAGGCCACCACCATTTGGCCACTTCAGCTCTTCTCAGACATGCTGGAGAGGGAGGAGAAGTCAAGAATTTACATTCACTGTAGGGACTTGTGGACATTTGAAACAAGATTTATTAGGATGTAGATGGAAAGGAAGGTATCCAGTGGGAGATTGGACTCTTGAAGAAGCTTTGCATTTTGCACACACTACCCAAGTCCTGTGCATACTTTCTGTGTGGCCTGGAGTAAATCACATCACCTCTTTGAGCTTGTTTTCTTTTGGGCAGAATAGATATAAGAATACTGCAGTAGGCCTTGTTCCCTGGGAAACAGACTATGTTATAGAGCTTAACACCTGCTGGAGAGTGAGGGAAGTAGGATCCAGTGGTGGGAGGAACTGAACTACTAAGCAGTTACGAAAGAGACCTCAGCCTATGCAAGACCATCAGCTATCTGGAGTGGGGGTGACCCAACAGAGCCCACTTACTTGGAGGGATGAAGGCTGGGGCCAGTTATTGGATGCAACTGACTGCAGTGAAGAACAGTGACCTTGGCAAGGCAGTGCCCTTCCATCCCCTCAGTGTAATCCCTGGGGAGGAAGTTGGCTGAGCTGTCAGCCAACAGTACTCCTAGCAGCTGGAGGAATGAGTGCTTCAGTCCCAAAGAGGAGATCTGGGCAGCCCACCATAGTGCGCAGCACAAATGCCAACCTTTCGGGTAATTAGGAGGATTAGCTTTGACAAAGTTCAGCAAGTGATTGACAAGGGGCATGACACAGTCTAGCCTCTCAGTAAGTGGTTGTTGATGATATTGTTATTATTGTCATGATTACTCTGGTATAAAAATATTTTTGCAGCAGCTGATAGATAAAAGGGGCAGCACATGAAATCCAAGCAGCCTTAAGATCTAGGAAATTCAGAGGAAATAATAATCCTCAGAGAGTTCAGTGGCCTTAGAAAAGCCTCTAATCTCAGAGGCACTGCGGGTAGATTTAGGCCCTGAGAAAGCTGCCAAGTCTGTAAACAAAGGGACCGTTGTTGTTTTTGAAGGGGAAAGCCAGAAGGAAGTGGAGGTTTCAACAAATCCGCTTTGCATTTGCGCCATGCCTGGTTTAGGGTTGTCTAGAGCCAAGCACACGGCAGCAAATGCCAGAACATTACTCTTGTTTTCCTGTGGCAGTTTTGATCGGCATTCTGCATTCTTACTAGGACTGATGCTGCCGGTGACTTAACTAATTGTTTACAGATTGAACTCTGGAGCACAGGCATCTGCTGAACACTGCACATTTAAACACCACAGGTTGAGGTTCTTTGACCCTCATGCTTGGCTCCATTGGGGCAGCCTTTGATCTGTCCCTGAAAGAGTGAGGGCTCAGCAGAATCTGCTGCTGGATTCACCAAGAAGTTCAGGAAATCCACCAAAAGCTTATCCCCAAGTCATGGCTTTTCCCTCTCTCCTGGGGGCTCCAAGAGGTCTGGCTTAGAGGATGTATTTGTCATTGATGGGGATGTGAGGGCCAACTGTGGGCCCTATGGGGACACACTTTGTTAGTTTCATTTGCCATTGTATAATCAGAATTTAAGCTCCTGCTACATAGTGGAAGCTCAGGGCATGTATATTCAGTGAAGGAATGAGTACATTCTTCCCCAGAAGATACCGAAAGGTCAAACACACTCTTCTGATTTTTGGGTTGCAGGAAAACAAGTGCGTAGCCAAGCAGAAAGATGTTACTTCCACGGGTTGTTTCAAGAGAAGCTATGTGTATTAGGTGATTCATCTTGACAGTGATGGAGAGAGAGAATGCAGTGTTCTTTTCTGTGTCAGCTCCTTCACACACACACATACATCAGTCCATTTGCTTGTTCTACGGCAACTGCTGCAAAACTATTATTATTCCCATTAGACAGACAGCTAAACTGACTCCAAGACAGGCTTGACAGCAGGCTTAGGGTCTAGAACTTGCTCATGTCCCCGTACAGTGCATTTTGACCATGATGCCCCAATGGCGGTGTGAGGAGCTGAGCTCCCGGTGCTGCCAGGGGGCGCCAGCGTTCCAGTTCTATGCAACACCTTGACTGCTTGGTCTGTGTACATACTTCTCTCTCTTACGTTTTCTGTCCTCACCAGGGCACTGTGAGATCTAGGGACTGTTATTATGGCCAGTTAGCAGACCCAATCACTGGTCACTCCATGGGCTGGCCTCAGATTCTGAAATTATCCCTCTACCATTCTAGGCGAAATTACCCTATGAGGGTTCCACACCAAGCTGGTCAGTCACCTGTGAGTTTCTCACCTGTGAGCCTGAGAGACAGAACTCCTGGAAATCTCAAAGTTCCATCCTCCATTAGCTGCCCCAAAGGGCTCAATTGCATCTACATTATACTCAGCCACTAGTAGCCTTTTAATTATGAATGTATAAATTGATTTCCTTTTATTTTTCAAAGCAGTAAAACTATTTGTTTAAAGTATCTCCTGTTCAGGCCATCCTCACAGATAATTATAAATAAGTCACACCATTTCCCCATGAATTATGTATTAAATACACATCTGTAAAACTTCCCCATAAATACGAGAGCTTTGAACATATAGGCCTTTAATTGGACACTAAATCAATTTTCCTATGTCTGTTGATGGAATTTTAAAAAATATTCTTAGCTTTATTTAAAATGTTAGTCATTATACGGTAAAAAATAAAGCCCTCAGCCCCTACAGTTCTGACACCTGCTGCTTGCTGGTCCTGCTCGTTTGGCACAGCTGCAATCTCAGCCTGGGCACCTGTGATAGAGAGATTAAAATGATCCTTGGTGACTAGAACAGCAGAAAACTCAGCAGTGGACAGTAAAAGGCAAAAAGTGAACAATTTGCAAGGGAGATTTGCACATGTGGTTTGAGGTGGGTATATTTTTGTACCAGGAATTGAACTTAGGGCCTTGTGTTTGCCAGGCAGGCACTTGTACCACTGAGCTATATCCCCTGCACTGCACGTGTGGTTTGAACAGAGAGTTCAGAGAGAGCTGGGGAGAGCCTGCAGTGCGTAGATGTAAAGGAAAGGGAAGGAAGAGCGGAGGAAGAGACAGGCATGCAGCGAGGCAAAATTATCTGCTCTCTGTCAAATTCTTTACCTCCATGGCCCATTTAATTTTTGTTTCTAGTCTTTGAGATATTGGTTCCATTATACAGATGAGGAATGTGAAGTTTAGGGAAGTTGTGGTGTTTGCTAACATCATATATAGTGGTAAAGAAGGACTCAGCTCTGAGTGGTTCTGGCCCCCATACACTCTCTCTTTTCCACATGAGGAGGTCCTAATGGCCAACTTTGTAAAATTTCATTTGGGTCACACCTTCCTGATAGATAGCAATGCACTTCATGAGATGGTACAATGTCAGTAAGTTTTCTAGATAAATGCTATAATTTTTCAGTGGGCTCTAGGGTAAAATATAACATCTCACATTCTGTGAAGAGTTGAAGTCCCTGTCAGTGGAAGTAATCAAGGACAACTCCCTGCCATGGAGTCCATCTCTGGGATACTATCAAGTGAGCTTGGGATTCAAGCTCTGTCAGAGGAAGGCTATGTGAAGACACAGGAAGGAGGTGCTTGGTCATCTTTAAGGGAAGGAGAGGCGCCTCAGGACAGAATCAACCCTTCTGATTCCTTCATCTCAATCCTCTTATGTCCAGAACAGAAATATATTTCTCCTGTTAAGCCACCATTCAGTGGTGTTTTGTTATAGGAATCCTACAAAAATAATGTGCGGTTTCAAATGGTTGCTACAGGAATTCAGAGGATCAGAGGACTTGCACTGCCGAGGACAGAGCCAGGCATTGAGAAGATGTTGAGCACGTGCCTGTCCCCCGCCTGCTCTCAGCTCTGGAAACACCTCAGCAGTTCCTTGTTTATACCTCAGCAGCCCCCACCACAGCCAGCACTCGGAGATCTGCTGAACTGAACGGTCGCAAACACAGCGTTCCTATCACCTCCTTAAACACAGGGGCTCAGCCCCGTCCCTGTCATTGTCCCTTCTGAGCACTACTGCAGGGTCACTCAGGTTTCCTCTCATTATGAGGCCCCACTTGGGAAGACTGAATTGCCTGGGGAGCAGCCCCTTTCCACAGCAGCCACCCTGTAGTGAGCACTGCTGACGGCCAGACTCTGCCTTCTGCAGAGGTTGTCTCATGAGAACCTGGCGGCGACCTCACAAGGCAGTGATATCACCCCCTGCCCTCTGTAGGTGAGATAAGTCATGTCCCTGGAGGTCGTTGGCCCAAGCTGTCCACTCAGCTAGGGCCAAACCTGTGCAGCTCTGACTTCAAAAGCAGTTATGTTCAGCCACTTTTCAAAAGCAAATATGTTCCTTGACTTATGTACGATATGGTTCTATCCCTACAAATCCACAGTAATGTGAAAATACTGTAAGTTGTAAATGCATTTAATGTACCTAAACCTACTAAATATCATACAGATGATTGTACTATCCCAGGGTAAGATCAAAATTCAAACTATGAAGTACTGTTTCCACTGAATGTGTATCAATTTCACACCACTGTAATGTTGAAAAATTGTGAGTAGAAGCATCACAAGTTGGGAACGGTCTGTACTTGACATCTGGACTCAGTGATGAACAGAGCAGCACAGAACAATAATAAATCTGAGTACTGATAACTGTCAGTGGGCGACGCATGGCGCTGAGGTGTTTAGCAGTGTTTTCTCATTGAGTCCTCTCAATAGCCGCGTTGGTAGGTACCGTCACTCCCTCTTCCAGATGAGGAAACTGCAACACTGAGGAGTTCAAAGACTTGTCCAATGTTGCACGGTTAATAGCGGGCAGGCACAGGATGTGGACCTAAGTTCCCCTGCTATGAATCAGCATGATGTGTTGATAATCATTGCACATCCACCATGGACTCCTGCCGTGGTAGGGCTCAGCAACCCTACCATGATAATCCTGTCCCCAAGTACCTGAGAGGCAGAGTGCATGATTGGCTTCAGACAACTGGTAAGAGGCTAGGCTTGGACTTTCAACTTTCTCAGACATCAGGTCGCTTGGCTCTGCCCACTGTGTTCTCCTATCCCTCCAGTTCAGCCTTTTTCTACCTTGTGGCTGCTCCCAGGTGGCCTGGAGGACTTCTCTACCCTGATAGGTGGAGCCTTCCTGGTGAGTGACGGACTGTCAGGCATTCACGGGGGAATTAGCCCTGCCATGGCCTCAATGCTTATTTTCTCATTACTTTGAATCTGAGCTTCTGCAAATTGAGGACTCAGCTGCACCAGGATTAGGCAATTTTCTTGCCTCCCGTAATGTACTTTCTCTGAATCGGTTCTATCGAGACAATTATCTGAAGCTTTTGGATTGCTCCCACAGGCAAGCTGAGGACGTTAAGACAGCACATCTTCATATGCGACAGGTCTTAGGGCTTCTTTCATCTCTTACTTGGGCTCCCAGCACAGTAAAGGAAAGGCAGGCCAAAAAGCAGAACTGCTCCTCAGACTGTAGTGAAGGTCTCCTGAGGCAAATCTTCTATGTAAAAAATGCGCATTAGGCCCTCTGTGCTCTTTCATTTGGTGTTTTCTAAAACCTCACACTGGCTTTTAGAAATGGGTGCTGCCCATGAAGTGACCAGCTTCCCAGTTGAGGAAACTGAGGCTCATAGAGGTGAAATAAAATTTCCCAATTTAGGGTTGGGGAAACTGTCTTTGAAAGGGACCTGTATCCAAGGACATAGTTGAAAAATGGCTTAAACAGTGTTAAAGGCAGCTGTCTGATTCCAGATTGCCTATTGTTGATCTCAACCACTTCAGAACACAAGGAGTGGTGCTCTCTTCCTTCCTTCTTTCCTTTTCTTTCTTGTGGTATCCTTGGAACAACCTCCCTCCCTCCCTCCCTCTCTTTCTCCCTCCCTCTCTCCCTCCTTCTCTCCTTCCTTCCCTCCTTCCTTCCCTACTTCTTCCTTCCTTCTTTCTTTCCTTCCTTCCTTCCTTCCTTCTTTTTCTGTCTTAGCTTTTGATCGAGCATCTTTTATAGCACTAACATGCTTTGGCATTTAAAAAAAAAAAACCTGTTCATGTAGTTACTTTGTCATTCATTGAACACACATGCATTAAGCAGCATCTTGCTGCCAACACTGTCCAAGGTATATAAATGCCATCTGAGGTCCAACAAATCATCTGTTCAGCAAGTAGAGCATAATTTAATATTCCCATTGAACAGCATTTAAATGGGTCTGCATGGGGAGACATTTGGAAATCATAATTTAGTGTGAACCATTGTTCCTCTATGAAACCTTTTAGAAGTTCCTATAGTGTTGAAGTTAAGAGTTTTAGATCTGGGCTCAAAAGACCTGAGCTGAAATCCCTCCTTTTCCACTCATCAGCCATGAATCTTTGGACCAAACATGCAGTCATTCTGGGCCGCAGTGACCACTTACATAAAATGGGTATAATGATGCTGACTTTCTGTGAGAATGCAGAAAAGAAGTGAGATAAGGAATGTTAAATGTTTACTTTTGCATCTAGCGTTTGGTAAAGTAATCACTAAATGTCAGTTCTCGTTATTTTTTATACTTGTAAGGGCCTATGTTTTGAGAGGAACACAGATATGTTTTCCAGAAAAGCTTTGTCATCTTCCTGGTAATGGAAGGGCAAGTTAATTAACCACTCCAAGCCACAGTCTCTCTACTTGTAAAATGATAACAGCCTACATAAACAACAACTACATAACTTGTGACTTCTTACAAATTTAAATAAAATTAGAGCTTGTCAATGGCTTAGAATACGGGCTGAAACTTGATAAGCTTTCAATATATAATTGGAATTAATTTCCTTCTTCTCTTGGTCTTGCTGGAGAGAGGCATAATCTCCCTCTGAGGTTTTAGAAAATACTGAGAGGTTGGTAAATCCATAGAAGCTATGTAAGTTTGACTGGTCTGTGCTCTAGTATTATCTGAAGAACCCAAGAGACCTGGGCCATAGAGGTATCCCAGGGGCTGTGACGAAGACAACATTTGTAAAACACAGAGCATGATCCATTCATAGCAGGCATCACAAGGGAGGCCCGGGAACCTGGAAGAGGGTCCTGGGTCTGGTGCACAGAAGGAGACATAGTTTGAAGAAAGCCTGCCAGTCTTCCTGCTGTTCCCAAGACATTCCAAACCCAAGGACCACTTTTCAGGGAAAGAAAAGTTCCTCAGGGGAATGGAGAGTCAAAGCATCAGCATAATTATAGACTGAGTTTCCAGAGAGTTGGCTGACAGTTATTCATAGATGAGGGCATGTGATAGGCCAGGCTCATTTTATCTCCAAGGGGCAGAAACCCAACAAGCTCTTCCAATGCAATTATTTCTGAAATTTTTTGGAGTATATGGTCTTTGCGGCTCAATATCTGAATTGTTCCAAGGGTATCAGTAAGACTGTGCGTGTGTTGTGTTGGGTAAATTCAGTTATTTTCAATTCCCACTCCCTTGAGCCTCTCTTTTCCTGGCTGAACCCCTCAGAGACTACTTGGCAGATGGATGCTAGTCCTTATCGGCAAAGAGCTGTCAATCATGAGATACCTCAGGGCCGTCAATGTTTCACAAGGGCTCTCCTACCATCTCAGGGCAATGAGGTTGAGGAAGCTCCAGAGAAAAATTTAAAAACAAGGAACAGACTCAGACATAGTCTTGGTTCCTTAATCTGACATGTGCTTAGAAACTGCTTAAGTGGCTTCTGCCTTTCCAGTGACAGTAATAGCACTAGGACAAAGACCTTTCATTTCTCATAACAGAGCTACCCTAATATATTATTAAGCTCAATTACCATGGAACTGAGTTAAGGGATTAATTTGAGTCTGTCCCACAGGAGTTTGGAGATAGTGGAAGGGAAGCCAAATTTAAACTAGCTAGATTCAAGGAAGTAGAATAAAGATTTTAATGATCTCACAGAGTGCCCTGCTAATGTTGGGGATCTAAAATGTCCAGAGGACAAACGGCTTTAGAGCAATAATGGTGATGAGTCACTTGTTTGCTCACTCTACACATCTTCCTTGAATCCCTGCCTTGTGCCAGCTCCTGTTTTTGGCGCTGGGAATACACGCATGTCCTGACCTTCAAGGTCTAGCTGGGGAGACTGTCTTTTAACAAATGATTTCCCTACTAAATGTAGTTACAGTGGAAAGACTGTAGTGCTCTGAGATTGCATAAAAGGGAGGTGAGTCTAGGTCAGAGGTTTAAGGAAGTGACATTCAGGATGAAATTTGCAAGATCAGTGTGAGCCAGGTGGATAGCTGAGGGATTAGGAGTAAGGGAAGAGGATCCGAGGTAGAAGAGATAACAAGTGGAAAGACCCTGTAATGATCAGATCCTGGCTCGGCAAGGACGAAAGTCTCAGTGTATGTGGCTGATGCAAGAGGGAAAGGCACACATCTTGGGGGAGCTGGAAAAGCACCGAGGGGTGCTGTGAACCATATCATCAATTTTGGACTTTTGTTTTTGGTACCAGGAGTCAAACTCATGACCTTGACCTTGTCAGGCAGGCGCTGTGCTGCTACGCTATATCCCTGGCCCTGAAATGTCTTTTAAGAGCAAAGAAAATACATGAAAGATCTTTTAAAATGGAGAATTAACTAAATCTAATTTAGGAAGCTGCAGGAGTGTGCCTTGTGAAACAAGGAACAACCTCAGTCACTGAAACGGGCAGCGGAAAGCAGTACGTCTAGTGAGCGTTTCTAAAGCGACATTCATGGACGTGATGAATGAGGGTGAGGGGGAGAAGGAGAGTGCCAGAGGTAACTGCTAGGCTTCATGGGAGATGCCAGTGGAGCCATGATTCTGTGTCCTGAAGACAGAAGATATAAAGTGGTGGCATGGCAGACTTGGAAAAGGAAACCCAGAGTCTAGCTTTAGTCACAATGAATTCAAGAAGCCTGAAAGACATCCAAATTGAAATTAAGGAAAGGAGTTTTTTTCCCCTTCAAAGCATAGAAAGGCTCTGTACAAAATGCTCTGACTAGAAATACCAATGGGGATACATCAAAATATAATATTTAATGCCAGAGGAGTTTTTTTACATCATTTGTGGGAGAGTACAGAGTACTAAGAAAAAGGTGCTTACATTGGGCGTGGAAGTAAGATGTGGTGGAGGAAATTGTATGTCCAGAGAAGAAAGAGAAAAACCAAGGAATGAGTGTTGTGGAAACCAGGAGTGAAGTACTGTAAAATAGCAATCACACTTGCAGTCATTATAGGAGTAGTGTTAATATTTGTATTATAGTAGTAATAGCAGTAGGAGTAGCAGCAGCAATAGTAGAAGAAGAAAAGGGAGAAACACTAGGAGAACTAGAAGAGGAGGGAGAGGAGGAGTGGGAAGGAGGAGAAAGATGAACAACTGTTGTAGCAACAGCAAAACTGGTAACAGCAGCAGGAGCCAGAGGGGCTGCAGTGGCATCCATAGCAGTAATAACAGCAGTAGCTGTAGTGGCAGGCAGATAATAGCAAGGGTGAATGAAACAGCAGAACTCTTGCCTGTTTAGGCACTGGGGAGCAAAGCAGTCTCTGTTTCCCAAACAGATTGAGTCCTATTGAGCTCAGTGCAATAAGAGGGGTCTCACACTCACTTTACAGATGAGGGAATGGAGAGATAGGAATTTAGGTAGTCTCACTACAAGAGAGCTGCTGATAAGCAAGAAGACTATCAGTGAAATTCTGGTCCCTTGAATCTTCACTGTATTCATTTCCTCTGTTTTTATTCCAAGTATAGCATGTCAGAAATTCCATAATGACTCCTGGGGGAATATAACTTCTGGAGGAGGGTGGATTCCCAGTGCTCTGAGTGGTACCTGGCAGACAAGTGAACTCTCATTTTATAAGCGATAGTGAATTAACATTGAGTAATGAAAGAATGAATGGGTCTTCCTTACTCATAGGATTATAAATCCATGCCACAAGTTCATACTCTCAGATTCAAGACTCAAGAAATTGACTTAAATATGGTTTTCTTTCCAACTGCCTACCTGCCCACGGTCATCTACATTCAGTGGTATTAAAGACCAATGTGGAAGTAATGCTTCCTTTATAGACCAGCCTGCCCGAAGAGAAGAGCTTTGAAATCAAGCTGGGCTAAATATGGGTTAGCTATAACTCCATAAATGATTCACTAGGCTCTTTAGGCATATAAGAATTTGCTTCCCTTCTTGTATTTAAGAATATTTAGGCATAGAAAAAAGATAGGATCATGTAGCAAAAAGAGAACAAATTTGGGAGTCAAATGGACCTACGTTAAAATTCTATGTTCAAAGCTTAGACAAGTCAGTACCTTCTTTAGGTCTCAATTTTTCTAATTTTTAAGCAAAGATATCAATATCTATATCTCAAGCATGCAGGGGGATTATATAGGACATTTTAAAATCTCAAAGCCCAACACCAGTGATATATTAGGTAATTCAACATATGTCACTTTCCTTTCTCAAAATGTTGGCGAACCATTTATATAATGAAAGGGAAGGACATTTGAAAATTTGAAGTGTTGTATCCTGTGGGTACCCACCTCTTGCTAGTCTCATTTCCTGCTGTCTCCTCACAATATTCTGGGTTCCAGCTCTATGGAACTAAGTAGGCTTTTAGACGCACTTTGTGCCTTTCCAATTCCAAATGAGTGTTACATTCCCTCCGTCATTTAAGACTCAGTTTAAGTGTTCCCCTCAATAAACATTTTTCTGTGTAGCATCCTCCCATTCTACTCATTCCTTCCCCACTAACAGCATGCACCAATTTCATTATTTATTTTCACTTAAGATCACATTCGTTTGCTTATATTTCTTCCTCCCCAACAAGAGTGCGAGTTCACCCAGGACAGTGTTTTTGTCTCATTTAACCTGTATCCTCAGTATGTAGCATGTAATTGAAATTCTAGAAACAGTTCTTGAGTTGATAAATGTGATTGTGGTTAGTTACTCTTATTATCAGAATAAAGATGTTCTCCAAACTCAACAAAAGAAAGTGATACAGAGGGAGCCTGAATGCAATTGTGATGACCACTGGACAAAAGGACTGTCCTCGACCATCGCTTAAGGAAAATGGAGTTAAACATAGCTGTCTCTCATTTTGTCTTCTCTTTTCATTACTTTTTTTCTCCTGAACTAATTTTTCCATCTTTTTCCTCTCCGTAGACACCCCATAGTCTTAAATAAATCCATAGGGTTTGTATGGACCTTCTGGTTAACAAAGTAGTCACTGTTAAGGTATGGATTTGAAATGTTCCCGAAACTCATATGCTTCGGGCTTGGTTGCCAGCTGATGGGCTTTTCGGGAAGTGATCGGATCATGAGATTCTGACTTCATCGAGTGGATGAATCCACTGATGAGATCATAATTCGGTAGTATTCTGGGAGATGATGGGAACAGAAAGTGGAGCCTCATTGAACACATAGCCCTGAGGACTGTATCTGGCCCCTGGACCCTTCCTTTTTATCTGCTTCCCAGCTACCGTGAGATGAACAGCTTTTCTTCACCGTTCCTTTTCACCATGATATTTTTGTTTCACCGTAAGATTAAAGCAACAGAACCAGCCAACCATGGACTGAAGCCTCTGAAGTTGTGAGCCCAAAATAAATCTTCCTTTTCTAAGTTGTTTTTCTCAGGCATTTGGTGACAGGAACAAAACCTTACAAATATAGTCTCATACACAGAAAAAAATATAGTAAAATGTTGCCTGTAAAGCCCAATAAGGTGGATGATTCTGTATCAGAGCTTTATGCCCAGTGCTGGCAGAGTTATTTCACCATTCCTCCTTGGCTCAGCACACTGATGTCCATTGTCCTCATTGCAGTAGAAATGCTTCCACCAAGCCACCAACACCCTCCCTGTTGAAAGAGTGCTGTCATTGCCAATATTCCTTTTGCTTTTCCTTTCTCCAGCATTTTCTTCCCCTCTCCCTCCTTCTGCAGAGATCTTCACGGTCTGGATCTCTCTGCCATAGTAATTCAGAGTGGTAAGAGCATTGGACATGAAGTCCAATGGTCTGAGAGCAGCTCCTTTCCCATGGACTGCACAGTCCTGGGTAGGTGACTTCACCAGCCTAGGCCTCAATTTCTCCACTTATAAAGGGGTGGGGGGAGTTGTACCTACTTCAAAGAATGTACAAATAAATCCTTGCAATGCCTATAGCACCGTGAGCCATCAGGAAAAGCCACACTCCCACTTTCTCCTGGTGTCTGACCAGCATGCCTGGCTTCTGTTTCTTAGCTTCTTCTCTGGCTTCAGTTCTGCTACTCTTTCTTGAAAAAAAAAAAAAAAAAGAGATTTTCCTAGACTCCTTTCTGATGAACCATGCACCCTCCCCAGGGAAGTTTACCTGCCCCCATAGCCATAAGTCTCATTTTTATGCTCCCCACCTTTTATGTTTCTAGCCTGCATATTTCTCCACAGTGTCACACTCAGACTCTATGACACCTCCTGGGCATTTCTCAGGGACCTCGGCCTCACTCTGCCTGGAAGGAATGATTACATAGCTTTCTCCTGAAACCTGGCTTTTCTCCAGCATCTGCTATTTTATGATCCATCCAGGAGTTTAAGCCAGAGTCCTCCCCCTTCTCTCAGCCATCCATCTATTGTATCCTGCTGTTTTCAACCAACCACCTCATCCATTCCCACTGATTCACCCTCCTTCTGGCCGGGATGTCTCTAGAAGCCTCCTAATTGGTCTCCCAGCTGCCATCCCTGCCCCTCTCCACTCCATCACCCAGCGGGAGTGCACGCTTCACAGTGAACATCAGATCATTCCATTCCCTTGCCTCAAACAGTTCAATAACTTCTCTTTGTTCTGAGAATAAAATCTCATCTCCTTCATACGGTGCAGTGGATGATAGGGTGTGCTGCCTGACCCCCCTGCAAGACTGAGGCATTCATTCTCTAAGCTGTCAAGGATGTTGATTGCTGAAGGCTCATAGCTGAGCACCATCCTAGGAAGGGTGCTGGTACATTCCAGGTCATGTCCCTTTATCAGGAAAAGATCTCAAGTAACAGCTGGTCAGTGTGGAGGTGCATTGGTCTGCATCCCTTGCTTTACCCTGAGGTATCTTGGAAAGGTCACCTAGTTCTACCTTGTCCCTCTGATGTTATCCAACTCCTCCCTCTACCAAATTGGTTTTCCTCTCTCCTGTAATGCATCCTCAATAAAGTATACAGATCTCTACTCATAATCCATTTCCCCAGGAACCTGCCTGACAACACTGCTCTTCCAAGGTTTTCCATGGTCTGGCTTCAGCACACAGCCTGGTATGGTGAAGATACTCAGTGAATACCGTAGATTGATTGGTTGGTTGGCTGATTGGTTGGAGCAGCATGTATGAAACATGAGAAGTGAAAAGGCAATCTTTTTCCTGTGGTTGGTTGGCCCTAGGCATTCCATCAGGGACTCTGGGTGTGTTCATAGTAAGTCCAGGATAGTAAGTGAGCCCTGAAGACCTCAGGCAGCTCTTTATCTCAGAAATGGGAATCTGCCATTAAGGTGGTAGAAGGAGGAGAAAAAAGGAGTGGTAATGGTTTTCTTGGGTTAATACTTCTCTATTAGCACAGCATTTGCCTCAGAATTGATTTTCTTGTCTTTTCTATTCTGCCAAGCCAGGAACAAAGAGAAAAGGCAAGCTTTCAGAATGTGCTTTCTTCTGCAACCAATGTAGCTCTTGCTGAATTTCACCTTTTTAAATGGCTTGCTGTGGAAGCAGTCAGAGACTGCCGCAAGGATTCCTTATATAATTTGGTATTGACCTGATCCCATCAAGCAAGTGGAAATGGTAGAAGTAACTGCATCCTGAACTTTGTTCACAAGCTTAGAGTTTGCTACCCTTTACCTTGTCTCCAGGCCTTTGAATGTGTTATGCTATTTGCATGCATTAGCATTCTCTGAAATCTCTATCATCTCTATATTTATCTATATGCTCTGGGATTCATCTCATATATGGCTTCCTATAATATTTCTCTGCAGGATAACATACCTCTTTTTGGCTGACTAAACCAAATTGTTTTATAACTCATTTCCTTTTTTTGCATTGACTACTAGGAAGCTCAGTGCTCAATCTGCAGTTCACTGGTAGCCTGTTAAACATGTGTTGTGTGGCCTCTAATCTTACTTCTGACTTCCTCTTACTTTGTTTGCACTTCTTTTCCCTTCTTTTAATTTTCTAGTTAGCATAAATTTGTAATCTTGTGCTGATTCTGATCACTTTGTAAGTGAGACAGGAGAGGCATTACAAAATTAAGCATTTTAAATGATCAAAAAGTATTGTAATTGGCCAACTCCTTAATCTGTTTTTCCTACTGGTTTCTGAGCTTTTGAAGAGAAAAATGCTAACATCTTTTCATCCTGTACCTCAAATACCTGACACATAGTATGCCCTCAAAATATATTTACTGAGTGAATAGAGCAGGTTTAAGGGGAGACACGGTATGACTGATGCTTTGGAGACTTTTAAAAAACTTTTGCTCTAGTATATAATGCAAAGAAAATGGAAAACCCCAGATTTTACAATATTTTATGCTAAGAAGTTCATGAATGGTTTCTTGACCAGAAGGTACAGAGCAAGAAGGAAGGAATGTGGTCCCAAGATAGAAAATGTCCCTTTTGAGAGTCAGGCCCTCATTTGAGCTATGAATAAATGTTTTGTTGAGTTGACAGAATCATGGCTAAATCCCAAACATAGATAAAACATTGAACAACAGCCAGTAACTTCTTTTTTAAGATTGCAGTGCATTTCCATCTTCCCCCTGAGATAATAATTACTTCTCTTTATTTAGCAAAGCTGTGAGACACTATGCTACTCAGATTCTTGGTGTTATCACTTTTCAAATGGACAACATCCCCTGGAAGAGTGTACGCTGATCTTCATGTTGTAGAGGAAGCGCTGGGAGCTCAGGGAGTTGAAGTAATGTACTTAGAGTCACACAGATGAGGGTGAACTGGAATTTGAGTCTCATTATCTGACACCCAAACTCAGTCTGTATTCTTTTTTCTTCCCTAAAGCATTCTTTTGACTTTTTAATTCCTGATTCTTGTTTCCCAATTTTATTGCGGGGAGATTTTCAGGATTAGGGACTTCCCTAGGAATACCAGAGAGTGAATGAAGTCATGGTTCTTAATGGGGATAGTTTGCTTGGTAGGGCAATTTGGTTAATGCCTGGAGATACTTTTGCTTGTGACTGACTGTGTGTGTGTATGTACTCACATAACACTGAGTGTGCGTAAGTAAAAGTGGCATCTAGTTCATGGGGGTCAAGGATGCTGCACAGCATCCTACAATGCACAGGACAGTTCCCCTAATCAAGAGTTCTTTGCCAAGGCCAATAGCACTGAGGTTGAGGAACTCCAACCTGAAGATATTTCTCATTTTTCCTGACCCATGAACAGCTGTGGGCATCTGGCTGTGCCTAGACAGTGTGTGCAGAGGAAATGGACCACATCAAGGGGCACTCTCTTTGCTTTCCAGCCTCAGCCCTCTATCTCCTGAGAGGAGCCAGAGGAGATAGTGACAAAGATAAATGACAACATGGACAAAGGTAAGTTCCCTGAAGAAACCCAAGACTCACCAGAGACCTCTTCAAAATGACCCATTTGTTTTTCTTGTCTCAAAATAGTGGAACAGATATAAGCTACTTTTATTGGTATGGACTTGGGCTGGATTTGAGCAAGGGAGAGACCATTTGTCATGGGTAGCTTGTGGGGACAAAGCTGACTCAGAATTTCTGTCAACTTGGAGACATATGGGTAAAATTTCTGAGAAATTGAACTTCATGCTTTACAATTAATCACTGTGTAAGGTCTGGGCAGCTTAACTTTGTACAATGTTCTTGAATTCTGTCACCACCTTTTGATGAACCAATAATTTATTAAGCTACTGTTAATTCAGCTGCATGAGGCAAGCATTATCCTTAGGGCTTTGAGAGTACCATCCCAATTAGTCTGAACCTCAACCAGTGAAATAGCTACCACCATTGTCTTCATTGTCTCCATTATTGCCTTCATTCATGGTCACCAACAATTTAGGAACAGAGCTGAGTCTTGATTCATGTTCTGACCAACTCTATCATCTTAGCTCTTGACTAGCTGTTGACCTGAAGAATGGTTTTCAAAAAATTATTTGCCAATGGTTAAAAAAAACTAAAGACTTTACAAGAACCTTTTAACTCATCCTGAAAAGTAAGAGTATCTGATAGCACTGAGCAATCAACTGATACCAAGAACAAGCTGTGGCTTTTAGATTCATTCAGGTAACTGGCTTGGCCTGCAAGGACCTGAGATTTTAATCTTTGGTGAAAAATATCCTAGCCTATGAGTGGTATGGAGAAGAAAGAACAGTGACTGCATATTTTATGAACATCATTCCCTTTGGGTCTTATATTGCCAGGTAACATGACTCAACCCATACTCTTGACCTTGACCAACTCCTCCTTGGGCCAGAAGGTTTGGAGAGTTTATTGCCTATTACTGTGATTTCAGGTACTTAGAAAAATGGAGTCAAAACCTCCTTAGAAGCCAACGTAAAGGCTCAGACATTCTCTACAAATCGTTCCTCAGTTTTTAAAAGGCCCAGCATTTTAGAACTCCTAAAGCTATTATTAAATTAGAAGTCAGTTCCAGGTCAACCCTCTTGACTATTGTAGCCATTACTCTGATGTCCAGGGGGAACAAAATCAGGTAAAGAGCCCCTCCCCTTGACGAAATCTGACTTAACAAGACTTCTTTATCCATCTGCGTGCCACAGGTTGAAATAGCATCATCTTTCCCCATACATAAATAATGTATAGATGTGTATTAAATTGTTGTGCATGCTTTTAAGTCCTGGGGAATGCAGAAGAACAAATGGCTCAGCTTTACACAGAGACTTAGAAGATACACATGTTTACCTGTTTTGCATTCAACATAGGGTTTGGTGTACTCTAGGAGAGAAACCTCAAGGGAATGTTTTTCCATAGTGTCATTGCTTCAATCTGCTTGCAAGTTAAAGGTCACAAACTCTCTGCTTGATGATGTTGCTGCTGCTGCTGATAAGATGATCATGCTATGAGAGCACCCATTCTGTGCTGTTTTGTATGCTTTGTAAGTATTATCTCTAATCTTCATAACAATTCTTCTTAGTTGGTCTTATTATTTGTATTTTAAAGACTAAAATATTGACCTTCAAAGAAGTTCCATGTTGGAGGTCACAAGTTAGAAAAAGCTGTAGTTGGTATTCAAATGTAGTTTTATTTGTTTCCAAAATTTCCCATCTTTCACATATGTAAACTCTCCAGCAATTTGAATTAAACTATTTGGCCTCTCAAGAGTACAATTTGGAAGAAATCCATCTATTGCATTTCCTAATTATCCAGTGAAAATCTATGAGTCCAGGAGACTTCAAGCATTCATCATTGTATAAGGCTTGGATAACTTTAAGAATAGGCTTAATTCATTTAGGATGACACAGAGTGGAGAGAAGTTGAGGAGTGGGAAGGGCACCTTCCCTCCTCCTAAGCTCATGCCTAACAACAAGTAACTCCTCTCCCTAAGACTCCTTTAATTAGCAAAACACAGAAAACTCATTCTACAAGTTGCTAAATGGTTTAGTGCCTGCTTTGTCTTAAGAAATGTTAACCTTTTATCCAGAGGAGCTCAATTAGCACAAGTCAACCAGTGGTTAATAATAGTCAAATAGAGTGATTACTGAATAAAGGACTATTTTCATTTCACAGGATCATTTGTTAAGAGGAAGAGACTTTTCTTTATCTTTAATTGAAGAGAGAAGGGATGCCCTGAATGCATCTCTAAGCGTTAATGATGATGGGGAAGTCATCTGTGGGAAGGTGCTCGCTTTCAGAAATCTTTTCTTTGAAGCTGGGGTAGAAGCAGGTGTTAAATGGCTTCTCCTTCCCCTCTTTTGGCCTCTTTTTTTCCTGTCCTCATTTATTTCCCTGTCACCATACATTGTTGGCTTTCCCTAGGGCTTGCGATCTGATCACAATATATCTTGGCTCCAGGACAGTTAAAGGAATGCTAAAGGCCTGAGTTTCAAGACACAAGGAAAGAGGACCCAAGACTCCTGTGTTTCTCTCAGCTGAGAGTGGGGCAGGAGGTGCAGACCTCTGGCTTGAAATGCACTTTTGACGTTGAACCTAGAGGATGAAAGAGACTCCCGCTTTTCTACCACCTTGCCTTTATGAGACCCTGGGCTGGGTGATTTGGCCCACCCAGAAGCCCCATGAGGAAACGTGTTATTGTCTGAAATTGACAGACAAAAACGCAAAGACATATTTGTCCCTAGTGTTCCAGTGGTGTTGAATACAAATCTAGATCTTTTTCTATGTCATGGTTTTCTAGTCCTCTTAGAAGGATGCCTTTGCCTACTGGATGTGTTCTGTTTCTCTACAGAGGAATCAGGGAGGAGGAAAAGGATGCCAAAAAAGAATTAAGGGGAAAGTTGAACGGAATAAAAGAGCAAGACACTGAAAAAATGCAAAAGGAGATGGAGTGTCCAATCCACTGATGGGGGTTGATCAGATCCCTGGACACCTGTGGGGGAAATGGCAAGTAATAAGGAAAGACAAAGGACAAATTTCAGGGTACAAGGGGATCCAGAGGAACCTGCCCCTGCTGGACAGTCACACCTATCTCTGTAGTTGGCCCACTTCTATTAGTAAGCAAGGAGCATAGGAGAAGGAGGGTGTACTTTTCCTGGAACAGTGACTGTGGCAGACAGGGAAAAGTCAATGGAAAAACAAGTTCTTCTCTGTACCCAGATGCCTATGTCTTTACATTGTTCTCAGCAGATGTTGTCTTGCTTTAAGAGCACTGCAGTTATGAGCCTTCTTTGTGCAGCCAGGAAGTGTGACAGCCTTCTGCATGCTTCTGTTCCTAAAGCAAGATCATACCACTTCAATACCATGAGGGTGCAGTCCTATAGTCCGGCCCCCAGCATGATACAATGTTATTTCATATCCCTTGGTCTCCAATAATCCATGTCACAAAGAACGAATCATGAACTTTGCTCTGGGCAGCCTAGGTGCTAAGCATTATTAAATGCATTTCCTCATTTCATCCTCTGGCAACCTGTGACGTGGATACTCAGGGTGAGTGGCTTGGCCACATGACACAGCTACTACACGGAATTAGAGGATTGGACCCAGATGAACTGGCTCCAAAGCCTAAACTCTTCCCATTGATCCCTGGACTTTGCTCTGTGGGAAAGAAATCTGTTTGTTTGATTTGTGGTTTTCCAAAAGGTGTTCTACACATTAGCACTTCAAGACTCAGAAACAATCTACATCTTCATTCATTCATCTGATACTCACCACAACAACACCGAAAGTTGGTGATTATGTGGAACAAGCCAAACTCTCCTACATTATTGATAAGGGTATAAAATGGCTAAAGGACTTTGGAAAAAGTCCAGGTTATTATTATTATTCATTTTTACTTTTTTATTTTAAAGAAAGTAGTACCAAAAAAAAGAACAAAAGCAAAATACACACAACAAAAGCAAGGACATTAAAAATGATACAGAGTTTCAAACTAAATGATAGAGATTAACAGTGGTTGTTATATTACATATTGTTATCTTCAACGAAGTTGCTCAGATTACCAGATGTAAGAATAGAAGACTGATCAAATCATTAAAGGGAATGAGAAAATGATAATTTAAAAGAACATTAGAGACAATATGCAGTGTCACTAGGCAGGATTGTAGGAATTCACCAATGGATATTACACAGCAAATTGTTGTCATCACATAAGTTGCTCAGATTACCAGATACAAACATGCAAAATTGGTGAAAATATTAAAAAAACCTTTTAAACATTAACTGTTCCCCTCAACAAACCATCAGACACCAGCAGTACAGTTATGCCACTGACCCATAGTATATAAAATGCCATAGCACTTCCTTTTTCTTCTTTCCCTCATCCCAGTTGTTCCTTTCTTTGAGCAATTTCTTTCCCTTCCTTATTATCAAAACAGAAACACTAAAGCTACTGGAAAAGAAAGTAGGTAAAACTCTCAAAGACATAGGGGTAGGCAGAGAGTTCATGAACAGAAACCAAACTGCATGGGAAATACTTCAAAGAATCAACAACTGGGATCTCACTGTACTGAAAAGTTTCTGCACATCAAAAGAAATCACCAACAGAGTAAAAAGAAAACCCACAAATTGGAAAAATATTTTATCCAACTGTCCCTCAGACAAAGGACTCCTATCTAGAACATATAAAGAATTAAAAAAAAAAAAACCAGGCCCCCAAAATTCAAAGACCCAATCCAAAAATGGGCATCTGAGATGAACACACACTTCTCAGAGGAAGAAATACCAATGGTGAATAAATATATGAAAAACTGTTCACCATCATTAGTCACTAGAAAAATGCAAATTAAAACAACACTGAGATTTCATCTCACCCCACAAAGAATGGCAATCATTAAGAAATCAACCAACGACAAACGCTGGCAAGGCTGTGGGGAAAAAGGAATCCTTCTCCACTGCTGGTGGGAGTGTCGATTGGTGAAACCACTGTGGAAATCAGTGTGGAGATTCCTCACAAAACTGGGATTAGAGGTCCCACTTAACCCAGCTATTCCCCTTCTGGGTATATTTTCAGAAGAATTAAAAACGTCATTCCACTGCCATGTATGTGCACCCATGTTTATAGTGGTTCAGTTTGTCGTAGTTAAATCTTGGAAACAACCTAAATGCCCATCAACTGAGGAATGGATAGAAAAGCTGTGGTATTTCTATACAATGGCATATTACTCAGCTTAATTACTTAATTACTTAACTTAAAAAAGATAAACTCAAGGCTTTTATAGGTAAATGGATGCAACTAGAGACCATACACATGAGTGAAATAAACTGGGCCCACATGTGTAAATATCACATTGTCTCCTTGGTGTAGGAACGTGAAAGAGTAAATAAAACTCAGGTCATTTCCTATAAAACTAAGCATATACTTGCCATGTGACTCAGCCATTCCATTCCTAAATTATTTACTCAAGATAAATAACAGAAGCTGAATCTGTAGTATTAAAATATTAGAAAGCGCCTTGGAGAATAAGAGAATGTATGAACTGCTATCTATTTTTGCAGTGAAATAGTACTTACCAATACAAAGGAATAAACTCCTGACACATAGCAAAATATGGATGCCTCAAGAACATGCCTTGGGGCTGGGGATTTAGCTCAGCGGCAAAAGCGCCTGCCTGGCAAGCGCAAGGTCGTGAGTTCGGTTCCCGGTACCGGAGAAAAACCAAAAAAAAAAAAAAAAAAGAACATGCCTTGTGAAAGTATCCTTACATAAAAGAACATCTGGTGCATGATTTCATTTTTATGAAGTTGAAGAATGAATAAAAGTAATCTGGAGTATACATTTTTATTGACATATCTAAGTTGAAGTGACTGGGAAGGAGCATGCGGGAATGTTCTGTAGGACAATAATGTTTTGTATCTCGATAAGCGTCTGGATTGCACAGTGAACTCACTTGCTAGGCCTTGTGCTTTAGTCTGCCAGGGCTGCCAGAACAAAGCACCACACACTGAGTGGCTTGAAAAACCAGAAATTTATTTCCTTCCACTTCTAGAGGCTAGAAGTGATCCAGGTGTGGACATAGTCAGTTCCTCCTGAGGGCTGGGTGGGAAGGAGCTGCTCCTGGCCTCACTCCTCAGCTTGTGAGTGACCATCTTTTCCCCGTGTCTTAGATGGTGTCTCCTGTGTATGTCTCTGTGTCCTAACCTGCCCTTCTGTTAAAAACTCCAGTCTTATGAAATTAGGGCCCAACTTCATGCTATTGTTTAACCTTAATTACCTTTTTAAAGACCCCATCTGGAAATATAATCACATTCTGAGGTGTTAGGAATTAACAGGAATTTTGGGAGTGTCAAAGTTCAGGCCATAACATCCAGCAAATGTACTCTTGTCATTTATATGTTATGCTGTGTGTAAATTTTCATCGAAAGAAAAAAATCTACAGACACTGAATTCAACCAATGATATGCATGCTGAAGTACTTAGGGAGAAGTGTGTTGATGCTTGCAATTTACTTTGACATGCTTCAGAAAATAAGATGATTCATAGATGGAAAGATATATGATAGAACAAATAGAATAACATTTTAATGGTAGAGTATAGGTGAGTATATGGATTTTCACTGTACAATTCTTTCAACCTTGCCATAATACAGTGGTGGAAGAAGTTAATCGAGTGTGTGCCAGGTGTGCAGTGGCAGATGGGGTCTGAACAATAAGCAAGACAGAATCTCCCTACCCTCATGAAGCTTGCATTCTGTAATGAGACAGCAGCTGTAGTTTTCATGCATGCATCCAGGGGGCGCATTCATCTATGAGTTAATCATATCGAACCTGACCTCCAAGCCAACCACATATTTCATATTTAGCTGCTCAATGAACACAGGCCCATTGGCTGTCTGCCTCCACTCAGATGATGAATTTATCTGCAGCCCCAAGTTGTGCAAAGATGAATCACTCCAGGTCCGAGTGGTAAACCACACAAATAACAACAATTTATATATACCCTAGGAGTCCCTTGTGAGAACTCCTACGTTATTTATGATGTGTAGTGACGAAAGTTAAAAGCAAGGACAGGAATGGCAGCTTTATTTTATTACCATCTGCACTTCACAAAAGAAACCTAAGTGGAGATGCTCAACGGGAAGAGAGTTTGGAAAATGTCCGGACACAATATTTACCATGGGAAAAAATGGGAGACCCACAAAAAGCTGCAGTAATATTTTTAATACTATCTGAATGTTTCTGAATTGGAGCAAAGGGATTTTTCAATCTTCCCAAATAACTTCGAGGCTTATGGTACAAGTCTCGAAGAGCAAAATGTTGCCGTGATTCCAGATACAATAATAGAAAATAAGTAAGTTCTCTGCCAGAGTTGGCATTCGGGGAGTTTGGAAAATGTGGACTTATACGAAAAAGTATTTTCATCATGAAATATGAGTTTTTCTATAGACTGTGGGTTTGAATTCTGATACTTTTATTAGCTGAACTTAGAAAAGTTACTTTGCCTCTCAGAGTTCCTGAAAGTGTAAAACAGATCAAAGACTACCCACTTAGAATGTCTCAACAATTTGAAATAAAGGATGGGAAATTCTTTTTTATTAATATATCTTTGCAATATATGGTAAATACATTCATCCTGGGGAACTGGCACACATATGTGCCGCATCTTGATCCTTTTTATTTTCCCCGCCCCCTCACTCCCTCGTGTCTTCTCTATCTGCAGATTCCCTATCTGTTTCCACAAAGTCTATCTTCCTATTTCCTATCACCTATCTTTTATTTTGCTCTTTATATTATTTATACTTTATATTCCTCATATAAGAGAAGCCATGCAATACTTATCCTCTCGTATCTGATTTATCACTCAGTATTAGGGTCTCAAGGTGCATCTATTTTCCTACAAATGACACAAATATATCATTCCTTACGACTGAGTGACACTCCCTTGTGTATATATATCCCACTTCTTCTTTATCCATTCATATGTGGATGGCAAATTTTTAATACATCCTTAATACCTTGTCTTGGCTTTGGTACTTGCACTGGTTTGTAATGATCAGAAAATGGTAGCAATCGGGTGTTGGTGATGGTGATGATGTTGATGATGGGGAGGAGGATGATGATGAGGATGGTGAGGGTAATGGTGATGGTAAGGATGACAGTGATGATGATGATGACCAGGTGAAGAACTGGTGGATGTATAGTGGGCAATTGCTATTGCCAACAGTAAACAAGGAGGCAGCTATTCTCTTTGTTGAAGAATTCATTGTTATGAAATCAGGTTCAGAATACAGCTCCGTGGCACAGCATCTCCCTGGCAAACTTGAGGTTCTGAGTCCGATTCCTAGTACCAAAACCAAAATAGTATGAAGTCAACTAAGATAATTTGGACATAACTGTTTGAAGAGTTGAGTTTGAATAAATTCCACAGAAAACAATATGATTTTTATGGTGTAAATAGTTTCCTCTTCAGTAATTGTCAGTCCATCAATCAGTATGGTGTCATGATCAATTAGTGACAGTGACATGGTTTTGGCCTACATTGATCTAGGTGTTGTGAGTTTATGCATTCTGATGAAGGCAGAGTTTTCAAATTTTAACACATATGGATTCTCTCAATGTTTGTTTTTATTTAACAAACCATCATTTACCTCACCATCATCATTATCCTCACCATCCTCATCAGGCCTTAGTTTTGAAAACAAAACCCCTCTATGTCCCTTTCTTTTCTCCTGTTCCTCTAGCACACAGACAACTTTTCGGTGCTCAATGGAGATTTGATAAATTAAATTAAAAATCTTTTCATGATGATTAACTAGTACTTCTAATATTGTATTCTGTTTGGAATGCCATATTTTAAGAAGAATATTGGGAAACATTTTTCATATACCTCTCTTCAAAGAGTATATGAGGGAAAATAAATGATATACACCATTTGAAAAGGTGCCTGGAGTTTATCACTTGGTCTATAGACATATATTTTTGTGGAGTCCTATAAAAATTGTTTCAGATACAACATATCAACTGAGTTTGTGATTTGTCTTCTAAAGGTATTTGTTTGCTTCTCGAAAAGTCACTTTTGACCTAGGTCAACTCAAGAGAAATTGTTTCTATACTTCAGAGATGGAAAGAGGGGAAGGAAGGAGAGGAAGAGGACATAAAAAAGAATTAAGATGTGTCACATACATGTACCAGCTACCCACAATGACTATACTCATTATGTACACATGTACTAATATGAAAGAGAAATTGTTCTCCAAAAGTTTATATGCAATGAGGTTAAAGTCTTCCTCAACTTTTTCCTGACTATTGTGGCAATTTGTATGACAAAAAGGGGAAATATTTATGATGCCGCTTTATCTAGGGGCATTACCTATGTCTCTTACTACTCTAACATTTACAATATCACCAATACTAAGGCAGAACACTTTTGAAGAACTGTACCTAGTACCATGTGAATCATGAGGTTTTCTAGTCTGACTGGTATGAACAGGCACTATTCCCAGTTCTGTGTGAGTTTCAGGCAATCTTTTCTCTAATGTTTTTGCGTGGTTCTTTCTCTAGACTTAGACGGTTCTATTCTGCTACAAACTTGAGGGGATTCTCTGCAGATCTCTCTTCTCTCTGGTACTCTGTCCTGCAAGATCTTGCTCCTTTGGATTATATGGTCTCCCAGATATCTCCTGAATTCCAAGAACCTGGGAGGCTCTTCCTGGTTCACTCCTTCTTCAGCAGTTTCCTGGGAATTCTGTGAAGGCATAAGATTCATAGGTCTGAGCTGATTTGTTTCTCACCTCACGGGGATGTTCCTATGCTTTGCTGCCTGTCACCCACTGTCTTTAAAGCCATCTTCTCTTATGTCTTGTTGGATTTTTATAGTTATTTCAGGTCCCAGGGTAAATTCTACCGTTATTACTCCGTCTGAACCAAAGACGATTTAGGAGTAAAAACATATGAATCGTTTCCGATCATAAATCTTGTGTTTATTTGGTTCAGTTTTTAGTTTTCTGTAAACAACATGGTTTGTAGGTCTTTTTACAAAATATCACAGAATCTTTGAACATAAAAGTACAAGGAAGCTTCAAGGTCAACAACCCTCTGATGAGGTTACAGACACACTGTGTTGCAAGACTCTACTTTCTCTGACAATTTTTTTAAAAAACACAGAGCCATTTGGTATAAAACAATTGCTCCTGCATTCTTGCCTTCACTGTCTTTATCTACAGAACTGAAGAGGAGCAATGTAGAAGTGATTTGGTGTGAGATGTACTATTAAACACTAAATTTGAATCCTAGTTCTGCTAATGAGTAGCTGTGTGATCTCAGGTAACTTACATAGCATCTCTGAGTCTGTAAAATGAAAAGAACAATGCCTCCCTGGAAGCATGGCTGAAAATTTGAAATAGGCCCTGTCATTGCCTTATACCATGCATGGAGCATAGTAGATGCTCAGCAAATAGTAGCTTATTTTTGGTGTTGTAATTAGATGAACAGAAAAGCTCTCCTGATGCTGACCCTGAGGATTCTGTGACTCAGGGAGTGAGTAGGTTGCTTCCAATGGTCCTGCCCTCATTAGTAGCTTCTTGCTGGACTTGTCTCAGCAGTAAAAACAGCCAAGTGAGCACAGAGAGCGAAACATTAGTCCTTCCTCCTCCGAAGGGCAGAAAGCCAGGCACAAACCCTGAACCAGGTAATGCCCTAAAGCCAGGTAGAGTTGCTCGCTCATTACTAAGCTTCATAGCCATATCAGCAAAGCCAGGAGCTTTAATAAGCTCAGTCTGATCAGATCATGGGCTTCTGAGTCAGCTGTCCTAGGCCTGGGGGGCTGGGTGTCAGGGGCCTGGCTGGAACTTTCCTCTGGCTTCAGGGATGCGAGGTCTTTGAGCAGTGAGTGACTTGTGTGCAGGACTGGGCCACACAGAAAAAACCCCGAGAGCACCAGCAGCTACCACTTGGCGAATTCTGTGCATTTCCACCTCCAGCTGCTGCAGTGGTTCCTTCGGTGGTTATTATGAAGCCAGGTCCCTCCCGGGTTCTCTGGGATAAGTCAAATTATACCACTTCCTGTCTTTAAATCCTTTAAATTGGTCTGTAAGCCGTTCTTTCTACTTGGAATAAAACTTAAATTCCTTACTACATCCTAAAAGTTCTACATAATCGAATACTGCCTTAAACTAATTTTCTCTGCCCTCTCACTTACATTTTATGCTCTTGGACATACAGGCTCTTTCCTGCCCAGAGGTCATCCCAGTTGCTGTTCCTGTCCCCTGCCTGGCATATTCTTCTAAGTGATAAGTGTGTGTCATCTTGGTCTCATCGTTTAGGACTTGCTTGATATCAATTGCTTTAAAAAATCTTCCTTGAACATTAAAGCAGCTGAATTGGCAGACACTGTGTTTTGTTAGGAGCGTTACTAATTCCATTTTATAGGTGACAAAACTGAGGCTTGGAAGAGATTATGTAACCTGCTTAAGGTTTCACAGCTGGTGAGTAGTGAAATTGCAGTGGAACCTGAGGGCAAGTGACAGATCCAATGTTTTACAACAGGCAGTCTTGTTTACCAGGAGATTCTTATTCATCTTTTGAGGTGTCATTTTAGAGCCAAATTTATCTGTAGTGCACCTGCTTCAGTGAGGCATGCTTAGACTATATCTGAACAGGGGTGCAAGCAGACTTCCTGGGCCAGAGCGTTAGTCCTCCTCTGTCCTGAGGGCCAGAACTTCTTTCATTTATTTTATTATAGACACAATTGGAAGCAGCTCATGCTGTGAAGAGAATAAAATTGCCAACTCTGAACTTGTCTGCTTTCTAAAGCAGTTTGTGAAATAAAATGCGTAACAACCCCCCTACCCTTAGGAGAATCCAACAGAGTCTATAAATAGGTTTCAACACTGGGTGTCATCACTCTTTGTCTTTAGGATGCAGCCCATCACTGTAGAGCTCTCACCCATATCCACACTCGTTCAGTCCGATGCCTCTTCTTCCTACTTCTCCTGTCCTGCTGCAGAGATGTGTCCCTGACTGAGGCCATCAGTGCCAGATTTTCAAAGTACAAAGATGAACATGAAAAGCCCCAAGATGCTAGACTTTTTCAGTAAGAAGTTGGAGAGAGAAGCGTGGATTGAAATTAGACAGACCCAGGTTCAATTTCAGGACTTCTACTCACTAGGTTAAAGAACTGGGGAAAATTAACTTCATTTTTCTGAGTTTCAGCTTCCTTCCTCATTTTTTTTTTTTTTTGAGACAGAGTCTCACTATACAGTTCAGGCTGGCCTTGAGCTCACTTTGTAGCCCAGGCTGGTCTCGAACTTGCAACTGCCTCAGCCTTCCAAGTGTTGGGATTACAGGTGTATGCCACCATGCCTGCCAAGGTAGTTAAAAGAAATAAAAGAGATAATAAATGTCAGATTGCTTGGTATGTACGTACTGAATGGGGGGTATGGAATGATGATTAAAACCCATAGACTCCATTTTTACTACCTGGTTTAGTTTACCATGGACAAATTATTTAGCATCATTGTTGAGCTCATCTGCAAAACTGAGATGGTAACAAAACCTTTGCCACTAAGTAGTTGTATGTATTACATGAATTAGTTCAAAGAAAGTCCTTTTAACAATGGTTAGAATATAGTAAGTGCTCAACCAATGTAATTACTGGTATTATAGATAATATAAAACTTTCTTCCAAATGTCAGTAAACAGTGTTTTTGGTTCCTTCTCACTCTTTGATTGTGTTCCACTTTCCTAGGATCTTAAGATCTTTTCACAATGCTGTGATGAAAAGAGGTTTAAATGACAGAGGTTCACTTGCATAAATCCTGGACCAAGGCATTTAGGAGCTTTTTTCTACTTGGATGAGTTGTTCCCAGAGAATCCTTGGTCTCCCATGCAAATGACTTCAAAATGACCTGCTCCACATATTATCCAGGCATTCCCTAACATAAACAGAACCTCGATATTGTTACTTGTTGGAAACATGTGAATGAGAACCACGAGGTACAGACTTATTAAAATGTTTAACATTAAGAAATTCAGCATTGGCAAGGGTGTGAAACAACTGGAGCTTTCCACAGGGGAGTGTAAAATCTACAACCATTTTGGAAAAGAGTGCACCAGTGAGTTAAAAGTTTAAACATACACTCTTGTAAGAAAAAGCATTTGTGCTGAGTTAGCTAGCTATCCAAGATAAAAGGAAATTGCAAGTTCACAAACAGACTTGTATATGAATGTCTATAGCACCTTGATTTATAATGTCCTCAAATTGACACAATCCAGGTGTTCATCCCTGGTGAATGAAAGACAATTTCAGAAAAGCAATCAGCAGTTACAATGACCATCCTAGTGCTATGTGCAACAATGTGGAGGGATCTCAAAACCACCCTGGGTGAAAGGAGGCCTACAGTGAAGACCAGATACTGCCTGAGTCTATTTATAAGACACTCCAAGAGAGGTAAAACTTGGCAACAGAAATGACATTAATGGTCGCCTGAGGTAGAGAGTTGGATATTTATCTTAGAGGGATATAGGGCAACTGCTAGTGATTGAATGTTCTATGTCTTGATGAAGGTAGTGGCGGCTATATAGAAATACAGTTAAAAACAAAATCCTCTTTCAACTCAGGATGACAGAACAGAAAGGTTGATCCAAAGGTAAAGACAAAGAGAAAAATTTCATTACTGAATAAGTATTGGACGAGAATGTGATATACATCACAGGCAGTCTGCTAGAAGATCGAAAGACAGAAAGAAATCCCACCTTGTTATATAGCCCAGTGGTGCAACCATTGTATCCATATTTTCAAGATTAATAATAATTAGTCTGTAAGTAAGAGGATTTTACAGGAACATTTGTCACACATAGTTCATTCTAGATTCACTTTATAATTGGGGTGGGCATCTATGTTCTTTAATTAGCTTTATCTGAAGAGAAAATAAATTCATATCTTTATGATGGAGGTAGTTTGTAACTTCAAGGGAGAAGTCTGCTCCAACGAGTTAGGCCCCTACCTTCCCACAGTAAATGGTGACTATACTTCAAAGAGATGTTTTCCAGGACTATGAGAAAGACATCTTGGGTCCTAACACTAGAAATAAACTTCTTTGGTTTTTATGAAGATTTACACAGATTTCAAATAGAAAGAACTTGCAAAGTCAACCCCCAAAGCCTGTGGGTTCCCTATCTTTTTCTTGTCATTGTTCCCTAAACGACAGAGTAGAACAATTACTTACATAGAACTTACATTGTATCAGGTATCACAAGCGATCTAGAGATGATTTAAAGTATGGAGGAGGATGTGTGTAGGTTATATGCAAATACTACTACATTTTGTAAGTGATGCTTGAGCGTTCATCAATTGTGCTTTTGTGGAGGGTCCTGGAACTGGTCCCCCACAGATATGAAGGAATGATTCTACCAGTTTTCTAAAGTAAACACTTTAAGAAAACACAGGGGCAATGTGTCTCCTTCTTTATTTTTAACATGGAAAATTAAGCCTCTTTGATTTATGTTTGTTCTTATATAAGTGTATATGTTTGTACAAGTTATCAAACCATATACTTAAAATGTATGCATCTTAGTATATGAAACTTATACCTAAAAAGGTAATGGAGAACACATCACAGTCACCTGGAACACTTCCTTCTCTTACAAAGGACACTTTAAAAACACTTCTTTTTTCCTTGAAATTTCCACAAATTTCTCTGGATCATTTTCACTGTCATACAGTGTAGGAAAAGTTGTAGCTGGGTTATACCCGGGTTACTATAACTCATGTTAAAGAAATCCTCTTAACTTTTTTTGTAGTAAGGAAACCTAATTTCTTTAAGTAACAGCAAAATACAAATCAAATACAACATTAAAATAATTTAATACCTACCATCCCATGAAGTATATTTTAAGCTGGGAGTTTTCTTTCTCCTTCTCTCTTTTACAACAATGCCTCCCCAAATAATTGTGCATCTAGCATGCTGTACATTTTTATAAGATGCTGAGCAAATGATAATGTAAAAACACAAGTATAGCCTCTGTCCTCTATACCTGCTATACTCTAGCAATGTAGCCAAGCATTAAACAATTGCATGATCATCTATTTGGTTATAATGCAATATTTCAAGGTTTAATGAAAGTAAGCGTGTGTGTGTGTGTGTGTGTGTGTGTGTGTGTGTGTGTGTATGAAATCAACTATATAAATCTGGATATCTCACTTTAAGCATTAGAGAAACCTCCCTTAACCTGGCCTTTGTTTTCTTGTTACTACTTTTCAATCTTACTTACTCCCTGACAAGACAGGCATACCATCTATTTTTCTGTTTTTTTTTTTTTCCTGGTACTGGGAATTGAACTCAGGACCTTGTGGTTACCAGGCAGGTGCTTGTGTCACTGAGCTATATTCCCAGCAGGAGTTTTCTGTTCTTTGAGCAGTGAAAGCTTTTCCTGATTCTGGTCCTTGAATTTTCTGTTCTTTGTGTCTACAACACCATTCACTAGATGTTTAAATTTAATCTATGTATGTACATATTACCTACCTACCTATATACCTATCTATTTCTCCTATAGGTCATTTTCTTGAGATAGAATTGTCATATAAAATTGTACATGTTTAATATGTATATCTTGATAGATTTGGGGATAAGTACATAGTCATGGAACCATCACCATCACTGAGAACATAAACATATCCAACACCTTTGCAGTTTCCTTCTCACTCCCTTTATTTGTATTCTTGTTATTCTTTTTTTGTTTCTTTTAGGTATATGCATTATGAGGTCTGCTCTCTGGGCACATTTTAAGTACGCAATATAGTGTTGTGAGTTATTGACACAATGCTGTATTGCAGATCTCCAGAACTTACTTATATTCCCTAACAGAAACTTTGAAAACAGTAAGAGAAAAGTGACTCACCTCATGAACCCCTAAGATAGTCCATGGAATTATCAGCAGAAACCTTGTAGGCTAGGAAAGAGTGGAATGATGTATTTGAAGTGCTAAAAGGTAAAATCTGCCAACCAAGGATACTATAGCGAGCAAAGCTGCCCTTTGGAATAAAGAGAGAAAGGCTTTCCCTAGCAAACAAAAGCTGAAGATACTCACACTACTAGATCTGCCTTACAAGAAATGCGAAACAGTTTCTCAGGTCGGACCAAAATGATGCTCATTAGCAGTGTGGAAATGTGTGAAGGAATAAAACTCACTGGGTGTATAGTCAGGTTTGGAATATGCTAAGACATGAAGGTGATGCTTTGCCAATGGTCAGCTCTGATTTCAGAGTATAGCATTGGGTTCTCACTCTGTGGGTTCTGTGGGGATGAGCTCTGCCAATTTCCTATTAGAGAAAAGTGATCACGACCACATAGTATGTGCTGAGCCCTCACTTTGTGTCAAAGGGTGTACCAGGGTCTTTCTCTGGACCACCTCATCTACCTCTCAGGTCATCTTCCATTTGCAGGGGAGAAAGTCAGAGCTCACAGAGTTTTGAGGGTTTCTCTGGGATCTCATAGCAAATCTGTGATTTGCTTCTGGATCTCAGTGGCTGAGTCTGGATGCAACTCCTGATCATCTGGTACTAGAGCCTTTCTCTCTTGACTATAAACCTCTGAAGCTACTCTTCAAAAGTGCCTTTTCTCTTAACAGTCAAATTGACAAAGGACTGGATCTTCTAGGAAACAAAGAACAATACCTGGAAAAAGCATCTGAAATTTACCAAAAATTTCATATCTATGTTTTCCATCATCATAACAATCTGTGCCAGGTCCACTAGGGCAATAAGATCAAAATTACCATTGAGATTCCTGCTGGAGTCTTTTCCAGTCATTTAATCCATTCAGCCTCAAGTTCTTCATCTGGAAAATGGGATTGCCATTTATAGATTTCAAGGTTCAAATGTTAAATAGAAATGCAGGTTAATAATCACAGAACAGAAAAGTTTTAAGTAACAATAAGATTAATAGTGATTGCTGCATCTAATTAATCTATAGTCATTAGCAAAATTCCTTAATCAGTCCCCTGGACTAACGGGACTCCAGGGTGTGGGTTAATGGGAAATGAGTTAGTCACAACCCAGACCCCTGTGTCTCACTAGCCAATTCTGAGTTGTAGGGTATCTCAGTTCTTATTTTCTCCTGGTTACCAGATGACCATTTTGGGGATCAGGCAGCCACACAAATGAATTGTGGTGTTCTGGTTTTACTTTTGTAAGACTTTGATCATTTTTGTCCCAGTAGACAGTCTTGCAATCTGTCTGCACGAGATCCTTAACATAGGGTGATTTGTTCTCATCCTTGCAGTCTGAATCAGAGGCATCCATGAGTTAACCTGGCTTTGTCTCCGGGAGAAGTAGAGATGATTTATAAAGAGAGTGACAACAGAATCATCTCCATGACCTGACATGTCTCACGCTTCTTTTCATTTGTCAAACAAATTAATCTGGATATGTCATTTGAACACAACAGCTACACTCGTTCATAGAGCTAAGAATGAGTGAGATGGGACAAGTGCCTGTTCTCCTGCCTGGGAGTGGGGCACCTTGCCAAGCCCCTTCGCATCACTTGTTCCAGTTTTAATAGTTTTAGGATTGTTAAAGGATGCTTGTTGTCTTGTAATCCCTCAGAATTTGGTGAGATGGTGATATTCATCCCTCAGGAATGTCATGGGTGCATTGAAATAAGAAAAACCCTGTGTTTCCCCCTCAATGGTCCATCAGTTCATGCTAAGTCTGCTCAAACAGGTGGCGTGGTGTGGTGTGGTGTGGTGTGGTGTGGTGTAGTCACAAAGTGGATATGGCCTGTTAATGATTTACTTGGTCTGCACAGGGGGGCTTAAATTTTGTCTTTTTTCTCATTTAAAAAAAGCTGGGCCGGGGGTATAGCTCAGTGGTATAAGTGCCTGCCTGGCAAGTGCAAGGTCCTGAGTTCAATTCCCGGTACCAAAAGAAAAGAAAAAAAAGCTGGGAAAAGTAACGATGTCAAGTAATAATCCTTATGTGTTTCAACCAAAATGAACCAATTCCTACTATTTTTCTCATATTTATGTGTTTAAAAAGGGAATTTAAATTTGAATTGTTTGATAATATTACAAAATATGAGGTTGATGCATAAAAGTACATATTTGGGGATTGAAAAATAGAAAAAGCCTGGGAAAAACTGAGCCCATTTTCCCGTGAGTTAGCATTTATCTGGCGCTGATGTATTACGTCCAGTCAACAGGGAATTAACTCTCCAGTTTTCTGCACGCCCCGCTGCACCCTGCAGCTTCTTGCGTAGAGCTTGGGTGTCTGTTTGATTCTTGCTGGTAGGTGGGGTTTGACTTATTTGTTCTTTGTGGTCCTTTTTACCATTCTCTCCCTCCCTGATGTTTCCCTTGGTTTCTCAGTTTATCTGACCTTATCCCTGCTACTCCACCTCTTCCTCTCAACCTTTTGCTAGAATTTCAGATTTTTAAGTTTCACTCAATTTCCTCTGGTAAGGCCTTGGGATGGCTGAAAATCTGAAATCCTTAAGTGGTGGACTACGGATGAGAGGAGGAAGGAGGAGATCTTTCAAGTTAATTCCCAGGAAACAACCTTAAGATAAAGCTGTCTCTTTGCCATCACTGACCATCTCTGTGTAATCCCAGTATGTCATAGCTCTAAATGAGCATGCGTCCTTCCTCCGCATTTCCCACCCACACACTCTTAGGCTTGCACAGCAGTGGTTAATGAGGGCTGGATGGGAGGAGAGCTGTGGGCATACGTAATGATCACATTCATCGTAGGGATTTGTACCTCTACATGATACATCTTCATTCTTCTTGTTTCCCCTCTCCTACTCCTCCTTTCAACTCCTCTTTCCCTCTTTATTTAAAAAGGCTTTGTTTCTAGCTTTTACTTATATTCTTTTTTTCCTTTTCTCCTCCTTCCTTCCCCATTCTCCCTCCCTAGCTCCCCTTCCCATTTGGACATTTTCTTCTCATTTCACAATATCTGTTATATATTTTGTTCCTTATTTACAATTTTGGTTTCTCACAGGAGAGAAGCCATGTGATATTTGAACAGGTGTGCCTGATACATTGCACCTAAAACTATGGTCTCAAGGTGCATCCATTTACCTAGAAATGTCTCAATTGTACCCTTCTTTATGGTAGAGCAGTACTCTATTGTATAAAAAAGCCACATCTTCATTCATCAGTTGATAGGCATTTGGTCTGTTGTCAAGATTTAGCTATTATGAACTGTGCTGCATGGGTGTCCATATACATGGCTGTAATATGATGCTTTTAATTATGTTGGGAAGATATCAAGAAGAGGAATAGATCAGTGTAGTGGAACCTCTAATTTTAGCTTTTTGAGGAATTTCTATACTGATTTCCACAGTGGTTGCACCAGTATACCCTCCCACCAACAGTGGAGAAGAATGCTTTTTTCCCCATGGCCCCTTCAGCATTTGTTACTTGTTGATTTCTTGATAATAACCATTCTTTCTAGAGTGAGATGGGATCTCAGTGTTGTTTTAATTTGCATCTCTTGTAGCAATTTTTTTTTTTTTTTTTTTTTAGTACTGGGAGTCAAACTCAGGACCTTGTGCTTGCCAGGCAGGCACCTGTACCACTGAGCTGTATTCCCAGCCCTAATTTGTATCTCTTGAATGACCAATGATGTTCAACATTTTTTCATATATTTATTTACTATTTCTATTTCTTCATCTGAGAAGTGTGTATTCATTTCAGATGCCCATTTTTGGTTTGGATGTTTAGATTTGAGGGGTTTCATTTTTCAGTTATTTGTAAATTCTAGATATCAGTCTTTTAAAGAACAGCTGGCAAAATTTCTTTTCACAGTCTGTGGGTTGTCTTTTCACTCTTTTGGTGGTTTCTTTTGCTGTGCAAAAGCTTTTTAATAAGATGAGATCCAACTTGTTGATTCTTTGTGTATTTCCTGTGTGAGTAAGGTTTTATTCATAGCCTTTGCCTGCACCTATGTCTTCAAGAGTTGTACCTATTCTGTCTTCCAGCAGATTTAACGTTTCCATTTTAATATTTAGATATTTGATCCATTTTTATTTTAGTTGAGTGCATGATGAGAGACATGGGTCTAATTTAGTTTTTGGCATGTGGAAAGCCAGTTTTTCCAGCACCATGTATTAAAGAGGTTGTCTTTCTTCCAGTGAACATGTTTGGCCCCTTCGTCAAAGATAAGATGGCTAAGTGTGTTTAGAGTTTTTTTTACACCTTCTATTCTGTTCCATTGATCCTCAGGTCTGTTTTTTTTTGTTGTTGTTGTTGTTGTTTTGTTTTGTTTTGTTTGCCAGTACCACGCCATTTTTACCACAGTAGCTTTGTAGTATAATTTCAAGTCAGGGATTGTGATTCCCTCTGTCTTGCTTTTGTTGCCCAGAACTGCCTTTGCTATTCTAGGCCTCTGCTGGTTCCAAATGAATTTTAGGATTGCTTTTTCTAACCGTGAAGTATGCTATTGGTATTTTGATCAAGATTACATTAAATCTGTATAGCAATTTTGAGAGTATGGTCATTTTCACTATACTGTTTGTCCTACTCAAGGTTAAGGAATATCTTTCCATTTTCCGGTATCCTCTTCGATCTCCTTTTTCAGAGCACTATAGTTTTCAGTGTAAAAGTCTTTCACTTTCATTACATTGCTTCCTAAGTATTTTATTTTCTGGATGCTATTGTGAGAGGTGTTGTTATCCTAATTTCTCTCTCAGTGAGTTTAAAACAGTAAAACTTTCTTAAATGTAATATAAAGAACTGGCCACTCCAGTATTTTCTTCCAGTATTATAAAATTTTCTTTTCTCTGTGTGGTTGGGACCAAAGCAATACAAATTTGCATTCTCATTATTTTTCTTGTCTACTGCTGAATGAGAATTTCCCTCTGATATCAGACCTGTCCATAAACATAATTCTAATGACTGCATAATGAAGTCATCATCTCAATGCACCCTCATTCATTTAACCAGTGCCATATTACTGGATAGTTTTATTATGTCCTGTTCCCGATATAAATACCACCGTACATGGAATCTTGTGTTTAAAAATATTTCTTTATACTGTCTTCTAAAAGGAGATTTCTAGATAACAGAGTTGTACATTGTGAGTGCTCTTGACATATTTGCCAAGTTGAAGCTCACATTTTGGCATTGTGGGTGGGATCCTAGTTACACAGACCTTGTGTAGGTTCAGTGTAACTCCCGAGGGACTGAAGGCAAGAGTGCTGGGAAGCAAGGTGGCACCGGCAGTGCCCTGATGGCTGAGGGATTTCTGTACTTTTCTTGAGTGGAAAGTACTCCCAGATTCTGACGTTTTCTACAGAAGTGCATTTTATTCCTGGCTTAACAATTTGCTGAAATTGACTTTGTCTTTGTTTCCTCCACTGCGGGAGTCTCAACCCAAACAGAGTTGTCAGATTATGTCAGATTATTTTTGAAATTCTTCTTTATTTTCTGCTTCAATCTTTTGAAATTTTATTTTTGTTAAAAAATTGTAGCAGTGTACATAAACTGTGTATATGTATGGGGTATGATGTGATGGTTCAAGTCTGTGTTATATACACCACGGAAAGAGCAAATCTGAACATATACATAGCCGTGGCCTAACACACACATTTCTTTGTGGTGAGAACATTTAGAGTCCACTTGTTTAACAATATTGAAACATAGAAAGGTTTGTTATTAACTACAACTGTAGTCAAATTTCTGTGCCATAGATCACCAGACCTGGGTTCTTCTGTGTCACTGAGAACTTCACACCCTTTGACTAACATCTGTCCTTTCCTTGTTCCCTACCCTCCAGCTACTGATAACTACCATTCTATTTTTTTCTTTGCGTAAGTTCCAGTTTTAGACTCAGCACATAAGTGAGATCATATATTTGTATTTCTGTGCCTGGTTCATCTCACTCGGCATAACGTCCTCAGGATTCATTCATGTTGTCTCAAATGACAGAATTTTGTACTTTATGTACAAATAAACATGCCCCTTAGAGGCTTTGAAAGACAAGGCGAGCAACCCCAGGAGACTCTAGTAGGACTCATTTCACATGTATTTACACGATACACGATAGTATTGCATCGTGTATAGACCACATTTAACAATTTCTTTATCTGTTAATGGGCAATTAGGTTGCTTTCAAGTCTTGGCCATTGTCAGTAATACTGCAGTGAACAAGGGAGTGCAGATATCTCTTTGACATAACAGTTTCAATTTCTTTGAGTATACACCCAGAAATGGAGGCATTGACATATTTATCTTCTTTCTCTCTCCTCCTTTCTTTTGTCCCTCCTTCCCTCCTTCCTTTGCCTCTATAATTGCTTCCAATAAGTACCACAAACTGAATGCTCAGAATGGACCAGGCTCTTTGGAGCCTGGTAAATAGACATTGCTCTCTGAATTATTATTCAGTTAGTTCTTATTGGAACAGTATCAGTGGTTATCATCATTGCAATTTTACTTGTCAGACAACTGAAGTTTATTGGGGTTGTCCAGTGCATGGCTGAAGTATATCCGGCTAGTGGGCAGAGTTAGATCTGACTTCTAACTCAAGTCCGTGCAACTGTATCAAGTCTATTCACTGGGAAAAATCACTGGGCATGTTGCATTGTTTAGCTCTATGAGGGCTTCCTCTTCTGCCTGCTCCTGGTGACCTTATACTACCTATAGGTATACTGGCAGGGACCTAGCATGGTCTTCTTAGGAACAGAGATTAGATATTACTGTGTCTGTATTCTCAGGGCCCAGCACTTCATAAATACATGTGAAATGAGTCCTACTAGAGTCTCCTGGGGTCGCTCGCCTTGTCTTTCAAAGCCTCTAAGGGGCATGTTTATTTGTACATAAAGTCTAAAGCTTCCAATTCACCATGCTGTATGGGAGCTTGTCAGAGTTTTTAAACTTTGTATCCATTACCAAAAAGACCAAAGAGAGGTAAGGACCTGTCACTAGGGTGATTATAGGAGCATGGTAATGACAACCACATTTCCATTCTCATGAATTACCACACTTCCTTTACCTAAAACAAAAAGACTCTGGAGTTGGATTAGCACTGGTGAACACACATAAAATCCTTGTGTTTCGGGAGTGTGTAGCAGTTAGCGGTGGGTGAAACAACTTTACAGTGCTTTTAATTACTCTCCTTTTTGTTTCTTCACAGGGGAGACCAGAAGCTATTGGGTTTCAGTAGATCCCACATGTGCCTGCTAGAAAGTGGCTAACGGGAAGTGAGTCCTGGTTTAGGTTCAGGCTTAGCCAGTTGCCAGTGATCCATGGAAAGCTACCTGATTTTTCTAAGTTTTCCCCTGTATAACACAGGACAATAATTCATATCTTAAACTATTGCTTTAGGTATCTGACATAATACATGTGATTTAGACAGAAGCGCTGATGTTAACTGTTGATACTATTATTTTTTCATTTTTATTTACATTTTTCGGCTGGAAGTTTTCTGCAGAGGGGTAGCTTCTCTCTATTCACAGGTATTAAAACTAGGTTTTCTTTTTTTTTCCTCCATTCCTCCTTCTAGTATTAAAACCAGATTTCCATTTCTTTTCTTCATTCTTCTTGCTGGTAAATTCTTAAATAAAACAGAGGAAGATGGAGAAATACTTAGATTATGCAATGTTGTGAGCTGTTAATGCTATGTGTGGAAGAAAAATAGACACAAGAATGAAGAAGACAGAGGGTTGCATTTCAATAAAAGGATGGTACTGGGGTGCTTCTCAGAAGAAGTGGCATTTGACTAAATAGTGACTTGAGTGAGGCACATGAGCCAGCCACAGGCAAAGATATGGACATCGTGGTGTGGCTGAGTGGAGTGAGTAATGCAAGGTGATGTCAGAAAGTCAGGCAGGTGTTCGGTTAGGGTCTTGCAAGGTGTGGCAAGGACTTTATCCAGAAGTGGGGAGCAAGAGGACGAACTTTTCCTTGTAAGCAGCATGTTAGCTGCAGAATAGGGAGCAGAGCAGAAGCATCGAGCCCTTTAAAAAGCTCATACCAGATCCAGGTAAAAATGTCAGTTGACTTACACTGCAGTGTTGGAGGGGCAGTGTAAGAAGCTGGTCAGGACTGGTGTGGGCTGTGTTGTCTTCGATGGATGTGTGTCTGTATGTGTGATGTGATGTATATGTGTGTGATATATGTGTGGTATATGTTTATGGAGGGTTTTTGTACCTGAGGTTAGCCATGATGAGGCTGTTTGTGTGTTTATGTGAGAGAAAGGGAGAGACGTAGAGATGTAGGTGCACTGGGAATCATGTCGCAGGAGAAGGGAGGAGTGAGACAGCCAGTGCTGAGGTCAGCCCAGACAGATTCGATATTCCCAAATTCCAGTAAATGAAGAAACTCATCATAGTGCATTTTCCCCAAAATGCAATATAAATTCAGCAAGTGGATAAGCTATACTACTCTTGTTTCTGCCCAGCGCAAAGACAATTACAGCTAAACACCTTGGAGAAAGTTACCCTGTCTTCAGGTTTGCTAATTCCATTTCTAAAATAGCTCTCAAGTCTTCATTTGCTCATAGAGGGGTAATTAAAACTAATGAAGTGAATTTCGGGGTGTGCATCAGAGACTGTGTGAGGGAATCTGACGGTGATTACAGATGTGCTGTGGCTTCTTCAACGGGAATTGTTGAGCGACCCTTCCTCATTTGTATTCATGGAGGTAAGGAGCCTCTTTCCTGAGTCTGGTAAACATTTCAGAGGAGCCATCCACATGTTATGTTTTAGCATTTAGAATTCTTCATTATACCTGAAGAAAGCTAGGGTTTTGCCTACTGGTTACAGGTGACTAACCACGGGACATTGTGTGTTTATATCCTTACTTGGCAAATAATGAATTTAAGAGGCGAGGAGTTAGAGGCAGGAAAGGAGAGAGGGAGGAGTAAAGAACCTCACTTGTATGTAATACAAATATTTATTGAGGCACTAGTTTGTGCCAGACTCTGTTCAATATGCTGAAGATACACAAACAAAATAGAGAAGATCTCACTTTTCCTGGCCCTGAGAGCCTAGTTGGGGGAAATAAATACAGGAAAAATATCAGGTGGTGATAAATGCTACGGAAGAACAAAAATAAGAGATGGGTCCGAGGGAGATGGGTGTCAGAGAAGTCTTCTTAAATGTTATGAGCTTTAAGCTGAGCTCCAGAGACAAGAAGGAAATAGATCCCTAAAAATGAAAAGTAGACCCTTGGGCGCTAGGGGATCGGTGAGTGCTAAGTAGACCCTTGGACACTAAGGGATCGGTGAGTGCTAAGGCTGGATGGAACCAAGAGGCTGTGCGGCTGATGAGGAGTGAATGAGCACAGGAGTGGACAGGGAGGCTGGGCTTTGCGAGAGAAGGAAATCAGATTTTAAATGTAGAAGGAGGCTATTAGGAGCTTTCTGGTTGGGTTGTAACAGATCTACTTTGTTCTCAGCTTAGTTCTCTACTTTGTTCTTTGATACTGCGAGAGGAATAACCTGTTGAGGGGCAAGCATGAAATAGGAAGTCTCTTGGGAAGTCCTAGAGCCATCCAGCTGAGGCATGAGGGCACCTTGGACCAGGATGGTGGCTGAAGATGTGAGTAGAGTCAGTTACAGGACTGCCAAAGATTTTGCTGATGAGACAAAGAAGAATCGAGATGGCCACAGTAGGTGGGGTGCACAAGGAAATATTCAGCACGTTCTTCAGGTCTTTAGTTTTAGTGACTCCGAGACGGTTATTCCATGAGCCAGGTTGGGAAGAGCAGAAGACCATTCTGGGGGAATAGGCTGTGTGTGGGGGGTAGGATTCCTCAGTCTGGGTTTGGCATTGAGATGGCACTTAGACATTTCACGGGAGACACTGAAACAAAATGATGATCAGACAGAGTAATGGAGATGAATGGAGTGGAAAGGAAGAAGGTGCCAGCTACTCCAGTCTCTTCTTTTGGCCTCGGGGACTTTTCTTTAAAGAAACCTAGGACAGAAACTCAAGATGTGGCCACAAATCTCCTGTCCTCATTATCCTCGAAAACTGCAGCTTCTTCTTACTGAACTTTAGATTCAAAGCTTGGCTATGTCATCACTCAGACATCCAGAGTTGAGATGGTGGACTTGCCACTTACTGGATGTAGGACTCTGAGCAGGGAATATAAACTATCAGAGCCTCTTCATCTTTAAAATGGGAATAATAATATTCCTACTGCATGATGTTACTGAGCAACAATAAGGTAGCCTTTATAGAGCATCTATCTGTCTGTCTGTCTATCTCTATCTTTATTGCATTTTATCTTCAACACAGCACTCCTCAGTATATATGTTCCCATACTATGGATGAAGAAACAAGCTCAGAGTAGTTCCTCAAGTAGTCCCAAACTCCACATCTAGAAGATAGTGGGAGAGAAAAGGACTCTCCAAGATCAAATCCTCATTGAGTGCCCAAGGAGGTCTTCATTTTGGGCAGAGCCTCGACTCATTCTTTTTCTTTAACACTATATATATTTTTTTCTTTTTTTGAGACAGAGACTCGCCTATGCAGTTTAGGCTGTCCCTGGACTCTCTATGTAGCCCAAGCTGGTCTTGAACTCCCTTCAATCCTAGTATCTCAGCCTCTGAGTGCTGCAATTACAGGTAGGGGCCATCATGCCTGTGTAGAACTATGTTTTATACATGGTAAGGGGCTAAAAAATGAGAGCTTCTAGTGTCCATATTATCATGTCCTACCAGAATAACCTGTTTTCTAGTTTCCTCTACCTCAGACTCACTGCTTCCTACGGCGCAGGGACAGTAACTTAGTCACAGCTACCACCCCTCCCCAGCACAGAGCTCTGCTCCTAGCAGGTATGCAGTGGATATGGCTTTGAGGGAAGTGCACCTGCAGAAGATCCAGTTGGAATTCTTCTGTGTGGTCCTTCCAAGGGGGCACATTTCTTCTGTGTTTGGAGAAGACTCTTTCTTCTCTCAAGTGGAAAAGCTGTCCCTGCCCACAGGAGGCAAGAGACCACGGGATCAATATTTCATCAAGTTCTTCAGCTTTTGAACATTGCCCCCAGTGAAGAAAGAATTTCATCGAAACAGTAATTAAAGCACTGAGTTGTATTTGGCACCAACCGGATGCCCACACAGGCACTAAACATAGCGCAGAGAGAAGAAATACTCTAAGGCAGAACAGGAAGCTTCTCCTAATTCGCTGTGCTTCTAGCATGTGAGACAGTGAGTGTATCATGGACAGACAAGTACATTGAAATATGGTCCATCTAAGCACAAGAGTTGTTTTAATGGGAAGATCAGGAAATCCAGTAGCAAACCTTTCAGGAAGGTGGATGAATTGAGGTCGTTGAAGCAAGGTCAGTTATCTGAGCTGTGTCCATTTCTGAGCCGGGGAGTGGCTCAGAAAAAAAAGAACCCAAGTCCTCAGGCCTTAGTGAGATATTTGATAATCAGAGTATTTGATAATCAGAGGAATAGGCAGTTGTAATAGCTTTGCAATAGCTTTGCAATCAGCACATGCCCTGAGACTGCACATCATTTTGTAGGAAAATGATGGAGTGAATCTGTCTGCGCCTCATCGAATGCAAACACCCACGAGGATTGTGCGGTTTACAGGAGATGAAGGGAGGGGGATGCTGTGGCGGTCCCCTTTTCTACATTTTCTGAGATCCCTCAGGCATACTTCAGGGAGGAGGATGCTGCTCTGAAATCAGGAAGAAGCAGGGTGTGAATGGCTCCTGGTTCTTAGGACGTGGGAGCATAGAGCTGCCTGGGAGGAGGCATAAATCTTAATGATGTTCCTACTTTTATTTAGAATGGAAGGGTGACTTGCCTCAAGGGTCATTTGAGGAGACTCAGCCACCACAGACTTGGCACACTCTGGAATCACTGTCCCTTAGTATGGATCTTAAACTCCTAAGTCAGCTGTCTTCTTGTCCTCCATCCCTAATCCCCTGTGAGGGCCAAATGTGGGAAGGAAGGGTGGGGTGGGAACAATCCCAGAATATACCTTGGGGACCCTCAATTCACTGGGCTGGGGTTCTAATCCCCTTTTCCAGTTTGTTCATTTCTGGTCTCTTGTTTCACCTAACAATACCAGAGTTAAAAATCATTCTGTGGTGCTGCAGAATGTTAGAGGATCCAAGGACTGTAGAGTTTGGGGCAAGTTCCCATCAAGCCTAGGAGTATTCTTCCCGTCATGCCCTGGGGTGGGTGTTCTTGCTCTTCCTTGCTAATTCTAAGCAGGGATTCCAAGAAGGGATGATTTTTTCCCTTACCCTCCAGGCGACATACAGGGACATGGGGTCACGGTTGTCATGACCTGGGGAAGGTTGTTCCTGGCATCCTGTGGAGAGCCCAGGGCAGCCCCAGCCAGCAAGTAATCTAGTCCAAGTGTCAACGGTGCTGAAAATGAGAAATGTTGCTTCAGGGGTAGGGAACTCATCACCCGCTCCAAGAACCATGAGCACCATTGACAATGACATTGAAAAAATTCCTACCAGTGACACCAACATTTTGGAATAAGAGTGCCTGAAGTTATTTCCCATGAAAATATCCAAATTTCATGGAACCTCTGGGACCATAGCTGGCCCCAAAGTTTGGAAATTAATAACTAAAATCAGAAATATAGGGGACATTAGAAAAAAAACCAGACATAAAGAAATACAGATAAAATGTGTAATGAAAGACTCACAAAGAAATACCACAGAGCTCACCAAAAACCACATTTTTGGGGTGGAGGCTGATGACTAAGTGTTGGAGAATAGCAATGAGTTGCACTGTAGCTAGATTCCTGATTTTTTATATGTTAAGTGTCTCCGGTGATCTTTCACTCTCTCTCTCAGTTGCTGTCTTTATTGTTGTGTTTAGGTGAGTGTCAAATTTTATTAGCAGCAAGATGAGGCTCTCCTCCATTCTTGGTGGAGGGAGGCACTGGCTGGTAAGACAGAATGAGGAGATAAGGTTACCCTAGTGTGATTATGACAACTGTATTATGCTCAGAGAGAAAGTCAGCCTTATAAGAGAAGGATGTTTTCTGCAAAAGACTGCTATGAATTACTTTTTAAAAAGAATATGTCATTTACTTATAGACCAGTAGCCTCCAGTCTTCTGGTTGTGTAGCCCATTAGAATTTCTTGAGCATTGCTTCATAGTATATTGTTTAAAAAATAAATTCACAACCATGTATTATTGTGTTTATATATTATGTATATAATGAAACAGATATGAGATAGAAATCAAAAGGCAATGATAATATACATTTTTATGCACCACAGTGGACTGTCCTGCTCAATTTAAGCCACTAATGTGATTGTTCACCTTTCAGTAAAAAACAGTTAATTGATGTTGTATCTACCACATGCCACACAGTTCTAGGAATTTGCACTCATGAGTTCATGTAACCACCATCACAGCTCCAACAGATAGGAACAATCGTAACTCCCACCTTACAGGTAAAGAAGTGTAAGCACAGAGAGATTAAGTAACTTTCATAAGGCCACATACCTAAGCAGTGGAACATAGGGATTCATACCCAAGCAGGCTGGCTCCTGATGTCTCTTCTAACCACTGCACCGTACTTTCTCTCATTTGTGGAAAGTGGAAAGTTTGAAACCTCTTCCTGTAATGGGAGAATAAATTAAGCATGGTATTCACAAGCCATAGGTTGTGTGGGTGGGGTTCATTCATTGATAGAGCCAGACCCTTGAAGGGGAGTATAAAAGATGAACAATATGAGGGTAGGAGGAGAAAGAGCCTGGAGGATGAGACTCTCAGAGCTGGACCCTGATTGGATCGAAAGGTACGTTGAAGGTAAAGGCAAGGGAAATCTTCACACCTCCTGACACCCTTGTGTGGTTGGGATTGTGTGTGGAATGTTTCCTTTCTCTACCAGTTGCGCCACCTTTAGGATGCCAGGAAAGATAGAGGACTTCACATTAGAGTGTCCTTCATAAATTTGTGCACAACCTTAATTCTCTGACTTTTTAAAAAAAAACTGTCACACAGTTTTAGTGTCCTCTATCATATGTCCACTGTCACAGAGAATTCCCCACACCAAATCCTCAATCTAGGACTGGGATCACTCTTGCCTTGTATACAAACTTATATTTTATAAACAAAACTTTGCAGATGTTTTCAGTGTGAGGAATCAAATAGGCAGTAACATAGTAGCGAAATATGTAACCCAACCCATTTCTTCTAACTGAGGATCAGGAAACGCAAGAGACTTGATCAAAACTGAGATTAAGAGACTCTTATGTATTTGCTAGGAAGAGACAACAATGGTGCCCAGATCTCTGGCTCTTTACTTGCTAAAAGATTAGGCTAGAAAAATATCTTTTAGGTCAAACAAGTTGAAGGAGTAAATTGAGCTCACAGCCAGTGGGAGGATAAATTTACATTTTCTTGTAAGTTCTTGGGAAGCTTGATTACACATGAGTGTGAATATCCTGAAGGCTTCATTATATCCTTCCAGCATTCATAGGTTGAATCCATAACCTCCAGTACCTTAGCATATAGAATTTGGAGAAAGGATCTTTAAAGAGGTGACTAAGTCAAAGCGAAGGCCATGAAGGCAGGCCCTAATCCAGTCTGGCTGATGCAACTCTAGCCAACTATGACAGCCCCTTTCTCTTCTTTTAGCAGTAATATCTACCAGTAGCTAATGCTGATCTTTGAATGAATTTTTCACTTAATCTCCATAAAAATGTACGATGCAGATACAATCATTTGTTTCATTTTACACATGAAGAAACAGAGGCTCATAGAAGTTATGATTAAGCTGAGCCTGTTGTAGTTCCAGAGTCATGCTCTTAATTACTACTGTGGCTATTGTGGTTGCTATAGTACAACTGATCTGGGTGGTCCAAGATGCTCACGATAGGCAGATGCTGCCAGGTCACTTCCTGATTTACAGGAAGTGGAGCAGAGTTGGAAAGGGAAGGCAGATATGATGCCTGAGGTGGGAGTGATCAGTCTCATACCTGCCAACTGTTTGCTTTTGAATCATTAGTAAATTCAAGAAATATGTCTAGTTCCTGCTCTGTACTAGGCACCAAGCTGTGGACTCGGCTCCTGCGGCAGACCCCACAGCTACCCTTACACTCAGGGAGCTGGTGGTCTGAGAGCACTGTCAGTTTGTGAATCCCCCAAGTCCAAATCTACCTCCTTTCATCAAACTATCAAAAGGAAAGGAGACAGCAGGCTGCTTCTTTGAATGCTTTCCTTTGTTTCCATCTTCTGACAGCCATGCTTGAAGTCTGACAGGGGAAATGAGTCTTCTCGACAGCGATAAATTTATGAGTTGTGACTGTGAAGTTCCCTAATTAATTCTTTATAGATTTCTATTGGCAACTGAATCTGTGTTTTGAGTTAAAATGGGCTTTCAGATGAATTACCGCTAAATGTTCTGCTCCCTTTAGAGTGCTCACACGCCACGCTCTTCTTGCTAATCTCCCCGCTTACCAAGCAAGCAACAGTGGCATTTGTCTTGCAGTGACGCACGGCAGGTGGTTACCATGGCATAAGACAGCGGCGCTAGCTCTGGCCCTGTCGTCACGGAGGCCCTGGGCCATCTCCTGAGCAACCTGGCAGGGATTCTCAAACCACTTATACCTTTCCACACATAGGAGTTAGTTTTTAATTTCTTTTTGTGGGTGGCTTGACATTTATACTTGATCAAAACTTGATATGGCTAAACAAATTTAGGAAAAGAACCCAGCATATCTCTGTCCAGTGCAGGGGGGAGAGGCAGAGGGAGACGGAGAGGGAGAGGGAGAGAGGGGGAGAGAGGGAGAGAGACACAGAGATACAGGGATCAAAAGTGACAGGTACAATAGATTATAATAACAGTCAATATTTATCAAGTTCATGCTCTGTGCCAAATACAACGCTGGGTGTTCCAGCTGCAGTATCTCATTTCTTTCTTGTGATGACCCTGTGAGATAAATACCAGTATTTTTCTTATTTTTCAAGTGCAAAAATGAGCTCAGAGAGACTAAATAAGGGTCCAAGTCCACAGTTCGTAAGGTGTGGAGCCAGTCTACAAAATCAGACAGATGAGTGTAAAGGGTATGCTTTTCCTTACTATGGTTAAGAGATAGGGTACAAGAAATATAAAGGAAGATGGAATGAACTGACATACAGGTAGAGACAAAGAGAGAAAGAAGTGGGGAGTGAGTGAATATGACATAAAGTGATAGAGTGTGAGACATGAGAAAGTCTGAAAAATACAGAGAGATTTAAAGAAATGTGCAGAGAGACAGATAACTGACACACATTCAGAAAAACCAGATGCAGAGGAAGCCAGGGGGAGAGAGGAAGAGAAAGAGAGGGGGAAGAGACAGAGAGAAGAGAGAGAGAGAGAGAGAAAGAGGCAGAGGGAAAGAGAGAGAGAGAAAGAGAGAGAGAGCCTTTTGTAAAGAAAACACTCTCTCATGTAAGACTAAAATGCTAAAATGTCTGGGAAAATAACAGGACAGGCTATGCCATTATCAAGTACTGGTCAATCTTTAAATTTAGTTCATATTGTCATTCACATAGTAGAAACACTAAACCTGAGTACATGACTTACAGTGGGATACACAGTCAGGTTTTGGAGCTGCAAGACTCCAGATTCAGCGTAGTTGACACTGAAGCAAGTGCTCTTTGGTGCGGGGAGAGGGGAAAACCACTTCACAAGCGTATGAGATGGATTCAGGAAGGGAAGGAGGAATGGATGATCTAGGTCATCTGAAATCCTTTTACCCCTACAGAGTCCAAACCCAGTTGTACATTTTTATTGGACATTCCCAGTGGCTGGTAACTAGACAGCCCTGTGGAGCAATGCAGTCCTGGGAGCCAAGATTCTTACTTGTTGTATTAGTCACTTTCCCATCAGTGAAACAGAATATCCAAAACCTGAACCTTGTTTTGCTCATGGTTTCAATGGGTTCAATCCGCGGTTGGCTGGCTCCAAGGCAGAAACTGTAGGGCAAACAGTATGGCAAAAAAAAGCTGCTCACTGCACAGTGGGCAGGAAACAGAGAGAAGGGAAGACCCAGGGATGAGATACACATCTCCAAGTCGTGCCCCAATGAACCACCTCTTCTGACCAGGACCTACCTCTGAATGTGAGATGTTGGAAGACAGTTTAGATCTAAGCTACAACACCTGTCTTACACATGACATTTCCTTTACTTCTTACAGCCATCCTGTGGACTTAGGGCAACATCCTTATTAGAGACCTGGGGCACAGGGAGATAACCTAACCATACAAGTGCATACAGGTTATGCAGTATGGTGGAACTGGGTCTGGAAACCAGGTGGGACATATAAAGAGCCCTCGTTCCTTGTCTCACTGTCAGATCAAAGAGTGGGGCCAACACTGAACATAGACCTCGCAGGAGGAGAAGAAGGAATTCCATTTTCTAATGGCCTCCACACACATGTGTTATGTAGACCAAACAGCAGGGATATAGATTATGTGGGTAGCGAAAACTTCCACAGATATAGTAAAGAAAATGAGTCTAACTGAGACACAAACACCAGGAGCCTTATAATTCCTCATCGTATGTGACGAAACCATGCCAGTTCCACCATGGGTTTTGTCCATCATCATCTTTGACACGACATGCAATCAATTTGGCACTGCTAGACAGCTTCTGCTTTAATACTGTCACACTGAAACCACAAGGCTGGAGCTCAAAGCACGGCGTGAAACCAGCCTCCATGTGCACTTGACATTGACTTGAGTCAGACTCAATCAAAAGATCCTCTGTAGATTAACAGGGGTTTGGAAACAAGAACATTGGTAACAACAATAATGAGTAACTTTGAAGAGCATAATGTGAAGCTTCATTAATAGATGAGAACATTCTGGGGGGTGGAGATGAAGTAGAAGTTAAGTGCTTGGGTTGTAAAACCAGGCGGACTTGATTTTTGAGCTTATTGAACTCTGCCACTTATTAGCTATGTGATCTTGGGCAAATGGCAATACTTCTCTGACATGCAGTTTAATTTCAGATGCGATGCTTCTACCACCACATGAAACAGAGAAGCTACTTAAACACAATCTTTGCTGCTGAGCAAACAGAGGATTGCCTGCATTTATGAGGATGATATAGAACTATTGTGAAAGCTTAGGAAAAGGAGTTGGGGATACAGTGGTCAGGAAGGGCATTCTGAATGAGGCAGGATTTGAGTTGTGATTGGCATCATCATCATCATCATTGTCATCATCACTGTTGACAACACTGACTGCCACCTTTTGAATATTAATTAATTTTACTATTAATTATGGGTCCAGCATGACACCAGAGGGGGTCATGTTGTACTTTTATTTCTCAGAGGCACCTTAATTATTTATCTTTTATTGTGCAAGTGCAGCCTGAAGCTAGCTCCAAGATGCAAGGTAACTTGCTCAAAGTCATAGCACTGGAAAAGAATTGAGATTCAAGTTCATATCCACTTGACTGCAAAGTAAAAATAGACATCAGGAAAGACACATCTTTATTGCTTTATAAGATAGCTGAATATCTAAAATGTTGTTTGTAGGATTTCCCTTTAAAATTGATTTATACTTTACCACTAGCTTCTATCGCAATTTCAGAGATAATTCTTCTTTATCACTGATATATCTTCATTAATACCAATTTTTCCTCTCTCTCTTTATGTTATTTGTAGTCACAATGCTGTCTGAGTTGCTCTGTCAAGAGTTCTTGGTGTATAAACATGTTTAAGTGTTCTTGATGCTAGATTTCCCTTTGGGAGCGTGATAATTTCCATTGTTCTGGGGTACAAGTCCCTGAATTATCAGAATAATATGTCTCTATTGAAAATGCATTTAATTGACATCAACACACTGCTCCTACTCCAGTGAAGAACATCTTCCCGGTTTCAGGAACAAAAGACTTCAGTGGAGAAGTCCTTCTGTATTCATTAATAAGATATGTTTTGTTTTGTTTTGAATAACAAAGCTCAATTTGGGTTAGGTTGAGCAAGAGGAAGTGTTTTGAAATGTTATACAGGCATCTCAGAGAATCTAGGAAAATGTTGAACAACCAAGGTGCCCCCCCGCAAAACACTCCAAATTCACTAAAATAGGTTGGTGCAAGGACATAAATGAAAAGAGTTTATGGTGCATTCATCATGGATTCTGCAGTATTTTTCTTACCAGCACACTGTGCTATAGAATATACATACATCAACTGCCCAATCATGCTTAAAAATAAAAATTTTGATGGATTGATGTCTCTTTTTACTACTTTCTTGCTCTGTGATTTTGCAAGCATTTTAGCCTTCATGAATTTGGGCTTTCTCACAGGTATTTAAGATAATAATTCCACAAATAGTGTTTGGTATGAAGGTTAATTGGATTACTCTATGGTGCTTGGTCCATGGAAAGTACTTGATACATGTTAGCCATTTTCAACACTGCTTTGCAGTTATGCATTATTTATTTACTATACCATGGGGCCTCACGTCCTGCAAAGCTCTTCATAACAGTAAGCATGGAAATTCTTGGAAATGGAAAGAGGGACTCGAGGAAGGATGACAGACAGAAGAATGGGGAATATGCCTGTTTTATTTAAACAGTGTGTCCTCAGCATCTAGTCCTGCGTCTGACACATAACTGGTGCTCAGTGAATAGTTTTCTAAGTGAACTAATCGATGCATAAATGCTAACTTGTATTTTTACATCATTTTCTATGTTCTTCTTTCTAATACCAAGTTGACATCTCCCTCTTATGTAAATTTTGTTCTCTGGAATACGGTTTCCAAAGGGTCAGTTCAGAGGGTTTGCCATAGCTAAATTTATGTGTCAACCAAGCAGGAATGCCCAGAGAGTGACAACACACCATTTCTGGGTGTGTCTGTGTTGGTGCTATTGGAAGACACTTAGCATGTGAATCAGTGGACTGAATAAAGAAGATCTGGCTTCTCCACTATAGTGGGCATCTTTGTCTACTGAGGACTTGGATAGAACATAAAGGTAGGAGATAGGCAAATTCTCTTTCTCTTCTGGAATGGGGATAGCTGTCTTCTTCTGCCTTTGGACTGCACAGTGTCTAGTTCTTGAGCCTCCATACTCCAAAATTTTCACCAGTGCCCTTCTGATTCTCAGGCCTTTGGACCTAGGCTGATCTATATCATTGGTTTCCCTGGTCCTCCAGCTTGCAGATGAATGATGGTGGGACACCTTGGTTTCCATAATTATGGGAGGTAACTTCCATAATAAGTACCCCATGGTGGGCACTGGTTTTACTTCTCTTGAGAACCTGCATAATACATGGGCAAGAGATGTCTTTCAGGGTCAGCCTTAGTGATGGTGTCCTCACTGCCCCATAGACCCAATCTTCCAATTTGACATCTCGAGAACCTCAGTCCTTTTATTTTCCCACGTGCATCATTTTCCCCAAGGACACTCAAGGGGTCAGAGTGGAGGAATCTGTAGAAGTTTCAGACTTCACTCACCCTCTGCTCCTGAAATCAGACACACAGTCCCCTCACCCTCTGTGCTCCAACATGAAAGCTAGGCAGTAGCTCTTGACAAAGCTCTGCAAGAGTAATTTTTCACAGATTATAAGTCAGAGAAGATGGGGATAAGGCAAGATAGTAGAAAGTCTGTGAGCTCCCAGACATTGATAAGCCAGTACCTTTTCACTCCTTGAAGTGATCTCTCAAGGGTCCCTAGAAACTGAAGAGATCAGGACAAAGCTGGCTCACAAATCTTGAGGAACTTTAATGTCCTCTTTAAGTCTCTAGAGACAGCCACATGATGGCCTAACAGAGGATACTTAGAATCAAGCTTACATGAATGTAGAAGCCATTCAAGCACAATACTGGGAATTCCAAGTTGCTGAGACGAGCACCATTTCAGCAGCAGCATTTCCTTTGTGTCACCCATGGTATATACGTATTTCCTGATGGTTTCTAGGCTTATGGGGTCAGGAGAGGTATTTAGTATTGGAAAATTATTTAAAAAACCTTGCTCTGTAGAACAGTCTTTTACAGACCAAGAAGCCAGCTAGGTCTTTATCAGGGACACAAAACACTAAAAGCAGAAAGTATATTGAAACTGATTAGGGACAACCTAAAACCATCAGAGTGGAACAAAAGGAAGTCTGTTGCAGATCTTTGGATCTTCAAACCAGAATCTCCTTTTAATATGAAAGACTTTAATTCTTAACTGGAAAAGTAAGCAAATTTCTAATACCCAGTGAAGTACAGTCCTCACGTGGCTCAAGCTGGACTAGGAATGCCCATTCCTATTTATTTTCTTCTGTCTAATGACTCATGATCCTTATGCGGTTGATATTACTGTGTCCACACTACGTATCAGGAACCTGAGTTACAGAGAGCTTAAGTAATTTTTCTGGGAAATACAGAGCTGGCACATGACAGAGCCAAAACTTGAACTTAAGCTTGTCTGTCTAATGCCAAATTCTAAATTCTAAATTCTTTCACCTCTTGGATTCACCTCTTGGCTGCTTCTCTGCAGTTTTTACATCAACCATGTTCCAAACACTTGCTTAAATTCTTCAATGAGTAGGATAAAAGGATATATAACTTCAGAATTCATAACTTTAAACTCCGGGGGGGGGGCAGTGTTTGTGACTGAGTGTGTGTGTGTGTGTGTGTGTGTGAGAGAGAGAGAGAGAGAGAGAGAGAGAGAGAGAGAGAGAGAATCTCACAGGAGAGTTGAGAAACAAAGATTTGTGGCCATTGTACAAAGCCAAACATGTTTTGTCAATCTTGCAGGAAATAGCTGTATGCAGGTGGAAGCCCTATGTTTTCTAGAAGTGTCTTTAAGAGACACCCTTTCCATTTCCAGAAGCCAACCTGGAAGAAATGGAAAGAAAGTCCCTGTAGATCTGCCTTCTCTCAGCATTCAGAGATGGCAAAGATGCTGTGCACACTCACTCAAGTGTCTGACTGGGCTGTGGGGTGCACCAGGGTGGAAGAGAAAGTGCCTGACAGGAACAAGATGGAATAATTAATCTTTGCCTCTGGAGAGGGTATTGAAATGCAGAGAAGAGAGTAGGGAAGCCTTTGCTCACTCAAGAGCAGAGTGAGCACACGATTAATGCTCATTAAATTAAGCATAGAGCTTCATGCTAATTACATAAGGGCTGAGAGGGTCTCACACAGCCTGATGGGGTGGACCCCGGTGCATTTTTGCAGGCCTGCAGCTACAGTGGCTAATTTGATGCATATCTTGCACTGTGAGTCTGGAGGAGAGTTCATTGGCCAGTTTTGCACTGGCCCAGACATACCATCCTGCTGATAATATTTATTTTTGAGTTATTTGCTCGAAGCCATCAGCCTAAGGAGGGAGGATATCATTTTCTTCCCAAAGAGAACTGTGGGCAGTTAGAGAGGCTACAAAGCTAATGTCAGCCTGAGCTAATTTTCCGGATATTGTATCCAGAGTTTACTGTGTTAGGTTATGTAAGCAGAACTGTGTAATTCAAACCAGAACATGGATTTGTGGGTGGATATCAAACCTTAGAGATGAAAAGTAAAACACTGTCTATCTTAGCTCATTCTGCTGTTGTTTTTCAATGCTCCAAGGTTTCAGGGAATTTGAAACCTTGCTGAAGCTCTGTTGTGTTTTGAAATGAACGGGAAGGCATCTCTGCATGCTGTGTTAGAAGCTACTTGCTCCAGCTTACAAACTCCAATTGTTATGTGGTCAGCAATTTTGTGTTAGCTGCTGAACCCTTTCTTGTTTCAAATTTGCCACTGTGAGAAATAGCTCTGTATTTACACCACGGGAACTTGCAAACACTACAAATTAAAACATTTAAATTTTTCTCAGAAGGGTGGCTTACCAGCATACCCCAGTAAAGCATTATGCACACCCTATCCACAGTCAGGCTGAAAATGTGAGCTCTGAGGTGGATGTGGTAGTACATGCCTCTTAGCACTGATGGAGGCTGAGGCAGGAGGATTGCAAGTTTGAGTCTTATCCTGTATCAAAAAATAAAAAAGGGCTGGGAGTACGGCTCAGTGTAAAGGTCTAAGGTTTGATCCCCTGTTACTCCTCTCCCTCCAAAAGAATGTGAGCTCTGGAATCAGACTCTTGTGTCCAGGATACCTAGCTTCAGAGTCATTTAATAACCACATGACCTTAGGAAAAACATTTAAGTCTTTCAAATTTTAACTTCATTAACTATTAAGAGGACATAGAGACTTCCTAGGGCTGTCAGAATGAGATGACTGTTCAGAGGTTCTTCTGTGTGCCAAGTCCAGTTGAAGGATGCCCAAGAATATCTGGGTCTTGGAAGATGGCTGCTATGCTGAGAAGGATTTGGATTGCATACCCAGTGGCTTCTCGAACAGAGTTACAATTGATTAGTGATGTCTGTCACACATGCGGGTGCAGGATGTGTGAAGAAAGGTAGAAGAAAGTGGTCCAGGCAGCAGGAGCAGTGTGGACAAAGTAATGACAATAATAACTCATGTTTAACAGGTTTTCAGCCCCCAAGATGTGTCAGACACTCTTCTAGGTCTTTCATACTATGTAATATTAACTTGGTTAATTTTTGTAAGAATCCAAATTAGGTAGTGGTTCTCAACTAGGGGTGATCATGTCTCCTAAGATATTTGGCAATTTAGTTGTCATGATGGGGTGGATGTGTGCTACAGGTATATGGTGGATGAACACCAAAGATGCTGCTAAATATCCTGTGATGCAAAGGACAGCCCCCTCCCAAGAATTATCTGGCCACAAGTGTCAATAATTCCCTGAGTGAGAAAATCCACAGGGTAGAATGGAATACTATTATCACCATTATACAGAGGGAGAAAATGAGGCACAGATAGCCAGAGGCACTTCCTCTAGGTTATTCAGGAAGCAAATCACTGGAATTTATTCAGGCCCAAAGCTCATATTTTTGCCTTCTGCAGCTACACAGCTTTTTGTGCTTAGAAAAAAAAAAAAAAACAAAAAACAGGGCAAGGAGAATGGGGAAGAAATACAGGAGTTCAGTGCAATATCTGTAGCTACAGGGAGTTACTTTGTTTTATTCAGCTTTACTAGCACAGAAAATGGGATTTCCCTCCCTTTCTCCTCCCAGGGCCCCTGCTGTGCAAGTTCACTTCTGTCTCAGCTTTTCTCTGGTATCAGCAGTCTCTTTCCAGCTGCTTCCTGATCTTTGCTCTGCTCTAGTGCTGGGAGGTGAGTGTGATTTGCTGTGACAAGTCACTCCTGCCCACTTTTCCTGGGGAAGGGAAGCTGGAAGTTTCCATAGCTTCCTGTGTACAAAAGACTATCTTTGTGCTTCCCACTGAGGAGGGCAAGGCTGGTGCCAGTTCTGGCACGGTTTGTAAAATTGCAGTGCCCAGCAGTAGCTCCCGTGGCCTCCAGTACTTCTCCGTGGACTGGCTGGTTGGCTCTCCAGTGCCGAGTACATAGCTCACCTTGAGCCTTTGGGAGCAGAAACCAATAGTAAGCCATCCCTTGGGGCAATGGCTTATTTTAACCATGCTGTTAGGTGGGTGTGGAGTTAGGAACAAAACTTTCTGTTTTTAAAAGAGAAGAGAAGGAGGAAGAGGAAGAGAAGGAACGGTATACAGCTTGGACTGTGGAATCATCTTTGGTAGCTGTGCTGTCTGAAGATGCTATTGTACTTCTCTGAGCTTTGCTGATCACCTGTAAAATGGGGCCACCACAGGAAGAGCTGTTAGCATCACAACTGTTAGATACAGGCATGAGCACAAATATTGCCAAGACCTAAGAAAACAAATGGTTTCCTTTCTTAGGAATAAAGCCAATTCCATTATTTCCTTGACAGTTGCTGTGTTGAGAAGGATTCAGAGATCAGGCCCAAGTTCATCAGGAAAGGGTGCATTACTAATTAGTGGTGTCTGTCCTGGATGTAGGCGTGTGGAGGAAAGGTTTGTGCACTTCGTTTTTATTTCCTGGCTTGGCTGCAGAGTAAATAGTCTGCAGAAACTGCATTATGGCTATCGTTGCTTGGCTAAGTCACAGTAAAGACAAAGTGAGGAATATTTCTTTGTTTGAAGAAGGCTAGAAAAATCAATGCAGGAAGAATTTATTTTCTTTAAATTGGTGGCTCCATAGCTGTGTGCTGAAAGTATTGTGGCTGGAAGCCAGGTGAGTAGCTGCCCTTATCACCTTTGCTTGACACCTGCTCTTTGTGTGCAGCCTTGGATAAACGCAGATGCTGAGGGATGGAGGCCAGGTGTCCTCCAGAGTGGAGGTGAAGGTTGGATAAGGAATGGGCAAGGCTAGGAAAAAGGATGAACTGAGCAGGCGGTCCCTGTAGGCCTGTGTCAGCAGCTGTCTTACGAAGAAGGCAGTTGATGCTAAGGGGAAATGAAAGATACCTGTAGTTAGTGGCCATGGATTGGTTCTCCTGCATTCCCAGGCTCCCTTTCTTAGGCATAAGCTTCACATGTCTGCTCTGGGGATGGCCTGTTCCTACTCCATGTGTGGGCCAGGGGCTCAGGTCTGACCAGTCAGAACATTGAATTCCAGATACAGAGAGGTTAAGGGATGGCTACATGATCAGAGTCACTCTGAGAACTAGGTTCAGGAATTGTCCTGGAGCTTTTGGGAAAAGTAGTTACTTTCTTTTTTTTGTTACTTTCTTTTCATTAGTCTGGCTGACTGGGCATCATATTAGCTCAGGGTCAGTAAAGGTCATTTTTGTCCATACAGAAGAGCAGCGTGCCTGAAAATGCAGCCAAGACAGAGCCAAGTAAAGATGAGAGATATCAGAAAGTAGACTCTTGACAGCATCATTTGAGCATCTGGATCCAGATGCCTATAGCTATTAACACCTAGACTTCTAAGCACTTCTGCTTGCACCAATTTATGAGAAATTTTTTCTTACTGGAAAAGGACAGTCTTAGTAAGTTCTAGCTGATGCCATATCAATGCTCCAGATAGTATCACCTCAAAGTCAAGTCAACTTTCCTCCATTTGCTGGTAGAAATCGGGCAAAAACTCAAGACAAAGAAACAAGACAGAATACTAATAAACTAATGAAGGTAAAGTAACTTACTTCTATTATCTGAGTATCTACCACTAAATAGGTTTCAGTCAGGAAGTTTCACTGAGTTATTGTTGATATTGACAATAACACGCCAATGTGGGCTCTGTTTGCCAACTGAGGAAAGCAAGAATTGACGGGCTGTGCGCAAAGAACAATAGCTGGGTAAGTTATAGAGTGTAGATTTGAATCCAGTTCTATTTAATGCTAAGATCCAGACTTTCATTACAAGCTGCTTGGCTGCACAGAGAAGATGCTAAGATAGAAGGGGAGTTGTGGTTATTATGAACCAGGCATAGTGTCGCACATTATCTTTCAAGCAAAGTAACATTCAAGCCACAGAGACTGAGAAAAGAGAAGAATAAAAAAGGGAAAATCTATAGGCTGCAAGTGCAAAAGCATAGGCACAGAGCTTCTTACACAACTTATATTAAAATAATTGATCAAATGCATATTATCAGCTGCAGGAATATGGAGTGATAATGACTGTCTGTACTTCACCACTTAATCTCAAGGCTCCAAAGAGAACTTCAAGGGAATCTATGAAGGAAGTTATTATTACATTTTTTTCACTCAACCTTTCTTGGAGAGGCTGAAAGGGAGGGGTAGTCACATTTCAAGCACATTTTGATGTCAGTGGAAACAATTTTCAATGCGCCATGGCAGCTGATAATCTCCCTAGCTACAGGCTGGCTGGAGATTCTCATTCTTTACTCTACAAAATGTCTGTCTCCGTATTCAGTAAAGACAGTTCCTGGACAGTGAACACACCGCTCATTAGGGAACCATTTGTTCTGGGCTCCAATGAAACCTGGTGTTTCTTCCTTTGAGATCTTCACTTCACAGGAAGAATTAGTCTTACTGAATAAGGGAAATATTTTTACTTTTAGTATCATTGATATTTTACAGTATTCAATAACTAGAAAATATCATCTGATTCAATGAGTGCCTTTCCCCATTTCTATTTCTCACCTACCTGTAGATTAAATTTAGAAGAGATGGCTGAGAAGGGGGAGCAGAGAGAGGAAGGCTGAAGATGAGGTGGGGGCTGATTACTGAGCACTGACCGGGTATCGGAAACCTTGCCAGTCATCTATGGACATCACTGCTTCAGCTCTTGGGGTATTTCCTTCAATGTCCCTCTGCTTGGACTTTTTCCTTCTCATACACTGAATTTCCTCATTCTACATTTCTACTAAATTTGCTTTTATTCTTTCAAGTTCCAGGTTAGTCATCCCAGTCAAGATCTTCTATTGCACATCTTTCTTAGTTCCTGGTATTGCTCCTAAATAGAAGTATCTTTTTCTAGTAACATAATTATGATTGTATAGTTTTTAAAATTACTACTTTTATGATTGTTTGAATGATGATGTCCCAGCCATATCAGAAGGTAAATTCCCAAAGAATATCTGTCGTGTCATTTTCGTTCAGTTTTCTTCCCAGGACTTCCTGAAGAACCTGACATCTAGCAAATCCTCCATAATTATTTCACAACTATTCTATGAAACAAACTGATATCCGTAGCCAAATACAGATAAAGAGACTGAGGCACATATAGAGGTAAGGAACCTGCTGGGACTCGAATCCTGTTTCAGGCAAGCTCTGCCCATTATATTATTCTGATGTCTTCTAGAAACTGACATTCTGGTTGGCAGAAATCAAAAGCCCAAGTAAGGATCAATGGTCCTGTAATCCTGTTTCAACAAGTCTGAAAGTTTAATGCTTTTTCTCTGATCTAAGGATCACTGATGTCTGGATTCCACCATCAACAAATTTTGATATAATTGATGTTGGGTGGGAACTGAGCCTTTCATTTTTTAGATGCTCTACAGATGATTTCAATCTGCATTTGGGCTGAGGACTACTGATCTAGTTCTAACCAACCTCATTGAGTGCATCTCCTGGCATTTGGCACATCACCATAGTTACTTATTGTTGTATCAGCAGTTGAACTCATAACCTCACAAATGCTAGACAAGTGCTCTATCACTGAGCTATACTCCCAGTCTTTCTTTATTTTTATTTTGACATAAGTTCTGGCTAAATTGTCAGGCTGGGCTTGAAGTTGGTAATTGTTTTGGCTCAGCCTTCATGGAAGCTAGGATTTCAAGTCTGTGCTACCACACCCAGCATACCAGTTATGGCTTATATCTAGATGTTCCCCCAAAGCCTCATGCACTCCTAGGTGGGGTTTTGAGGAGTGACAAGATCACGGATGTGTGATACTAGATCACTGGTGTGTGATACTGGATTAGTCACTGAATGGTTTAGCACAGTTCTGAGTGTGGCTGATGGACTCACTGAAGAGGGAAGATTCCCCCTGCATGTTGTTGGAACAAATCAATAGGCTTGCAGACTGGATGGAACAAAAAGAGAAAGAAGGAAGTCTATCTCTGCTTCCTGCTTGCCTTGCTATGAACTCTTCTGCCTCTGCTGTGCCGCCCTGCCTTGGAGCCAGTCAACTATAGACTGAAACTTCTGCAAACGATGAGCTAAAATAAACCTTTCCTTCTTTAACTTGTGAGAATTTTGCCCTAGGAATGAGAAAGTAACTAAGGCAATATAACTCTTCCACCTCCATTTCAACCTATTTCTCTTATGGAGTAGCTTTTTATGAGGCTGTATTTGCAGATAGACAAGTGTCACATGTTTCCTCTCATATGTGTAATCTAGAATTATAATGCGAGATAACATGAAAGTAGTGCAGGCATTACTAGGAAAGGGGCTCTTGGGGCCGAAGGAAGGGAAAGAGAGAGTAGTGGGGAGGGAAGATATGATCACATCACAGTATATGCATGTATGAAATGACATGGTAGAGCCCCCAGTTAATACATGTTAATCACTTTTTTGTCTTTTTGAGATAGGGGTTTACTATGTAGTTCAGGCTGGCCTTGAATTCATTTTGTAGCCCAAGCTGGCCTTGAACTCACAGTGATACTCTTGCCTCAGCCTCCTGAGTGCTGGGATTACAGGAGTGTGCCACCACATCCAGTCTAATTATTTTTAAAATCAGGCTATGTTTACCCTTTTCATTCCACGACACAGGTTTTCCCCTCACATTGCCCACTGACACCTGTGCCTATTATTTCATGATACTGATCACACTGTATTCTAATATAGCACTTTATTGTTCCTATTTAATTTTCTTGGTGTTTCCCAAGTGGACTGTGATTTGCTTGAGGACACAGGCTCAGTCCTAGCCAATGCTACATCCAAAGTCCCTAAATGTGGGACACATGAAAAATGTGTTAATGTTTTAAACAATAAAGGAAATGTAGGAATGATTTCATATATTTTATATTTCTTATTTTCCACTTGTAATACATTTTCCAGAAGTCAAGGACTATTACCAGAGTCATGGAGATGAAAGATTTTAGTGGAATAGCTCTGTCTACTCATTTGTTCAATACTTAAATTATCATCAGTTTTTGGACAGACTTGTAGCATCAGGTGAGAGTCTGGGAAGATAGGGAACTTCCTGAGAGGTCTTCACATTTATGAGTCTGTGCCCTCACTCCAGTGAGGAGTACAAGAATGGGATGAGGCTGACTCAAAGCTGAAGATCCTTCAGGTGGAGAAAGAGGAAGTCAGGTCATCTGGCACAGAAGGAGGAAGTCAGAAATGAAAGTAATGCAAAGCAGAGGTTCATTTATAAGATGATGAAAGCAGAGGCAAAGCTACTGAACTAGCAAGTTTGTACAGCAGGGAGAGCTCAAAAGAGCTTCTTTCAATGTGGTGTATTTGCTCTACCCATCCTTATAGGGGTAAGCTAGTCTGCGTTGAGTTAAGGATGATGGGGTGTTCACTGGTGTACTCTAGGCTAATCAAGGTTTTAGTCTTTGTTGCAGGGATGGGTTGTTGCTAGGGGGAGCTGTTGCTAGCGGGAGCTGTTGCTAGCGGGAGCTGAAGGTCATGGGGTCTAAGGGCTTCCAGGAAATTCATGCAAGCTGATGGCTAAAAATAACTCTGCTACACCTGCAAAGGTTTCACCAATGGCAATTTCTGATAAGCAGGTGGTCATTTCTATAACAACCTGTCATGTCAGCAGTGCCACGTTAGCCACTTCATGCCCTACGTCCCTGCCTTTCTCCCTCTCTAACTGTCTCTGCAGATTCTTTGGGAGTAGATGGTATTTTTAAAAGCATCTAGCCTGGAGACATAATCGAATCCAATGGTTCCCAGCCTAACAATTGAAATCATGTGGCAAGGAGAGTGTTTGCTATCTCACCAGTTGTACACATCCACTACAAGCCTACTATGTGCTGCGAATGGAGACATCTCCTATATTTCATGGATCAACAGAAGAATTACCCACAACATAAATCCGGAACTTCTGGGTTCTGACCGTAAGTTCTCTTTTCCTTATCACACATCATCCTACACACACATCTTAGAAAATGCAGTTGACTTTCATTGCAAAAATTTTAAAAAATCCAACATTAAAAAAATGCCATATTTTCTGAGTTTTTCTAATTGGTTCTCTCTCATCTCCATATGGTAAACACATTCACTATGCCTTTCATGAAAGAGCAAGAGAGAAGAATTTTTTAATTGACTTTTTCAATTGCAGTCTGGAATGAATGTTTTGACACTGTTATTTGGAGGATAAAAATAAGAATTGAGTGTGGAAATCTATTATTGATTCCTGCCTGTTCTTCAGGCACATGGGCTATTGATGAAAGCCCTCCACAGCCTAACCTTTGCTCCTTCATCCCAAGGGTTCAAATTTGTAGAGCTAAGAACCAAAACTCAGGTATAGAGATTTTGAAGCTCGATGATACAAGCAGGCTGAAGAAGTTCAGAAAGTTCTTCTCAGTAATATGACAGGCATCCACTGGGAGTTACAAGGATAGTAGACTGAGCCAACATTAGGTCTTGGATGCTAACAAAGCACTTTTGAATTGAAGGGCTACATCATTTTTCCTCTGTATGCATTTCCATATATGGGCTAGAATGGTAGTGTGGATATAGAATTCAACAACTCAGTACTCCTCAGTGGCAAGAGACAGACACTCAACACTGACTAGCAGAGGCAGAATTAGTTGGGGCTTTCTTTGCTTACAAGACTGGGAATGGCAGAGGTAGTTATTGACTTTAGGGACAAATAGATCTATGAGTTTGAGGACCTTCAACATTTTTCTCACCTTCTTTGTATTTTTATTTAATTTTCAATTTGAAACATATTGCCCCAAAGCAGACAGGCTTCTCTTAGTGATGGTTCTTCCTTCACAAGACTTTCAGGTTTAATCCATCACTCTCCTTTTTTGCAGCTGATCCTGCCCCTTCTTAAAGTCCTCAATACCTCACAACTTACTCATAGTGATATCTTTTAAATTGGTGATTCTGGATCCCATGTCTCCTTCTTAGGAGAGGAAATGGAAGAATGATATCAAGCTCAAGTTCTGACCTGCTCACCCCTGATTTCAGCCACTGAAAGAACCATTTTTGTGATAAGTATGTCTGCTTCACATGGCTCCAATGAGAATCAAATGACAGCATCTTTGTGGCAGTCAGTGTAGAATGCTGAAAATAACATAACTCCTATCCTGTCCAAACTACCAGCATGAATATTAGCAAAGAGGCAGCAAACTATGAAATCCATGCACAATGGAGGACATAATGGAGATAGCAAAAAATGAGCTCACATGTCTAGGCTAGATAAGGACTTAACTGAAATTACTCATAGTTAAGGACAATGTGCCTATCAAAAGATTGGTTGGTTTCTTGGTAGCCATATTTAAAGTTTGTGATCGCCACCTCCAGGGGAATCTCACTAGACTATCAGATCAGACTGTGGACCACTGACCTCAGTCTAGGTTACTTTCATTCACTCTTTGGGACCTTGGAGTTGTATTGATAGGCAGCCATTTTTCACCATGTAGAACAAGAAGCAATGGAGGCTTGTCTGCCAAGATATAATGAAGCAAAGAGGAAAGGTACAGGTACAATTTTGAAAACCCTATTCCAGTTAATGCCTGATTTCCTGGTACATTGTCATCTTGGATTTTGCATTCTCAAATTTAGGAGCACTTTTTAGTTTAAGTTGGCTTTTTTGGTTGGTGTTTCACATAAAGTGCCCTAATTGTGTTTACAATTTTCTAGGTCTATGAGTCACTATTTGTTACTGAGATCAAATACCAGACACATCTACAGTTTAAAAGAAGGAGGGTTTATTTCGGCCCATGATTTCAGAGGGTTAAGTCCATGGTCACTGGGCTCTAAAGCAGAAATGATATGGTACCTGGTGGAGAAAAGCTGCCCAATCCATGACAACCAGGAAGCAGAGAAACAGGGAAATGCCAGAGTGAGAGGTATACCCTTCGAGGCATGTTCCCAGGGAACCAAACCCTTCATCTGGGCCCCATCTTTTAACAGCACATTTAGCTATGAAGTCATGAATGGACTGAGTATAGCCCCTCTATGATCCAATCACCTTCTGAAAACTCCCCCTCTGAGCAGGCTTTTGGGAGACATTTAGATGTGAACTATATAACACTAGGAAAAGTGGAGTCTAGGAAAATACTTTTGAACTTCTCTAAATTTCACTCTTCCTCCAGCCCATCTCTTCAGGGGAGTCTTCCTTCCAGTTTACACTTGTCTTTTAGTTGTCCATTATTCCTTCCATCTTTCCACATATTGCCTACTTCCTTTTGTGTTGGTATCTGTTATGTCATAACTGTGTACTTTGTAAACACCCTGAGAGGTGAAAATTTATCTTTTTTGTTTGGTTTAAACCTCACAACACCTACTATTCTAATAGCAGAAATTGATTTCCTGAGTGAGAATAAAACTTTAGGGCAATTGTTAGGGAAAATGGCTAAGGTAGATTTCAGCTCAGTCTGACAGTCCCGTGTAAGTCCTCTTTTACTACCTGGGCACATATTCTGAAAGTGGTCTCTAGCTGGTGCTTCTGCATGCAGGTTGATTCTGCAAGTGCAAGTATGTACTAATGTGATACAATGGCAAGAGAGCCTTTAAGAGTGAGGCAGATCTCCCTGTTTCCCAGCTGTGTGACTGCAGACAAACTAGCTTCACTGAGCCTCAGCTTTTAATTTTTTTTAACTGTAAATTATGGCTAATGATATCCTTTAGATCAGGGTTTTAAAACAATGAAATAATATGTTATTGAATTGCACAAATACTTACAGATGTGGACTCTGGAGTCAGGATTAGCTGATTTGAAATCCTATCCCAACCTCTTGCTAACTATGAACTCCCAGATGATATGGCTTCTGTGTACCTGGTGGAGGGAGTAACAGCCCCAGTGTATTCATGCCTCTCGCTACCCACATGCCTGTGAAGTTCCTGTCTGCAATATTCCTGGAATTCCTTATGTGGCTTGTTTGGTCAATGGGATAACAGCAAAGATGATGCCAGGAGAGACTTGAATAGCACCTCTGGGGCTTATTTTCTTTCACTGTTTTGGAGCAGCACTGCCATTTGTGGAATCTCAGGTTAGCTGGCTGGATGACAAGAGAGACAGGTGGTCTTGTCCCCTAGCTAACAGCCTTGCAGCTTCCAGATAGGTGAACGAGGCCATCTGAGATTATTCAACCATGAACTTAGCCACAAGCAGACTAAAGTCGCATGAGAGTGCTTAACTAAGATTAGTGGACCCAGCCGAGGTCAGAAAATCCTCCACCAATTCACAAAATCATACAACAAATACATACTTGATTTTAAACTTTTTATTTTTCATGGACAAATAAAAATTATATGCATTTACAGGGTTCAATGTACTGTGTTAATATATGTATACTTGTGGACCAGGGTAAATCATAATTAACATATTCATTGCCTCGTGTACCTATTTTCTTGTGGTGAAAATATTTAAAACCTACTTTTTCAAAAGCAATTTTGAACTCTGTACTACATTATTATTACTGTAGTCACCATGCTGGACAATAGATTTCTAAAACTCATTCCTAGCTGGAACTGTCTATCTGTAGGAAGAAAAACAGCGATGAACAGAGGCTGTAAAACTACAGTGGGGAAGGGGAAAGTGTGTGATTTGTGTTAAGCTGTTAAAGTCTGGGGATATTTGTGAGCTGAAATAGAAAATTGATACACCGTATGTCTTACTTTTTCTTATTTAAAAGTAATACTTATTGTATAAGATTTTGGGGAGAGCTAGTATGTGCATAGCACTTAGAACAGGCTGGGACACATGGTGCCAAAATGTGCTTTTACTGGGTGAAATCCACACATGGTGTGTGGTACACAGTAGGCACGCAGGGAGCAGTAGTCCCTCTTCTTTAAGAATGTGCTCAGTGATGGATTGCACAGAAGTTCAGGTTAAACTCCACGCTGATTTTCTGGGGCTTTTTTCGTCCACTCAGAGAATTCCGTGGGATGTGCTCAACGTTGAACTTGATCTGAAAGTGTCCTTCGTCTTCTGACAAGACCCTTGAGTCAGGCCGTTGGAGAGACTCTGGTGTGATAAACACCCACCCAGCTCTTTCTTCTTCTGTCTCAGAGGCAGCTGAGTGATTTGTGCACAATCACCTTGAACCTGTGGGCAGCAGGCCTTGGAGACAAGAACTAGGAACATGTCATTCCCCTGCTAAAAGCCCAGCTATGCAGGGAGAGTGCTTACAATGAGCAAGAACGGTTTTTGAGCAAAAGATAAGGTAAGATAACTATCTTAAAAGCAGAGGGAACTGACAGGTAGGAAGCACAGTTCTCACCTGGACAGGCCTGGGTGCAGGCAGCAGGAAGAGTGACCACAGGAAAACCCTGACGGATGCAAAAGGACTTCTCAGCTGGTGGGTGAGGGAAAATTTACATCTCCGGTTTATTTGGTAGCTGTAAAACCTCTCTATTTCTGTGATTTAGCGTCATCCTTTTCAATTTGCCAAGCAGTTCTCTTTTCTAGTGAGGTTTCTTCTAAGGGGAAAAAAATGCCCTGTTCATAAATCAAACCCCAAAGGATGGCGTGAGGAAGAGAACAAGGCTTGCTGTCATGCTGCAGGAAGGACCGCCTCTGACTTAACTCAGCTGGGCACCCGGGAGGCAGAGAGCCTGGAGGTGAAGGGGATTGTCTGTGACTCCTGCCAAACCTAGATGGAGAGCTAGGGCTGGCTCTGCCTTTCCTAGTTTTATGATTTCAGGCTAATTATTGAAGGACTTGAAACCTTAGTCTCTACTTTGGTAGAGGAGGGAGAGTAGAAATTCCTATGAGGATGCTGTACAGATCCAGTGAGATGATAAGTGGAGAGTGTTTTGCATAATCCCTGGAAAATAGTTAGTGTTCACTAAATGGTATCTATCGCTACTGCTGCTGTATCAATTACTGCATGTCTGTTGTGCACCAGTGCTATGCTAGACATTGAGGGAAAGACAGAGATAAAGTACAACCTCTGTCCTGGAGAAGGAGTTGGCGGACTTCTGTTAAGGAACAGAGCGCAAACATTTCAGCCTTTGTGTGCTGGAGAGTCTCCCTTACAACTGCGCAGCTGTGCCACTGTAGGAGAAAAGCAGGCATGGGGGCAGACAAATGGTCTGGCTGTGTCCAAATAAGACTTTGTTCACAAAAGCAGGTGGTAGGCTGGATTTGTCCTGTGAGTTGACGTTTGTCAGTCTATGTTCTCAAGACCTGCAGGCAGCAGGGTCTTTGGCTATACCTCATGGAAAACTCCAGGGAATCAAGTTACAAGGGAGGGAACTACTGGTGTTTGGTCAGTGACCCAAAGATGCCAATCAGCATTTTCACGGTTCTCTTCGTATTTCCTTCATGCTTGTCAACCGCATCATATCCATAGAAAAGACAGGAAAGAAGGAGAGAAAGGGACAGGGTCGGTGGAGGTGTTTGGTTTATTACGAGAGCAAAGTCTTCTCTAGGCTACCCTTGCAGATTTCTGCTAGTACCCAGGAACTGCAATCTGTCACGTGGCTACTTCTTGCTGCAGTGAAGGCTGGGGTAAGGTGGGTATTTGTTATCTCTATCATTAACAGTGGATGAGGGCAGAGAAGAAGAGGTTAAGAATGGGTGTTATGTCATGCAATAATACTATTGGGTAACATCACACTATTGGGAGACACAGAATTACCAGACCTCTAAGTGACTTAGTACACACACACTCAGATATGTGCACATGTGCACACACACACATCACACGCACAGTGTAGTGGGAACCAAGAAGGGAAATTTAATTCTTTGTTGGAGTTACAAATATAAAAATAATGTGTGGATGATTAAGACTATTTGGACAAGAAAATATAGGTATCTAAATTGGTTTTGAAGAGAAACAAATTATAGCAATATTTGAGTATTATTAAAGTACCCCAATTATTGCTTAAAAGTCCACTCCTTCTTACCCTCCCACCTCCATGCTTACTAGGTTCACACCTGTTGAACTTGACTGTGTAGCTAGTTGACATCATGGTAGGCCATCTGCACTTTTATGCTTCTTGGTTTGGACTCAGCCATGTAACTTAACCAAGGTAGCAGTCCTGATCCAAGAGAGGCTTGAAATTGTGCTTTGCAAATGAGATTCTCCTTGGTAGCTTTTGGGCCATAAACCTGGGCCCCAGAGTAAGTACATCTTGAGTTCATCTGAGCCAAGCCTTTATGTGCAGCCAAGTCCAGCTGGATCCAGCCTTGAAGTAGAGATCCTCAGCTGAGTAGAGCAAATTCCTGCTCAACCTACAGGTGTATGAGCAGGAATTTTAATGCTTATTATTTTAAATGACAGGAGTTCTGGAGTGGTTTGTTACACAGCTATCTCTAACTGATACAACTGTCTTGTAAAAGTACATGAGTTCAAGATCTGCAAATTTAGAAGCCATGTTGACATGGATTGGTGGTGGTGATGGTGGTGTGTGTGTGTGTGTGTATGTGTGAACACACCTGACATTCAAGATCCTCTTCTACACTCCAGGGATACCAAGACAAATGAAATCTGGTAAGTATCAGTGCAATGTGGTATGTTTGAAAACATAAATGAGAGCATAGAGCCAAGAAAGGAGAGAGGATTATTAATATTATAGAGAAAAGGAGGGAGCAAACAGGGAGGGAAGACTTCTGGGAGGGGAGCAGCATCCTAACTGTTATTTAAAAGCTAAGTTAAAGGTCATGAGGCAGAGAGAACTGGAGTGACAATGGAGAGGAAGGCATTCAGCATTATGCACAATTTAGAGGACGAAAAGGGCACACAGTATGTCGGGAACCATGAACAACTTAATATTCCCAGAAGGTCAGGGGTGAAGGAGAAGTTGTCTAGAATCCCTGGAGAGGGTGTGCTACACAAGGCCAATGGCTTTTGGGCTAATCATGAGGAAAATGAAGAATGCTGGCATATATTAATTTATTCAAATGAGCAGTAATCTTAATAATAACAGCTAACATTTCTCAAATGTTTACTAGGTGCCAGGTACCGGGCTGTGCACATGCGTTTCTCCCCAAAACTCTAAGAGGTGGGTGTTAACATTCCCATCTAACAGATGACACAGATTCAGAGAGGCAAATTCGTACACTGACTGCCAGAGTGAGGCTTGGACCAAAGCTGTTCACTTCAGAATTCTCTCTCTGCAGTCGCTGCTGTGCCTGCTTCTCTGTACAGCAGCCTTGGGTTGGGGGCACTTAGGCCCCCAAGGAATTGTCATGTTGGAGCACATACCCCTTCATTCTGCAATTTTGGTGTGCTTCATTGACTCTTGTTATAGAGAGTTGTCGTACTTATCCATGACAAGATAAGGCTGAACAGGACTTGATTCTTTCCATTAATAAATTTAGTAGAAAAACAATGCTTAGTTCCAACAATTTTTATCTGTTTACTAAGGTAAATTTCTTGTGTTTCCTGAGAATTCTGGATCAAAGCACCTGAGAAAAGGATGTTTTTTCTAAATATACAGATTTTAGGTGACATGCCGGATTAACTGCAAAGGAACCTCTAGGGTGTGAGTTTCGGAGACACCTCTGCCTCTCTCCTTGCATCCTTCTTTGCGCTTCCCACCTGGTGCTGCAGTCCCGGTGAAGGTCACGTTAGCACTCCCTGTTGGTTCTTCTCAGCCTCTCCAGGATGCAGCCTTGTCTCCTCCAGCCTATGGTTGTGCTCAGCCAGGCAGCTGCTTCCTCTGGGATTAGTGAGGCCTGGAAGCTAATTCTAATTCAGAGCTCTCTACTGAATTCTAAGAACTGCCAATCTCTACCCTCGCTCCTGGACCACTGCTTTGAAGATGCCCATTTGCCTCCAGCCACTGTCAAACTCACTATGCAGCATCCAGCATGATGTCTAGGCTTCCTGGACTCAACCGTAACACCTTTGGCCTCTTTGGGTCAGAAGTGTTCACCAGGACAATGGCAGACATTGCATCTAAAGTGAAATGAACAAGGGGATTGAGTTGTATTCAAATTGAGGTTCTCCAAAACTTATTGCTTAAAGAGAACCAGCTCTCCATGGATGGGACAAGAGACACTCTGTAATTCTTGTTATCATTCTGGAGAGAAAGAAACAAAATATTACTGATGTATATTTTCTGTTCAGGCCCTCAGTGCATGTATGATTATATTCTCTTTTAACAACACTATTTCAGCTTTGAAACCAATCAGCATTATCTCAGATCTAAATGATGCAAGATCTAAATGATGCATGAAAATACTGAATCTGCATTTCTTTAAAAGCTTCCTTAGCTCTGCTGTCATTTCAGTAAAATCCCTGTCTAAAAAGGTGGAATTGAAGACATTTTCCTATTGTGTTACAGTTTATGGACTAGAGAGTACACAGGGAGGTGAATTGTGCTCACACTTTTATGTGTCCACATCCTAATCCCTGGGACTTGGAATCTACAAATATAATCTTATCTAGAAAAAGGGTCTTTGTGGATGTGACCGAGTTAAGGATGTTGAGGAGGGAGCTTGTCCTAGATTATCCAGGTGGCCTCCGAACTCAGTAGCAAGTGTCCTTATGCAAAAGAGACAGGAGGAGATTAGACAGGCAAAGGAGGAAGAAGCCCTGTGACTGCGAGGCAGAGACTGGAGAGTTGTAGCTAAAAGCCAAGGAGGACTCCTGGCTATCAGAAACAGAAAAGGCAAAGAAAAGATGCTTCCTTAGAGCCCCTGAGGGAAGCATGGCCCTGCTGATATTTTGATTTTGGACTTCTAGCTTCCCGGACTGTGAAAGATCAAAGTTTCTTTTGGTTTAACCTTCTCACCCAGTGATGATTTCTTATAGCACCACAGGAAGCCATTTCTGGAGCTAATGTTTCTTACCCTGTGTACAGAGCAGAAGGGGCAGACTTTGGATGAGTAGAGTGTTGACTGAGGGTGACCCAGCTGGTGGTGGTTAGTCTGGAGGGCAACTGATCCTTGGATGCATAAGAGACCCCTAGTAGGATGCAAGCTGGGGAGCTGTCCTTGACTTGCCTCTTTGAAGTCATTGATTTAGGAACCCTGGGAGCATCCTTGTTGGTTTCTCAAATAGGAATGCAAGTAAGGCAATCTGACTCTGCCTCAATATTTACATCCACAGTTAGGTTTTATTTCTGCTGATGCAATGAAGCATCTCTGAAAGGACACACATCTGTATCTGTGGGAGGATGATTTAGCTTAGGCTCAAGCACTGGGGCTGTATTCAGTAAAGTTTAACAAAACTTTGCTGAACGCTTGTTTTATTCCAGTCCCTGTACTGAGCCCTGCCTGGGGCTAACAAGGTGAATAAGACACTATTTTCCAACCTAATTATTCCAAGCTAACAATTCAGTGACTAAAATGATAATTGAGCATAACATAGTACATTTTAAGCACATTTTGGGGCATAAGGTATATACGTGGCTACATTTGGCATTATAACGTATGTTTGCACGCGTGTGTGTGCACATGAGTGGGTATTCATGCTCACATGCATCTATTAGCACAGAGGTGGACACATATCTATCTGAATGTGTGTATACTCAGTGTGCAGATACTGTATATGTGTTTGCTTTTGCCCACGTGAGTGTGTCTGGATCTATGTACAGTTTGCATTTGCATTTTGCAAGTTGAATATTTTGTCTGTCATTAGGAAGGAGTTTGCAGTTTTTGCACAAAGACTTATATCCCCCCACTTAACATTGTCAAAGTCTGTTCTTACTGGGTTAGTACACCAACTGCTACCCAGTCCATCTTTGGTTAGTACCTCATGCCTAGAGTGTTGCAAGAAGTCACTGCATGGACTAGTGGGTTTTCCCCTTGATCAGCTTCCTGGGTTATTCCTTTCACCATACCCCAGACCCCCTTTTACTTCCTTTCCTTACTCAAAGGTCCAGGCTGGTCCATCTTTCCCCATTCTTTTTGCTGTGCCCGAGATAGACTCAATGTCTTTCACTTTTGGGAGCTTTGCTACTAGTCGTCAGGTAGGAATTAATGAGCAGCCTTCCACTGAGTCCAGAGAATCATATCTTTTGAGGAACCAACAGTGAGCCGTAAGTTTCACTGCAGAATAAAAGTGAAGGGTGGATTTTAAAGCATCCAACTAAGGCCCCTAAGGTCATTAGGGGGAAATAGCCAGGAGAAAGAGAGATGGAGAGAAAGAAAAAGCAGTAAAGTGAGCAGCATCTTGCTGAGAAGTCTGTCCTCCTCTCAGCCTTGTCTGGTTCTGCTGAATGGCCTGGGGCTGATGACCGCCCCCTGAGTCTTTGAGGGCTTGGGTAACATCAGCTGAGCATTAGAAATACCTGACGTCCTGCTTAGGGGTCGTGACTGGGCACCACTCCAGACACTCTGACTCAGAAGCTCCAGCGACAGGATCCAGGATTCTACATTTTTAATATGCTTCCCACATTATTCTTTTGTCTTCTAGAGTTTAGGAACCAATGAAAAAGTCAGCCTCTGAAGTTCTTTTCAAATACTGAGACTATTATTTTGGGAGAGAAAATATTGACAGAAAACAGATGAGATTTTCTCAAGAAAAAGAAATGAAAACTCTACGTCTTGCAAGAAATAGAAAAAAAAAATAGTATTTGAAGAAGCACATCAATCCAGGAGGAGAGAGCCTGGGGCTGGGTACCTGACCCAGAATGTTCCAAACAGGCTGGCCGGGATCCAGGATGAAGGACACTCTGCCTGCCTCTCTGCATCCGTTCATGCCCCAGCCCCCAGGATCAGAGAGGGTGCTGTGCTAGCAAGCGCTTAAAAGCACTGTAAATCAGAAGCGCTGCAGTTTAATAAGGAGCTGAATTGCCCGATCATGTGCAGATCACTGAACTATCATTTTGCAATTGTTGGTTTGCAAACTGACTCACACAGGTGAGCCAGTCCCTCTGTATAATTAATGGTAGAAATAATGACAATGATGCCATTATATGCTTAGCTATATATGGGAATTAACCTACTCCTTGCAACTATTCTCTGAATAGGTGCTATCATCTTTACATCAAAAATGAGAAAGCCAGAAACCATAGGGGTTAAGTAAGTTACCCAATGTAACAGCATCCGCTATCCTATAAGAACTAATGTGCAGGGCTTGGGATTTAGCTCAGTGGCACAGCGCCTGCCTGGCAAGTACAAGGTTGTGAGTTCGATTCCCGGTACTGGAAAAAAAAAAAAGAAAGAAAAAATTAATGTGCAAATCAGAAAAAATGTGCTCCTTTTAAAAATAGAGCAAGATGCCCTTTTGGGGCAGATACAACTTGACAAGTGGCTCAGATCTGTATGTAAGGAAGGGGCAGGCCCTTCCTCCAGACCTCAAGTCGTATTATATAGCCTGGCAAATGCAAGTCAGGCTGTATTTCAGTACCCACTCAAGTCTTCATCTGGGTGCTTGCGTGAAGTGTATAACCTGCAAAACTGCTTTGCAGCCGTACCCTACTGCCACTAATAAGTAGGGAGACTAGGATTGGATTCTAATCTGCCTGACTCTAGAGCCTGGATTTTTGTCCAGAACAATTTTTAGTTCTCAGTGACACATAAAAATAATATAGAATTTTCTTTCTTTTTTGATAAAAGGAAGATGTATGTGAGCCTTCCAGGAGTGATCAAAGGGGAAGATGCACAGCTTGGTCACCAGGTAGAGAACACTCTGCTCTGTCTTGCTGGCTGCCAGGGGCTGCTGCAGACTAAATGAATTTTTTCTCAAGCAGATATTTTAATGACATACCCACAATGGATTGTGGGTTTAAAACAGGCTGTCAAGGGGATCCTGAGGTTGGACAACACATCACCAAGAAGAAAGATAATTCTGCAAATGAGGCAAGATGGTCTGTACTCATTTCTGTAGGCAATCCATCTGATCGGTATCCTTATCAAGCACATCTGCTATTCCAAAATGAATGCTAAAAAGAGAAACCTTTACTAAGAGCTCTAAAAACCCAACAGTAAGAAAACAAGCAATCCAATTAGAAAATAGGCAAAAGATACAAAGAGACATTTCACTGAGGAGGGTATACAGATGGAGAGTCAGCACATGAAAAAAATGCTCAACATTATGAGTAACCCCCAAAGAACTCCTTATCCTTGTTTTTCTTCCTCAACTTCATGATTATCTCCCATGGAGGTCTTCCTCAATCTCTGTACTAAGGACAGATTTCGCTATGATAGGCGACCTCACCACTACAACTTTCCCTCCCTAGCACTCCCCTACCTGGAATCATCATGAAGTGATTAGTGCTTTGATCCCTTTCCCCCTTCTGGAATAGGAGCTTCATGAAGGCAGAGGCCAAATTTGTGCTAATTAATGAGTCTGTTACCTAGCCTAACACCCTGCACATAGCAGGTGATCAGGAAACATGGTACATGGATTGAATATTAAAAATAAAAAGGTCTTCATGGTTTTACAAGCATGATGAATATGATAAAACATTTGGTGATTCACGATCTTCTTTCAGGTATTCATGTAACCATCTTTATCTTATTTATCCCCTATGCTATAGAAGGCTTTCTACTGAAGCCCTAAAAACAGCAATGACAGACTCAACATCATCCAATCAAGGTCATTCTCTGTGGTGGAGAGGTTCAGAAAGGAGCTGTTGAGCTGAGACCTTGTATGAATGCTGTACAAGGTGGGTCCCTGAGGCTCAGCATCCATGTGTAACCTACTGAAGTCCCTCAAGGCATCTGGAAAACCTCCATGTGTCCCCAACCTCTCTCTCAGTTGCTAGAGTCTGAGAGTCCCCTTCAGTGAAGTCTGTCTGGCACGAAGGGAAAAATCCCCAAGTTGAAGTCAGAAAATAATTGGGTTTCTGTCCAGCCTCCCCATTTTAGAGCTATATGACCTTGAGAAGTCATACAGACCCTTTAAGTCTTTATTTCTTCACTAGCAACACGATGGTCCCTGATTTACAGGTTTGTGTGATGATTAAGACAGTACACAGTATGAGCAGATTCAGGCTGAGCCCGTGGAACATACATACTTCAGGGAGTGAGGCTGACTTTTCTCTCTTCTCCCATGAAGGGCCCTAGTGCATTGTGGGGCCCCAGGGAGGACCTTGGGCATCCTGGTACCCCCAAGGCAGATAAGGGAACTCAAGTGTAATGAAGCTTCTGGGATTTCCAGGAGAGTTCAGTTCTTGCTAGCGTTTCACTTGGCCTTTAACAGACAAACTCAACACATTCACCTGATTGTCACTACATTATCCTCCCTTACCTCCCTGGGGAGTTACTTTTTGCTAAAGATGAAGAATCACTCTGCCACTCGAATGTTTTTAAATGGTGTTGGTGACCCTCCTGCCCTTCCTTTCTTCCCTCCCTCCTTTTCTTCTTCCTTTTTATACTTCCTTCCTCTCTTCCTTCCATCCTCCTTTTCTTCTTCTCCTTTGTGTATTTCCTCTTTCTGAGCTATTCTTTATGTTCTCTCTTTCCTTTGTGTTGTTCCTCTTTCTGTGCTGTTCCTGGTATTCTCTCTCATTATTGCAATATCATCATTGTCATGGTCATCATCATCATCACACGACTTTCCAGGGAGTTATGTGACATAATTTGATATTCTTTACAAAAGGCACATGCAAAAAAGGTGTAAATGAATCTGCCAGTGTATTTTAAAATTTCTCTTTTCATATTTAGAGTGTTTATAATCAGAGAACTTGCAGCTAGGAACCAAGTGAAATAAACTGGAGAACCTGTAGTTTCCAGACCAAGGATAACAATGCCTATCTGGCAGCACCTAGGGATGTCTGATGGCACCTCGAGTACAACGTGGCCCAAACTAGACCACCACCTCTGCTCCACAGTGACCCTCCCATCTCTCATGGTGCCCCCATTCGTGCAGCTTCTTGGACTCCACTTTGACTTCTTTCTTTCACGCCTTGTGTTCAGTCTCTCACTTTAGTTTCAAGCACATATCCAGGCAAAACAAATTTTACTCTTTCCACTGTTCCCACCATGTTCCCATCCACCACTATCTCTCACCTGGCCACCTACAAATCTTCCCCAAAGTTCTCCATGCTTCCTTACTGTTCTGTGTCTTCACCGTCTATTCTCGACAAGCCCAAATAAGTCAAATGACACTGTTCTTAACATCTTTCCTTTGCTTAAAATCTTGCCACAGTGCCCCGGTTCAGTCAGTGCAAAAACCTAGTTTCTTGTAACACCTGGTGTCTCACAGTCTCTTTCATCTCTCACCTTCTCCCTCTCCTTCTCTAAGCTCCTGCCATAGTGGCTTCCTTGAACACACCAGGTAGGCTTTCACGGACTCTGCCAGACTGTCTGGAATGCGTTTCCTCCAAATACTACGTGGCCCCTCCTTCTACTCTTGAGTTGTCCAAAAGTCACTATGATGGAATCTGCCCTTTCTATCCTATGTCATGCTATGAACCGCCTCTTTGGCTGGTGCTTCTCCCCTGCTAGACTTTACTGTAAAGTACTTAACAACTTACTGACTGACTTGCTTAGCTTGTGTGTGTTTATCTACTTTAAACTTATCTGCCAGAATGCAGGTTGATGGAGGGGATTCTTTCTTTCTGATGTATATGGAACACCATTAAAGAATATATGTAGATGTCTACACATAATAAGCTCATTCAGTCTCTCTGTTTCTCTCTGTCTTTAGTGAATGAATAAAATTATGCCTCATTGAACACAGGAGTTTAAACACTGGACTGCATCATTCATTCGTTCCATACATTGCTATGATTTCCCACTGTGTCAGGCACTATGCTAGCTGCTGTGCTTTAACTGTTGCCAAAATCAGCTATGTTTCTTATCCTCATGAAACAGACATAATAAATAATCACAGGAGAATTGAAACTGTGGTTAGTGTTAAGGAGAGGTCCACATGTTGGAGGCTAGAGCAAGGGTTTTGGGCTTCGTGGAAGGAGTGTGAATGTTTCCCTTTAAATAGACAAGGGATGCTCTAGCTAATCTATGGAGGAAGTGAGGAAAGTAACCAAAGGATGGATGGGGATCTGGGGCAGGAGACATTCCAGGCAGATGGCATGCAATGACTTTGTAGTGCCAAGGAGCATGGTAGATGGAAGAAGAGAGATGAAGTCAGAGCAGCTGAGGAGAATGAGGTATCCAGAATGAGGCAGGACATGTAGATAGAGTCCGAATTACGATGGGTCTTCAGGGCTATGGCAGAAATTTGGTATTTATCATGGAAGCAATGGACATCCTTGAAGGGTTTTAAGTGAGTTAGATGAGATAGTAAGAGTTACGTGATATAAAGACCCCTATAGCTCTGGTGGAGAAGGGATTGGGGATGCTTAAGTGTGGCATGAAGATCTGTTTAGAATGCTGTTGGAGCTACTTTAATGTGAGCTGTGAGGGTTAGGACTGGGGTCATGGAAAAGGGATGAAGGGAAGCGTATAGTCCCACTTGGAAAATGGTTTTGAGAACTGATTAGTTCTATCCAAGCTCCACCGCTGAACCTTCTTTGTGAAACAGACAAAGGTCAAGAGAAAACTTCGAGACTTCCTCTCGAGTGGAGAGAGTGGGATGACATGTCTGGAGGGTGCAGAGGTGTGTTGCTGGAATCAGAGGAGCTGAGCTCGCAACTTGTGTCTGCTACAGCAACTCCACTGCTTGGAGCTCCTCTCCCTTTCTGTGCTTCCACACCTGGCCAGTGGTGCTGTCTCTGCTCCGACCACACTAAAACTTCTTTTCTTCCCAGGGCGCGCTCTCATCTCAGCTGTGTCTCCCCTGGTATGACTTCCCCTTTCTGTCCTCCACAAGCTCTTACTCTTCAAAACAAGTCAACACCTTCATAAAGCCTTCACTCATAGCCCCAGGCAGAATGTTTTCTGTCCTCTGAGTTTCTTTAAGCTTCAGTAAATTACAATTATTACTAACCTGTGGTGTAATAATTCACTTACAGCTTGTCTCCCCATTAGACTTTTTAATATCTAATTTAGTGTCTTATACAAATAGTCATAACAGTAGCAATGCCTAAAGATTATTACCTGATTATTTTGTGACAAAA
>NW_004955442.1:8726353-8782744 GCF_000276665.1 Chinchilla lanigera | reverse complement strand
TGGCCTTGAACTTGCAACAATCCTCCTGCCTCAGCCTTCCGAGTGCTGGGATTACAGGCCTGCACCACCATGCCTGGCTGATTTTATATGTATTATTCTCTTAGCTCCATAAAAATTCCATGGAAAGAGGTACAAATATCATTCCAATTTTACAGATGAGAAAACCAAGTCACAGAGTGATTGAGTGGTTATCTTATGATCTCCTCTGAATAATGGGCCAAGATTAACACTCACACTATTTTATCACCCACTATTTTTAGGATTCACTAGGGAATCACTCCCATAACTATTATAGCTGTAGTATATAAAATATAATTTTTTAACTCCATTTTCTCCACTCTCATGGTATGACTTTGTACATCCCACTTTACCTTTCCTCATCAAGTTATTCACAGGTAAAATGGGATTAATAATAATACTGGAGCTGATTCTGTCAGGCTTAAATGAAATAGCATTAGAAAAATATCTGCCACATCTTAGGTACACTTTATTTATACCAGATCCCTTTGGCTCCATTTTCCCCCAAAGGAAAGGTGAAATTATATGTATTCAAGATGCTAAAAAGAACATCGTTCTGGTCCCAGCTGCCAGAGTGCACAGAGATTTCAAGACTTCCAGCAACGCCGAGCGCTCCCAAGCTGCTGGAAGCTGCAGGCTTCTTCTTACATCTTTGACGGAGGACATTTGGCACTTCCTGTACATTCACTGCAATACACATTTTCTATGGGGCGTATCAATTATGCATTCACTTGCTTCCATTAATATTTCAGGCTTCATATGCATAAATAAAACATACATTAATTAGAAGTTTGCAATCAGATTTCTTTTCCCATCTTTTCTCCTCACCGGCCTCACTTCTGAGGCTGAGCATTAGGGTATAGGGTCCAGAACCATAAATCATTCAGTACCATTCCTCCAGGCCGGGATGCGCTCCCCTGCCAGATCAGAACAATTGGTTCAAAGAACCTTGGTGTGCAGTCACTGAGCAACAATAGTGACCAAATTCTTTTGTTTCTCCTTTTTAGAAGAAATTAAAATTATTCATGAGGTGCCGCTCCACTGAGCACTTGGATCTTTTCCCCCACTGTGGGGACACATTTCCTGGCCAGAGCTTGCTGCTGAAGAATTTAGCATTGGTTAAAAGTGAACATCGCCTCTGAGGAGGCCATTAATACACTTAATGTTCAGGGAGTCTTGGCATCCCCTGTTGCGAGGCTGCCAAACAAATTCCATTAGGTAGATACTCTTGCACCTGATGGGATTAACAGGTGGCCCAAGTACACGGTGCATCTTTATGCACTTGGATCAAGTGACGGCCAGGTGTGCACCACTGGTATCTTCAAAGCATGTGCTGACCAGCGTTTTCTGTGGGTCCCTTCTCAGCACCCTTACTAGTCCCCTAGTGCAGTGGAGCTGGGGCACATTTCTTGCTTGTCCTGACAAGCTGGGTGTCTGGGTGCTCAGAATCATTTCTCCCAGTGAATGGACTTGGCAAAGAACAGGAAGGAGGTCAATTCTTGGACTGCTCACTGAGTCCCTGATGCCAGGGTCACTAACTCGAATAGCTATGGTCGTACAATATGGATGAGCAAAGAGGGCTGCCAGTGAATGAGTGAGAAGTCTGAGTAAGGCAGAGCGGCCAGGACACAAAACCCCTTAAGTGATGGAGTTAGAATTTGAACACAGGTGATTCCTGGGGTTTGAAAAACGCTTGGTGAATGACCAGATCATGAGCTAAAGCAAAGACGAGCTTCCCAAATTGACACACAGCCAGGGGTTTCTGTTGTGAATCATATGTTTCTGATGCTCCATGGAGAGAAATGTGGTCTCTTCTCCATTCTAGAGGAAAAAGACAGTGGCTGTGGAATTCTTTCTATGATTTTTTTCTTTTTTCTTGCTGCTTTATAGCATGATGCTCTGGGAGTTCAAACAAAGGCAAATCAACCACCTGTCACATGTCCCTTGGCTTCTCTTCTCTGTGCGTAGGCCTCAGTTTCAGTAATTCCCACACCAGGGGGATTTTGGATCAGCCTGGAGGTCCCTCAAGCTTCAAGGGTTGCCCGTTTCACCACTAAAGCTTCTGCACACACTGCTGAAGGTGGAGTCTTTAAAATTATTTTTAATTTGCAGTCAATGAATAATCACTGTACATATTTACGGGGTACCATGTGGTAGGTAATACATTACATATGTAAAGTGTGTAATAACCAAACTAGGGTAATTAGCACTTCCATCTTAAGAAGAAATTTATGAATATTTTGTGCTGAGAACTTTGAGCTTTTCTAGTTTTGCATAAAATATGTCAGAAGTGGCTAAAAACTAAAGTCATCCAATTATGCTATAAAACATTAGTCCTTTTCCCCCATCTAACTGAATTTGGCACCTGATATCCAACCTTTCTTTAGTCCCATCCCTGCTCCCTTCCTATCCCAGCCTCTGTTCTACTCTCTACTTCTGTGAAGTCCATCCTCTATCTTCCACGTAGGAGTGAGAATATGTGGTGTTTGTCTCTTTTTGAAGGTAGAGTTGTTTGACAATTGCCCTACACCTGGCACTTTGGTTAAAGGTAACCTAAATATGACTCCTTTCTCGGTCCACAAGCCACTCAAATTCATTTGCTGCATCCACTCCTGCTTGTTCACTCTATTTCTCAGCATCTTTTGCCAGTTGGCAAGGGTCTGGTTAAAACCTTTATAAAATAGGTGCTTTCATAAATGGCTGTAAAAATTGGTGTGGCTCATCAGGAAAAAGATGGGAATGTAAATCAATAGCTTTAGAGATGGTTTCGTGTGGTTTTACTCAGTGATGTGATTTCCGGAAACCTCAGGTGTCCTCCTTATACTAGTTACCCAGCACCTTCTCCCTGCCAGGCTATGTGGTGAATAGTTTTTATAATGCCCCTTATATACCTTCGACACTGCCATGAACATATATCAATGTAAAACTTATTTAAAGACAAGAAAACCTCAGGACAGAGAGCTTGAGTCACTCACTAGTCCAAGGTTTTCAGCTGTTAGCCAAGAAGGGATCCAGGTTTCAGACCAACACATTTCTCCTTGAGACAAACTGCCCACGCAGTTGGCTACAATCCGTAGCAGTGCTATTTTGGAAGCTCCATTTAATAAGTTAAAATGAATTTTATGGGTAGCTGAGTAATTATCTGACTTGAACCCAATTAAAAATTGAGACCATTCTGCCTGAGCATGAGTGTTTTCTTTGATTAACGCAGGACAAATGGATTTCTCTTTTTAACCAGAACTCTGGAGTCCAGCTGGCCAGGCTGGTTTCCATACAAAGCATCCACTCCAGGTGTTGGGTGATTAAAAACAGAGTGACAAACATGTACCATACAGGAATATTATATATATATATATATTTCTCATCTAATCATTCATTCTATATATGTTTCTTGCTTATCCATTCATTGTAGAAGTATTTACTGGGCACCTATTATGTTCCAGAAGCTGTGCTAAGTGTGGGGATACCACCATCAAACACAGATCAACTGGGAAGATTCACATTGCTCATAACAATGTCACTGGCAGGACTTCCCCTTTTGAGTTTGAAGTCTGTGCCAGGCATGGCACTAGGCACCTGATGATGTCTGTTCTTCTCTCTAGTCAGTTAACAAATGCTACTTCCTAAAGATTATGGCTCAGACTTTTATACAGTATCTCCCAATAATAGGTGTCCATTAGAAGTGAATTCTCTCCTTTCAGCCCAGCAGGTGCAAATTCTGATCTCAAGAGATTAGATTCCCTTGCTTGTCTTTTAGACATCAATAAGTTTAAAAATAAAAACACAGAAACCTGATGTTTCCTCTCAATGCGTGATGATGTCAGCGGCTCCTGCCCCATCAAAGGATTGACAGCTGCCGAGCAGCAGACAAATGGAATTAAGGGAACCTGTGGAATTGATGAGCAGCCTGAAAAAGCTCAGTGCATGGAGATTTAGATCATCTGCCACCCTGTGCTGGGGTGACTAACGTAATTACGGGTATATTTCTATTTGCCACTGTTACTGCTACTGCTATTACTACATCTCCAGTTTTGCCAACTGACTTTTGGCAATTCACTTATCTTGCCTTTGCCTCTGTTTCCTCCTCATTCAGCAGGGACACATCCCCTAGTCCATCTTGTGGAGACAGTAACAGGGTGAGCAGAAAAGACAGATTAGCCAATATTTTAAATATTTACTGTTCAGCTTGATAAAATGTTTATCTACTCCAAAGCCTGAGCACCTCTTGCTCATCCGTGAGGTGGGATCTCTGCCTGCCTCTTACCAGTTGCACTAGTTGAGGGAATGAATGGGGAACTTCCATAAAGTATTGGGTGCCATCCCAAGGGAGACAGGGTGAGGTCTGTGGGTTCTGTCCCAGAGCAGCAGTCCCCAGATGTAGCTATGGACACTTTTGCCATCTTCACAGGCCTCCCACCACCTGGCTAGCAGAATCTAGCCACTGGTTACCTCTAAACTGCCACTGATTCCCTACCATTGTTCTTGCTCAGGTCACTCCCCAGATCCCTGACTCCTGTCCAGACCATGTGGACTTCCCCGAATACCTCATGTCTGTTTTCCCATTGCACCTGCTCCTCCTTTGCTCTTGGTCATACCCCTGCTCTGTGCCTTGCCCTGTCACAGCACATGGCTTCCTGTGTCTACGTGTTGCAGTGGACACAAGTGCAGGATGCAGGATGATGGGACGCGTAGCCTTAGAGGATCTGTGATCTCTTGATACAGACAGAAAATCAGCAATCAGAAAGTCAAGCAATCAGGGCCCTGACGAAGGGTTGCCACTCAGCCTAGGGTGCAGGCAGGAGCCCCCTGGATACTGGTTTCGTGCTAAGCGGTAGCAAGCAACAGGATGGGGATGCAGGTGATGAGGGAAGGAAAACAGCAGGTGCTCATGTCAGGCCGGTCAGTTACCATTTTCTTTATTGTGGAAAAAATAATAAACTTGTTTTATTGTTGGTTTTTCTTTTAGATGCTAACATCATCAATACAATAAAACTTATGATTTTTGGTAGACAAAGTTGTTCTGAGGAAAGGATTTAGGCCATAGCAGGTATGTAACAATCTGACTTCCCACCTCACCTGCTACCTCCTGGGACCCCCTGTATAGGACTGACGGGTGGAACCTGCTCTGTGGAACCTGTAAATGTGACCTTATTAGGGAAAACAGTATATTCAGGTGTCATTAAATTAAAGATCTTGTGGTAGAGGATTCCTGAATTACTCAGATGGGGCCTGAATACAGTCACAGATGTCCTTGACAGTGAGAAGCAGAAGGAGGATACCACAGTCACACAGGAGAGGAAGAGACGCTGTGACCATTGAGGCAGAAAGAGAACTGAGGATATTGACATGACATTGAAAGTTACAGTGACCCAGTCACAAACTAGCAAGCCCGAGAAGCTGGAAGAGGTAAGAAGGACTGCTCCATGGAGGCTTTATAGGGACCATGGCCCCACTCAGCCCAGTGAGAATGATCTTTGACTTTTGGCTTCCTACATGTGAATGAGTATATTTCTATAGCTTCTAGCCACTCAGTCTGTAGTAATTAGTCATAGCAGCTGCAGAGAATGAATACCCCCAAGCCTATTGTCTGCAGCTCTCTCACACTGACTGCATTGCAGCCAAGGTGTCCAATAAAAGCACTGCAATGAGGAGTGTGTGCATGGCAGAGGGCAATGTTTTACCTGAAGAGGGAAACTTTTCTAACTGAGCTGTTCAGACTTCAGAGGAAAGGCTCATGGCTACATATAGCTGTGTCACCTGGAGGCAGCTGGAGCTTTTAGAAAGGTTCCAGGGTGCTATTCAGGCAGCACAACCATCTGAATGCTGCAGAGGCATCACCCAGAGGAAGCTGAAGGTGTCCGTGGAATCCAGAAGCCTGGGTCCAACCTGAGGAGGAGGAGGGCAAAGGTAAAAGGGAGCAAGTCACGATGCATAAGTCATCACCAGCCAGTGTGGAACAGGCAGCGATACACTGGGCATTGCTCTGACTAGCTGTGTCCTATGCATCATCTATTTGGAATGTGCGGAGGTGAGATCACTGTGCACTTTTAGAATCTCAGGCTCAATGACTGCCCAGAGCCACAGAACTCAGAGTCGCAATGTAAGGATTTACACCCAGGTCTTTAGGATCTCAATCATGTCTCTCAAACCTGGTCAAACAACAGGGAGGCATTCCAGGTGTGACTGCTTGGGGTCCCATTCTAATGTCCTCACACTTCATACTCTGTAGACCTGCTTGGTGCACAGAGGCTAATTCTAATGCTAATATTTCCCCATGTTTCTCATGTGCATTTATGCCAACTCAGAGGCCCATCTATTTTTTTCTGGAAATTTGTTTGGGTTCATTCACTAGACTTAAACTGAGAAGTGTGTGTGTGTGTGTGTGTGTGTGTGTGTGTGGTGTGTCCTTGTATGCACACACCCATTTGATCTTATCAGCTCCCTTGTCTGGGCTGTGCTAAACCACTATGATTTGGTAAAGAGCGACACTGCTACTTGGTGTCAAGCTGATTAATTCTTATTGCAACTATAATGAAAAACAAACCACATTTCTGTCCCAATCTTGTTACATTCAGCATTTTCCGTGATGCGTTTTCTTAATCTAGCTTCACAATCTTAACAGCTGGTGTGATCTTCCAGAGGACTTTCTTATGTGACTTACTCTGCAGAAATGAAAAAAAAAATCACATTTCTCTGGCTCCCCATAAATTCTTAGAGGTTGTGCACAGTGCCTCAAATTACAAGTCTTGAAAAGCTTGTTATCATGATTTTTCTGAATCTTGAGTCTAATTGTGGCAGCTCCAAACACATTTCATAGAAGGGATTGATACGATGGACACAGCGCATACGTGTGCCAGTCTCTGGTTACTGTTCTATGCATTTCACATGTGCTAATTCATTTAACTATACAACAACTCTTTGAGGTAGGTGCTATTATTATCCCCACAATAAAAAGGATGCAACTGCAGCTCAGAGAGGTTAAGAAAGTTTTCCAGCACTACACAAATATTCATGCTAGGATTTGTACTCAGGCAACCTGGCTCAAGAATCTGCTCATTTAGCTATTCTATTGGCTTCCTAATGTACTCCAAGGCTGTTTGGTTAAATTGTAAAATTTCTAATGACAATTGCATTCTTTTTATGGTCCAAATATTTTTTCAGGTGCATTACATGCATTTCTGAGTGGGTCCCAAACCTGGGTGGCTGTTGCAACTATTTGGGAATTTAACCAAATTCAGATTCCCTGGAATTTACCTCTGATCTTCTCAATCAGTTATATAGAAGTTAGACCTGCTATCTCTATTCAGAGAATTATTATGATTATCATCATCCCATTCTACAGATGAGCAAACTGAGACAGGATAAGTGACATGTACTGAGGCCATGGAGTAGGAGAAATAAAAGCCACAGGAGGAGTGAGGTGGTTTAACAGATGCCTGAGTTAGGAACCACATGCCTGGGTTGGGCCCCAGGCATGCTTCACTCTAAGCTTGCTTTCCCAAGTTACCAGACTGAGGGTATTACTCATTCCTCTTCCTTTTCCACTGAAGAAGTGCTGAGGACTGCTGTTCATTCCTGTAACATAGTCATAGGGAGGCTCGATACTGAAGTACAGATGGAAATCAAGTGTGCAGAAAATTTACATCAGTTCATTTCTGTCCATATTCATTTTCTTCTTGCTAGAATGATTGCAGTAGCCTGCTAAACCCTCTTCCCATAGTTCACACAGGCCCACCTCTAATCATTCTCCATGGAGCAGTCAGACTGACTATGTGTGTCAGGTTTCCTGTTGCTGGAACAAAATACCCAGCACCCACAATTTAAAGGAGGAGAAGGTTAATTTTACTCACAATTTGGGGGGATTCAGTCCACGGTTGGTTGGTTCCAAGGCAGAATTGGCGTGGTGGAAGGAGTGTTGCAGAAGAAAGCTGCTCACCTCATGGCAGGCAAGAGAGAGAGAGAGAGAGAGAGAGAGAGAGAGGAGAGACAAGGAGGCAGGGACAAGAATACTTACTTTCAGGTCACACCCTCAGTGAGTGACCTCTCTCTCTCTGAGGCCCCACCTCCTAACAGCACATTCAGCTGGGAACTTATCAATAGATCAGTTTCTGATGAGTGTAGCATTCCCATGATCCAATCACCCTCCAAAGCCCTACTTTTGAACAAGAGACATTTAGGGGATGTTTTAGATCTATACCATAACAGATTACAAATGTAGATAAACTCAAGTTCTATACTCTGGTTAATAGTGCAACAGTGCCAAGGGCAATGTCTTGGTTATGTAAGTCATTTGGGGAAGCAGGGTGAGGGATTCATAGGACTCTATGCACTACATGTGACTTCCTGTGAATCTATAATTATTTTAAAATTAAATGTAAATGAGGCCAGCCTGGGCAACTTTAGTGAGACCATGTCTCAAAAATAAAAAGGACTGGGTGTGTAGCTCAGTGGTAGAGTACTTGCTTAGCATCTGTGAGCCCCTGAGGGCTTAATTACCGTCACTGCAAACAAACAAAATCAAATCAGTGTAGCAAATCAGTCTATCTATCTATCTGTCTATCTGTGCATATCTCTATCTATCTGAGAATACAACATTCAAATAGACAGATAGACAGGCATTTTCAGAATTCAGAATTCACTCCTTCCCCTTATTGCTCACCCCAGAATGTACCTTCTGGCCCCGTCCACTTCTCTAGCATCTTGTACCCTGTATCACCCTCCCCTCCAATATGATTCCCCAGCAACTCCGGCCTTCTTTCCACCACAGAGCCCTGCTCCTAGACCACATGGGTTAGCCCTAGGTCTTGCGCCTGCTTCTTCAGGTTTCAGTTTCAATGTTGCATCCTGGCTTTGTGGTCAGTTCCCTGTTTCCTTCTCCACCCTTCTGGGATAAGTAAACTTTTGCTAAAGGTCAAAGAGTATTATCTTCACGGAATACCTGGGATCTCTGTTGCACATAATTGTGTATATTTACAATCCTTTAAAAATGTAAAAATATCATTCTTTACTCAAGAAACACTAACTCCTGATTTAAACACTTCCAGCCTCTGCCTCATATTCTATTCAGCATAATCCTTCTAAAATTATTTCCCCAAAGATCTGTAACACTCTGCTTCCTGTCTTCCCTACTTGACTGTGGGCTCCACTAAGGCAGGGATGTTCTCTGGATCATACCTAGATTTGGGCCCATTCTCTCCCTGTGGCGGGTACTTAGCAGTTATTAGTTTATAAACAAAGTAATGAGGGAAGGTCATGTGCCTGTGTCCTCATCCCTGCAGGAAGATTCATGTTAGATAGTTGTGAGTGACTACAATTTCTGTGGCCTCTATTCTGCCCCTTTCCTTACATGCCAAGTGTGTTAGAACACTAATAATTCTTACATTCCCAGAACTTGACCCTTTCCATCAATTCAGGCAGAAGTGGGGAGGGGAGCACAGGCACTCAATTGCCATCTGCATATCAGCTTAGAGCTTGCAATGGCACAGACAAGTGTTCACATAACTTCCATTTCCATTTGTTAGCTGTATCAACAAGCTACTCACAGACTTCCCAGCTCTCTTCCTACAGTGACGACCCTGACGTAAGATGTGAGCCTCACCACAAGTGTGGGAAAACAAGTCCGCCAGCCAGGCCACTACCTGGATGTTTTCATGAGGATGAAGAAAAAATTATTTTCTTTGGAAGTAAACATAGCTTTCTTTTCTTTTGTATTATACAGATGATTTGGAGAAACTTTAGGAGCTTCAGGTCATAGTGGAAAGAATAAGAAGGCAACAAGAGCCTTAACTCATCCAAATTCCCATCAACCCTAAGTAATTAGTTAATCACTTTCAATATTGTAAAGAGCATCTTTCCTATATCTTTCTAGTGCTCGAAGAAACACACACCTATATAATTTATGTAAGTGGGATTACACGATATGAAGTGTTCTATAATTTGCCTTTTTGCTCAGATAATAGTGATTTTAATGAACAAGTAAAGCAGAATCAAAATAGGTAAAATATGTCCTCTATCAAAGTGACAAATGTAAGCTAGGGGTTCTTGGCCTAAATGTAAGAGCTGCTCCCAGGTATCCGTATGAGAAGTAAATGAATCTATGCTGATTCTCACGAACTTACTCAGAGAAACATTTGCCCAGATTTCTTCTGACCAGTTGGCTGAGTTCCAGCAAGACTGCTCATCGCTGCTCTTTTCCCTGGCAGGTCAGGGCTGATTACCTGCTGAAAGCGCTGATCATTTTCTTATCAGGCAAAACAGTTTCCAGAATTGCTCCAGGTCACTGAGGCCTGGAATCAGTGATAAACAGAAGAGCTGGTGGGTGCCCCTCTGACTTGGGTGCAGGATCTACATATAGCATCATCTCAAAGCTTAGATATGAAAGGTAAAAGTGACATCAGGGAGCACCAGTCATCTAGGGCAGCGCCTGGATTTTTCTGTCTGGAGGAATTCTCTGCACGTCATTACCTCATCTCCACACACACACACACACACACACACACACACACACACAGATTAGAAGTATTGATTGTGCTTCAGGAAGCAGGCATTCTTGCAGACTCAGGAAGGTGATGTAGTGAGAATCTGAACAATGACTAAACACTGCCACTTACCAGGTGTCAGCTAGGTGTTCTCAGCTCCATGGATGAGTTCTGGGAAGAGAGGCTTAGAGCAGGCTGGTAACTTTCCCAGATCACCCAGCTAGCAGTAGAAAAGCCAGGAATTGGATCTGTGTCTGAGTTGTAGCCACCCTAATAGTTGCTGTGTTGGCACATAATAGGTGCACTATCAAGAGATTTCCTGTTCTCTTCCTCATGCAATAGATACCTTTTAATAAGCAAAAGCATGCTATCCAGGCATTGTTCTAGGCACTAGGGACAGAGCAGGGAACCAAACAAAACCACCTCCTTCAATTTCCTCATGGAACTCATGAGTTCCCTCACTCCCCAACTGCAGTGTGGGGAAATAGACAATTAAAAAGCAGAGGTAAGTATGTAATATGTCAGGAATTGAGGGGAGGAGTAAAGCAGAACAGGGAGGTGGGGTGAGGGTATAGATTATTTCACATATTGTGGTGAGGGAAGAGCTTTCTGATAAGATGACAGTCAAGTAGAGTCTTAAACAGACAACAAAGTGAAGCCTGAAAGTACTTAGGGCATTCCAGGTGTAGTGGATTGACAACTGGTGGTCAGTTTACAACCCCCAGCTGAACTGAGTAAGCATGGTGCTGGGTGTGGGAGGCTCACCTGAGGATTGTTGCCAGCAGCATAAGAAGGAGAATTGGAGAAGTAGTTAGGCTGTTGGGAGCTGGTAGAAGCTGTAAGGCACTGTTTGTTCTTTTGGGGGAGCTTGTCATGTTGACTTTCCTAATGAACTTGGCTGTTTTCATCCTCCAAGGAACTTGGGGCCTTGTTGGCACCGAGAATGGCTTTGGTTCACTTTGGGGGAGCTCTGGTCCTCACTTTGAGTGTTGCTTCCTGGCTCCAGAGGGTAAGATGGTTCACTGCCAGTCTCCTGGAGAAGCTTGCTGTGTTGGCTTCCCTGATGGGAACTTAGCTGTCTTGATCGTCTGAGGAGCTCAAGACCTGACTGTTGTTGAGGGTGGCTGTGGTACCTTTTAGGGGAGCTCTGGTTCTTATTTTGAGCATTGCCTTCTGCCTCCAGTGTAGAGCCCTCGCCTGCTAGCACAGATCCTTCATCTCACTGGCACCGACTTCCCAGATTCTACCACTGACCTTTGGGCCTTCCCAGGGCAGATCCATGAAACAGGCCTGCATGAGATGTTGTTATGGGCTCTGGGTCTCCAGTTGGACTTGTGGGAGGCATTGTAATGAGCTCTAGGTCTTCAGCTGGACTCATGCAGAACATTTCTGTGGAATCCAGGCCCTCGGCTAGATTCCTTGGTCTTAGTGTGTGGATAGATTTCCTGCACTCTTTTGTATATCATTCTTTGAGTGACTATTATAAATAATCTTATATGTGTCCCATATTATATTGTTTTCCCTTGCAAAATATCCCCCAAACCCACACACCAGGGAAGGGCAGGCTCAAAGGCTGTGAGACACACATGGGGAATGAGGCACAGAGGACTGGTAGAGGATGAACACAGAGAGGAATTGGAGCAGGGGTTGTACTCAGTTCACCTAGGCCTCTGGGGCTTACTGGGAGGGACCTGGGATTCATCCTGACTGAGGTGGGGTTTGAGCAAATGAGGGATATGAACTGACTGTATCTCACCAGGACCATTCTGATCGCTGCGTGTGTTAGGGGAGTGGGGCGGGGATAGAAGCAGATGGACCAGTAGGGGGGACATGTGATGATCAGATGAGAAACAGAGACATTTGGGGCCAGAGTGTGAGCACTGGCAGTGGTGAGAGATGACTGGATTCTCTTATACTTTCCAAGAAGAGTCAGTGGGGAGTTCTGATAAATTAGATATGGAGACAGAGATAAAGAGACAAAGATGCTATAGGCCTTAATTGCTACAATGCTCTTTGGCATTGAGGTGTAAGTAATAAGAGAACAGCTTGAGATTCTCAAGAGTGTTACTTACACACTCGCCCTTGTCTCATCCTGGTCAGAGTACACAGCCCTGACTAAAATCCATGCCTGTCAGTATGTATCCCTGGGCAAAGAACTGGACCTGTCTGAATAACTCTTCACCTGTGAAAATGGAGCAAAGCCATCAGCAATGCCTCCACTAGAGCATCTTGGTTTGGATTACCTGAGATGACTCATACCTAGCTTGGGTACTTGCATCTGATGGGTGTAAAGGATGTGTTAGTTCCAATTCTTACGCACTGGTTATAAGACTGGTGCCGTTCCCTTGCAGTCATGCAACCCCTGAGGAACTGTTTATCTAGCACTGTGGTTAAGAGCAGAGATTCGGTACTCCAGTAAAAGGAAGACATGGTCATGATCACTTTACCACATGGTAATAGCATTCAGGCCCTCTTTGTTTCAGTTTACTCGTGAAGTGTGAGGAGTACAATGTTCCTCGTAGGGTGTTTGGGAGGGTGTTGGAATGAGGGCACTAGGTATACTGGGCACAAAACAGACCTCAGTCATGCTTGCTCTCTTCTTTTCCTCTCTACCACATGCCCACATTGGGGTTTGTCTTTGTGCTTCATATTACAGAAAATTATGCTGCTGTCCTCATGCAGCCAGACCCTCAGCTAGTTCTGGGGCTAGAGGTGCATCACCTTTGCATACTGCCCACTTCTGACATTTCCTGTCCTCTGCTCTTCTTGGTGGCGTCTGTACAGAGATAGTCATAGGCCTTGTTCTGAGTGTAGGCATTGCCTGCTACAGGCTTACGGTGGGACTTCAGTGAGAGGCAGGACTGGGCTCTATTATAATTATCATGATGAAATCAGGTAAACCCCCACTGTGACTCCCAGTCTTGTCTTTCCTCTAGAGTGTTGCAACTGGTCTCCAAATTCATGCTTGTTTCTCCCATTCTTTCTCCATCTGGCTTCCAGAGGTCTGTGGGATCCTCAAAAATGCCCAGCTACATTATGGTTGTCTTGAAACACTACCCTTCTCCCTCTCTAGTTGAGACACACTGGCCTGCCCTTTGTAACTTGACTTTGCAGTTCTTCTTGCAGCAAACGTCCTCTCCACCTGCTGTTCTCCCTTCCAGGGAGATGCACTGGGGAGTTGGGCGGGGGTAAAAGCCTGCTACAGACAGTGCGGGATAGGTAAAGCATCCTGAGGCCCAAGTTCTGACAGTCACACTGCTTCCACATGCAATTTAGAGTAATAATTCAATTTTTTGAAATCACACACATTTACATAATGCTGAAAATTTATTCTTTGCTTCCTCAGTCTCTTCTTTAAGACTTTCTTATTCATTCTCTTTTACGCATAGTCTCTCTTGATTTTCTAACTGGGAAGTCCAGAAATTGGAGACAAGGATGGAACTTTCAGAAAAAAATGAACCGGAAGAAGTCAGAGCTAGAAGTAATCAAAGAAGACAGGAAGTTCCTTGAATAACAGCTCAGTTATCATTATCATTTAAAAAATAGTGCTGATAATGGTACAAATTATCTATGTATTAGCTATGTACAATGAAGCAGGCACTTCAAGGAATCCTTCCCAGAACTCTTTAAGGAAGTACTGTTATGTGTATTTTACAGGCAAGGAAAGCTAAGACTCAGAGGCGTTAGGTTGTTCCTTGTTATGAACTGAAGTTTTGTATATTCCGCTCTCCATTTCCAATTCATATGTTGAAGTCTCAATCCTAATGTATCTGTATTTGGAGAAAGAGCCTATGCGGATGTGATAACATTAAGTGAGGTCGTATTAATATAATAGGGCACTGATCTCATAGGGTTGGTTCCTGGCAGAAAAGGAAGACATGATTGCTAATCATGATATGCCAATTAAAATGCCTAGCAGATTAATAAAGCACAGTTCCAGGGATGTCTGTGGATGACTGGCACATAGGTCATCAAACTGACAGGGGAAGACTCACCACAGTTGTAGGTGGCACCAACTAATTGGCTTGTTGCCTGGATGGAATAAAACAGGAAAGAAGGAGGCAGAGTGCCCAGTTTTGAAGAGCCCCAGTCTTCCTGAGTGGGTGAGCCCTTTGCTACCATTGCTTTTGGACAATAGTCTCCAGGTCTCCAGTTTCTTCAGGTGTCGAACACAATCTGACACTAACAGCTCTCCAGGGAGCTTCCAGGACTTTGACCTTGGACTGGTGCTGTAACCTTGATCCTTCTTGTGCTGCAGCTTCCCTCTTCTTGGGCTGAGTAACTACAAGATCCTCTGGTATTCCAGCTCCAAGACAACCGTTGTGGACTCTCCTGCCTCTGAGCTTATAGGCCTATCAAATAAATCCCCTTGAATAATTATACATATATTTTCTATTGATTTTTCCCCTAGAAAACCACTTAACTAAAACAATGAGGGTACCTTAAGAAAGCGTATGTCTGTGAGACAGGCAGAGACCCCTCAGTAGGAATTGAATCAGCCATCATCCAGATCTTGGGCTTTTAGTTTCCAGAATTGTGAGTAAATACATACATATTGTTTAAGTCACCCTATTTATGGCACTTTGTCACAGCAGCCGGAGTAGACTAATATACTGTCCAAGTCACCCATCAGACCAGTCTCCAGGTCTCCAGTTTCTTCAGGTGTCGAACACAATCTGACACTAACAGCTCTCCAGGGAGCTTCCAGGACTTTGACCTTGGACTGGTCTTACACCCATCTATAAAGCCAGATTTACACTCAGACCACCAGACCCCACGCCTGAGCTCACCCCAAATCTTGCCTCATTCTGAGCATTTGGATTTTTGAGTCCAGGAGATCCCTATAATATTATACTATATATGAAATCTTCGAGGAGAAGCCATCCAATGAGGCCTGATAATGCCCAGCCACAAAGGTTCTTCTCCTCCAACCCCCAAAGTAGGACAGACCCTGGGACCTAGACCCTCAGTGTGTAACAGTAGAGCAATTCCAGCTACCATATCTGAACTGATGGCCTTGCATATTGATTGCTAAACAGTAAATGGTGTTGTTCAGGACAAACTAGGGCACACCAGGGAGGTTCAGTTTTCTGGAGCTGCCATGACGAACTACCATAAACGTAGTGGCTAAAAACAATGGAAATTTATTCCCTCACAGCTCTGGAAGCTGGAGGTCTGAAATCAAATTATTGACAAGTTTGTTTCCTTCTGGAAGGTCAGGAGAGATTCTGTTCCATGTCGCAGTCCTGGATTTCAGTGGCTTCTGGAAATCCTTGGTGTTATTTGGCTTATAGATGCATCGCTTTAACCTTTGCTTCTTGTGTGTTTATGTGTATAAATTTCCTCTTCTTACAAGAATACCAGTGACTGGTTTGGGGGCTGTGCTAATTCAGTATGAGCTCTTCTTGACTTGATTACCTCTACAAAGACACTATTTCTAAGAAAGGTCACATTCATAGACATTGGGGACCAGGAAAGCAACATACCTTTTGGGGGACACAAATGAGTCTACAATATGCTAATGTGGATGATTGTAGCAAACATCCCAAGCCATGTGGGCATGCAACACAAGCAATAGAGCTACCAGAACTGCTACATAAGGACAAGTACAGCCTCAAAACAATATGCCACTTCTTTGTGGTAAGGTGACCAGCCAAAGCCCTCCTATGTAGAAATGCTAGAGGCTCAGGAAGAAAGGAGAGATTTCAGATAATTTAGGGGCACTCTTCATATCACAAAATGTGAGGCAAATGAAGGCATAAAAGAGATACTGGAGCCACTGTTATAGGAACACCTTTGAGCCTCAAGAGAACATGCTATGCAGCAGTCTCCAGCTGCTATACCTTTGGCTCATCCATAGTGATCATTTTGACGTTATATTTCCTTGGGATGCACTTGGCAACTACTAAGAAGGGTTAGGAACTGGTGCCAGGACTTCTGACTGACATAGAGTTCCTTTAGTAGGAATTCATGCTGGCAGATGATAGCGCTGACCCTTCTGCCTGCGATACTCTGTTGCACCCGATATGCTGCTGGGGCTCTTGAGCCCTTTCTTTGATTCATAGAACACATATTTCATGTCACATCATCTGTCATTTAGATATGTATTTACTTATGAGTGATACATGATAGGTTACACACATAAGGGGACATCAAGAGGGAAGCAGTGCACCCGGCCCCTTCTCCCCTTGAAAATGGTCCAAACCAGTACTTTCCTTCCCCCGCCTTCAGGTGTCAGACACACACCATGGACTGTGGTCTCTACCCACCTGCTCCTGCTTTTTCCCTTTTATGTCTCACAGCGATTTCTCTCACTAAATCTCTTGCACGTTGAATTCCACCTGGGCATCTACTCTTCTGAAGACCCAAATGGATATGAACAAAAAAATGCGCATGGAGACATATAGATTCAACCTCTTTGAAATTCCTGATAATGTGAGACTTCAGAACTCAAGTCTTTGTGCTTCTTATAGTGAGGGATGGGGCTGGGCTTTTCATCACATGCAAAAGCTGTCAAAGACTGCATGGAGATTAACTAGCTGATGAGCTATTCTATAGATCTTGTCCCTTCCCAGGCCCTTGTTTCTTTCTACTTTAGAGTCTGGAAAGTCAAATATTTCCCGCTGGGCCTCTTTGCATTGAAAACTGCTTTTCTGATAAACAGGATAGGAAGAAGCTGACACTCTACCTTCCTTTTCTGTGCCTTGAACATGGACAGGATACCTAGATCCTGACAGCCACAGGAACACACAAAATAGTAATCTTCAAGGAAGACTAGAGAATCACCAAGACACCAGTTCTGATATCATGCCAATGAATGCACACTGGCAGCTATTTTCCTCTAGGTATTCCTTAAGAAAAACAGACTCTTATCTGTATAAACTAACATGTGCCCCTTGCAGGTAAAAACATACATAAATGACACAGATGATCTGGCTTGAAATATGAGCTGTGTGGTTCAGGTAAAAGGCTCAGGAGTCCCTGAAGCATCTTGTATTCAGGCAGAATATCACAGACAGAGGACTAGTGCTGTTATCTGGATGCTGAATATTCCCAAGAGCCGTGTTGAAGCTTGTTCCCCAGCCTGTAGCACTGGTGGGAGGTGGCGGAAACTTTAAGAGGCAGGGCCTAGCAGGAGGTCTTCAGGTCTTGGGGGCCTGTCCCTGATGAGTTTGTCAAAATGAAAGTTTGTAGAAAAGAACATGAAGCCTGACTTATCCAGGTGGAAAGGGACCTACTCCTTCCTCTTTTCTTTTGTGCTTTTGGTCACAAGGTGAATGGTTGTGCATGTGCTCCAGCCATGATGTGCTGCCTTACCACAGACACCAAAAAAGACTAATGAATCATAGACCATAATCTCCAAGATTGTGAGGCAAAGACAACTGTTTCTCTTTATAATTTGATTATGTCAAGTGTTTGTTAGAGCAATAGAAATCTGAGTAACACAGTCAGTGATGCTTCGGTCAGTGTCCATGTGGCATTCCACGGAGGACAGTACTTGGACTCTGAGCTCCTGGGTCCATATTGAGAAATACTCCTTTACCGTGCTGGACTCTGCCTATTTTTATGAGGGTAAAAGTGAGAAATTTAGGCTTCTTTAATCTTTTCCCCCTTGTATCTGAATAGCAGAAGCAGTTTGTCAAAATGAAAGTTTGTAGAAAAGAACATGAAGCCTGACTTATCCAGGTGAGAATAGGTGGCCCATGGAAGGGTAGTGGCTTTGGGATAAATCTCTGCAAGGGAAGATGCTAAGGGCGGCAGGTTCAACTACTCATGTATTGTTAAGGAGTTACTTTTTTTCCTATTTAAAAAATTCAAGTCCACTTTCCATATCCCCTCCAAGGCTGAATCTCCTCTCCCAGCTGAATGTGAATCACCCCTACGCTCTGAGCACAATCAGGCTTCGTGTTCTGTACTTAACATCACTAGCACCACTGGGTCTCCAAAAAAGCCCAACTAATTATAAGTCTGCTTTCTCTGCTTTATTATTTGCATGTAACAAAGGCACCTGCCATGTTAATTATGCGTTTTTAATAAACATCTCCAGCCAACCAACCAAAAATGAACTTTGTGGGGAGAGGTTGTGCATTGGAAAGGGAAGTCTTTCTTCCAAATCTTCTGCTTTTCCTTGAGTTCACTGACATGCTCATTGATATGAGGGCTCCACAACTTTTATCCAGGTCATCAGGGAAGAGGATTTATTGCACTTAGAAAAATAGAATAAAATAGATAAAATTAAGAATCCTTGGAGAAGGGGAACCTAGAAGGAAGTCAGCCAAACCTGCCTACTTTGTGTTCAAAGTCACAACATTATGTTGAGCATGAGTCTTCCTGGAGAAAAATAGAAAAAAGTGCACATCACAGCTGTGTCATCTAAGCATTGTGACATATTTCCTGACTTATGTTTTCTATTTATATATAGAGGCACAACATACAGGAAAGGGCACACTTCAGAAGTACATGGTTTTCACTTTCTTGATTTTTTTATTGTAGCAAAGTACATATAATCTAAAATTTGCCATTGTAGACCACTTAAAAAGTTTTGTTAGGGTATATTTGTGATACATAATAAATATATTCATCGTGGGAAGGTAGAGTGTATGTGTATCCCATCTTGATCCTTTCTACTTCCCCTTCTCCTCCCTACCCTCCTGTCTACCTCCATCCGTAGATCCCCTGCCCACTTCCACAAAATCTATTCTACTGTCATCTTACTTTTATTTTGTACTTTAAATTATTTCTACTTTGAATTTTTCATAGGAGAGGAGCCATGTGATATTTAGCCTTCTGTGTCTGATTTATGCCGCTTAACATTATAGACCCAAGATGCATCCATTTCCCTACAAATGACTCAAATTTATACTTTTTAAATCACTTTTAAATATAAAATTCAAGGACATTAATTATAATCACAATGTTGTACAACTATCACCGCTAGTTTTCCAAAATCTTTCACCATTCCAAAGGGAAACCTTATAAAAACAGTAGCTTTATTAATTTTTACACGTATCCCACAATGTGTATCTGAAATCCGGATCAATAAATATAGCATATCTGATTTCCAGTGGGCTTCTTTGCCACTTATTTCTTGTGACAATGCTCATGAGATTCAGATTCATCCATTTTGTTGCATGTATTAGTAGTTTTTTTCATTTGTATGCAGTATTCCATCATGTGAACATAATCACAGTTCATGTCCTTTGTCCATGAAATCCCCTGTTATTTGGGCTGTTTCCAGCATGAGACTATTATAAACAAAACTGCTGCGAAGTTAAGTGTAACAAGTCTTTTAGTGAACATGGACAGTTTTTTTCTCTTGGTCATTGTATTCGTTTTCCAGAGTTTCCATAACTAACTACTAGAAATTAGGCAGGTTAAATGATGGAAACACATTTTCTCATAGTTCAGGAGATAGAGATCCAAGACCAAGTACCATCAGGGGTAGTTGCTTCTGAGGCCTCTCTCTTTGGCTTGTAGTTGATCCCCTTTCTCTAGTATCCTCACATGATCTCACCTCTGTTTGTGCCCTTATAGGAAAAATATCTTCTTCCTATAAGGACGCCAGTCATATTATATTGAGATACAGCTCAATGACCTCATGTAATCTTAATTATGCCTCTTAAAAATGTCATATCTGCAAGTGTAGTCACATCCTGAGGTACTCGGAGTTAGAATTTTAACAAATGCATTTTGGAGGTATGGAAAAGTGGACACAATTGAGTCTTAATGGCCATATACTTTGGATTAGGAACTTGGTTCTAGGCATATGTTTGGTGTTAACAGGCACTAAAGGCTTCCCAAAGGGATTGTGCAATTTGAAATCCCACCAGTTCTGTGGAGTTCCAGTTCCTCTACCTCCTTGATAGTACCTGATGTTGTCAGCTTTATTTTCACTTTGGTTGTTCTGATGGGTGAGTGGCAGCATCTCTTTACTTATTTCCCATGTGGTTCTGGAACATTAACTCCAAGTCTGACACGATGCTGTGGAATTTTATTTTGTAGTCACAGCTTGGAGGCTGCTGAGCTCACACGGATTCCTGTAGCACATCTGCCGGTAAGTCTGGGAAGTGATCTTCACCCCGGATAGTTGAAGAAATTATGGATGATCTAATTTTACATCTTTATATGTATATGAAAACTCTCAGATACTCTTCAATTATTATGTATTACTTTTCAAATATAAAGAATATTTCATGTAAAAACATCAGAAAACTCATTTGCCTGGACATTCATTGTAGGAACTTGAGAGATGAGTCTGGGTTGCAGTTGATCAGATGCTTTTCAGTTGTTCAGTGTAATTTCAGTTATTCATTTTTCAAATAGCTCAGTCATAAGAGAATTGGGGTCACTCACATGCTATGGGGAAATCTTCTGGAAGACAGAAGAATAGACTTGATTGTTTGAGATGCAGATGTATACAAATATGTGCATCTATGTTTGTGTATGCACATACTTATTATTATTTTTTAAATGACCCTTACCATATGGTGTGCTGAGAATCTTTGTAGCAATCTTTGTAGCATTTTAATTTTACTGGTGGTAGCATACCAACAGCAGCAACAATCATATTAAAAATAATAGGTACTATTTATTGATGTTCAGAGAGGTTGAATGATGACGTAGCTTGTAAATGCAGAGCTTGGGCTGTGAACACAGATCCAGCTGACTCTTTCCTGTTGCTATTTTGCTACTTTCATGATGTGTCCAGGCCTTTTTCCCACTTTACTGACTGGATTTTTAAACTCATGATGTTGCAAGCTGGGTGATATATAGGCCCATTTTACAGATGGGCACTTGTCCAAATTCAAACGGTGAATTGACAGGAGCCAGGATTCAAAGCCAGTTAATATGATCCCTAACTCCATGACTCCTTTTATTGTTCTTATTGTTTCAACTTGGCTCAGTACTACTGTTTTTTTTTTGTTTGTTTGTTTGTTTGTTTTTTTGTTTTTCTCCGGTACCGGGAACTGAACTCACGACCTTGCGCTTGCCAGGCATGCGCTTTGCCGCTGAGCTAAATCCCCAGCCCCATCAGTACTACTGTTTAGGGACAGGTCCATCTACCAGAAAGTTCTGCCTTGTACTGAGCTGAAATCGGCCTCCTGCCAACTTTAGCCAATTGCTTCCAGTCCATAGCTCAGTATTTAGCACTTAATTACATCTTGTCCTCTGTTATGCACTAATTGTCTCTTGTGGTTCCTCCCTTCTCCCTGGCTCACTTGCTAACTCCTGGAGGGCAAAGTCCAAGTCTTGTAGGCTGAACACCTTGCAGAAAGGCAGTGTAAGAGCTTATTAAATAAATACTTGTTGACTGAAAGTTCCCACCAGGATTTCCCCCTCAAGGCCTCATCCCAGGTGTATAGAAGGCAGTGTAGCAAGGTCACAAGAGATTTGCAATTTAAATATGCATACAGTTTGTATGTAATTTGCATACTCTTTCAACAGACTATACAGTCAATGCTCAGCAATTTTGCATTTAAAATAGTATTGCTCCCCTGAAAGCTGTCACTTCTTCATCTCTCTCTGTTCTTCTTCAGTACTATATGTACATAGCAAATGAAGAAGTGGGGTATTTAAACCCTAAATATAAAGGGAATAGAGCCCAGGTTGCACAAAAGATAGTCAGAGTGAGGTTTCCTGGTTTGAATTTTATTTGCCCTTTCAAGGGTAATTGTTGCCTGTATTTGCCAGCACTCTCAAACACAATTACTCACTCCCACATTACTTTATGCTTGCCACCTGCAGTGCCCTTTGCCACTGTGTATCCTAGCTAGGAATTAGTCAGCATTCTGTCAGTTGCAAGTGCTAGAAATTGTATTCGAGGTAGCTTAAGCAAAGAAATGGATCTTGAACTCATTGACTGCTCTAACTGAACAGTGTGATTTTAGGTATAGCTGAGTTTAGAGATGGTGATGATGCCAGTAAGGGTTAATGAGCACATTTCTTCCCTTTCTAGTACTGTTTGTACTGTCTCAGTTGATAGTGCCTTACTGAGCCAATGTATGAAGGCAAAAGTCTCGAGACTGGGTCTCATTAGTCTGACAGGGACCACATAGCCATCTCTATAGCAATCATTGCGGTTGGGAGAAATATATACTGATTATGTAGTTCTTGAATGACCCCAACCAAACAGTGTTGTTCCAGAGAGGAGTTATCCAAAGCTAAGTGCAGGAGCTGTGAGTAGAGGATGGGGCATCACAAACCACAGACCCCTACCACCAGTTAGTCTTGTATAATTTGTCTGCCTCTCTTTGTAAGGGCATGGAGGTAGGTAACTCCACATGGAACTGAACGTTTAAAGGAATGGCAAAAAGAAATATCCAAAGTACCAGACGGTCCTTTTTTTCTCAGCTGTTTATTAATTGCCAAGTGCTGGGATGATACTGATGAGCAAATGCAGACATGGCCTCTGCCCATGGGGCGGAGTACACACAACTAATAATAATAGAGTGTGATGTATCTCATAGTAGATGTAAGAATAAAAAGGTTCCCTTCTCAGCCTGGGACACTGGAGACATTAAAAGAGTGATATAGTTCAGATTTCACATGTGTCCCCAAAGTCTTGTATTCAGAGGTGAGGCTTTCAGATGTGATTGGATCTTAGGGATTCTAAACTCACCAGTGGGTTAAACCACTGAATGTCCAGGAAATGAAACCTGACTGGAGAAGACAGATCACTGGTGCTGTGTTTTTAGAAAGTGTGTCTCCACTCTGCTCTTGCTTTTTTTCTGCTTTCTGGATATCGTGGGTTGAGTAGCTTTCTACCACCAGACCTTTTCACCGTGTCATTTCTGCCTTGCAGCCAGCTAACCATCCACTTAACCCTCTGAAACTGTAAACCAAAATAAAGCTTGTCTCCTCTAAACTGTGGGTGTCAGTTCTTTTGCTCCAGAGACAGGAAAGTGATGAACGCTTCTGTAACAATTACACTTTATAGCCTTTTCATAAAGCCCTTTCCTACAACTTCACAGCAACTTCAGGGACAGAATATGCACTGTGACCTCATTTTATAGGTAATTGGTTTGAAAGAGAAGTGCATCTATAACATGATAGCCACCCACCATGCTTTCACATAGACAACCTTGTTTTTATTAATTTATTCAATAATCCTTCAGAGCAGAATCTTGCTTTGCAGATGAAAAACAGCATCTCAAAGGGAAGAAACTAACTGCCACGCAGTTGCAGAACCTGGAGCCTGAGTCAGCTGATACCCAGGTAAGGGATTGAGTGCCACATGCACCCTCTGCGTGGGTCAGGACTCCTTGCCTGGGCTCATGATGCTAAGTCCAGTGCTCATTCTTCGGTTCACTGAGAGCCTCCTTATGCCCTGGAGCCATGCCCAGAATCAGCAGGTCACTCTGATCTGCCATTAAATGGTGACTCTTGCTACTAGGCAAGTGGTATCAGCAGCCAGTGCCAGGATGGAGGAAGAGATGTCCTTGCTGCTCTCCTTGCTAGATCTTTGAAGCCTGTCCCAGAAATGCCAACCTCTTTTTCTGGGAGGTATTTCTGTCTCCTCCATCACTCATTACTAACCCGGTTCCAGACACCAGGTAGTGATGGTGGGAGTGGCATGCAGCCAGCCCCACCGGAACTGGGCTGGTGTGGGCAACAGCCAAGATCTGGCCTATTTTGCTCATGTGATGAGGTTGTGTGATTCAGGTTATCCTATAAAATAAAAGTTTCTCTTGTGGTCACAAGTGTTAAAAATGTCAGATCAGAGTAAGCCCAGCACACAATGTAAAAGATGTCCAACAATTATTTCTTAAATTTATTAAATAAATGAGCCAACAGATCTGATCTACTGGCATGTCTTCAACAAATTTCTTTTTTTTTTTTTTTTTTTTTTTTTTTGGTTTTTCTCTGGTACCGGGAACTGAACTCACAACCTTGCGCTTGCCAGGCAGGCGCTTTTTGCCGCTGAGCTAAATCCCCAGCCCCTTCAACAAATTTCTAATTAAGGTAAAGGAATGATTGAACTCCAGAATCTAACTCCATGATTGATCTTGTCTTCTTCATTATTGAAAGCAAAATAATAACAGTCCCTTTGATTTTTGAGTGCTTCATTTACCCGTATTACTCTTACCTTACACTGACACACTTATTATTGATAAACTGCAACATTTCTCGAAGGTAAACACTTCCATGCTCATTTCATAATTAAATGAAGTTTCAAAAAGGAAGATGTACTTGACCCAGGCCCCATAACCAGCAAGAGGCAGAGTCAAAATTCAAATTTTATCTGAATTTCATTTGTTTAGTCAAAAATATTCCTGTTCTTTTGAAGCTTACACTCTATAGGAGATGAGCCACAATATACAAATAAATGTGTACATATATAACATGTCACAGAGGCATGTGTTAGTCACCTTTTTGCTGCCAAGACAAATACCTGAGAATAAAATGCCTGAGAGCAACAAGTTAGAGGAGGAGAGATTTATTTTAGCTTACAGTTTCAGAGGTTTCAGTCCATGGTCACCTTCTGCTGCTTCTGGGCTTGTAGGGAAGCTGAATCATCACAGCCGGGAGCATGGACAGAGCAAAGCTGCTGAACTTTTTGGGAGCCAGGAAACAGAGACAGGAAGGAACTTGAAAGAGGCAGAGAGGAAAGGACAAGGACAAGATGTGGTCCCCAAGATCATACTGTCATGATCCACTGCCTTTAGATGGGCTCCACTTTCTGTTTCCACGACTTTCCAGTAATATCATAAAGTTATGATCTCATCAATAGATTAATCCACTTGACAAATTTAGAGCCCTCATGATCCAGTCATCCCCCAAAACCTTCTCAGCTGGAAATGAGGCCCCCCCGTGAGTCTGGGAGGAAATTTTAAATCCAAACCATAACAAGGTAGTAGAAGATATAAAAATAAAGTTTGGAGAGCAGAGTGGGGGTCCTATCTGATTAGCGGTGGTTACAGAAGGCCTTTCTTAGAAGGCTGCATTTGAGCGGAGACCTAGAGGGAACGAGGGATCGGTGAGTCACATGTAGACCTGGAAGTATGCTGTTCCAGGCAGAGAGATGCGATGTCTTTGCTAAAGAAGAGAGTAATGTCTGAGAATGAAGAGGGCCTATAGCAATAGCATTGTGTAGCTACTGTTAAAACTTTGGCCTCTGCATTCAGAAGTTGTTCAAGTATTTTGAGGAGACCTCTGCCTTATCAGACTTATGCTTTGGATGACAGATTTTCTATGTAAAACGGGATGCAGGGGGTTCCAGCAGCCCAGTTAAGAGGCTTCAAGGAAAGAGAGTGGAGCCCTGGATTGGGATAGGAGACATGGATCTACTTCAAATGCATTTTCAGAGAAATGGTACAAGATTTGGCTGAGGAGTGTTTTGTGAGAGAAAGGGACAGGTCAAGGATGACTCCAACACTTGTTCTTTTGTGGTTTTTTTGTGGTTTTCTGAACAACTGGAAGATCCCAGTTACTAAGATAGTGAAACTTTGGCCAAGACAGATTTTGAGCAGACTAGAGTTAGGAATTCACTTTTGTATCTATAAAGTTAAAAGTTAGACTCAAGGGGAAGATATTAAGCTTCAGTTTGGTGTGGAAAGAGGATATAGGAGATGAAAACGTGGCAGTCATCACCACAGTGATAGTATTAAATGCTGTGGGATGGTTGAAAGCACTGGGGAGTCTGGCTATAGAGTAGAGAATGAGTGAAGGGACAGCTGTGGAACCTTTAGCCTTAGAGGACAGAGAGAAGAGAACCAGTCAAGAACACTGAGAAGACTCAATGTGTAGGCTGGATTACAAGCAAGAAGTAGACCATGGAGGGGAAAGGAAGGCAGCACTTCAAGAAGGGGGGCACCAAACTACCACAGCTGAACTCAATTACATTGGGGCTGAAGATCTATCACTGCTTTTAGCACATTACTATCATTGTGGACTTGACAGGAGTGCCTTTCTGGAGTAGCAGGGAAGAAAGCAGGAGATCACAGGAAGAACGTGAGTGGAGGCATTTTTATGTGTTTTCAGGAAAGGAGAGCAAAGAACAGAGCAGTAGCTGCATAGACCAGGAATAACTTTTCTGAAGATAAGAAGTATTATATCACACTCCTGTTCTGATGGGAATAATACAGCTGAGAAGGACACTTTCATGATGCAAGAATAAACAAATAGGGTGATCACAGGACTGAATCCTGAACTGGTTGGAGGGCATGGGAGCAGAGGACAGCTGAGTGTCTGGCCATAGACTCTGAACCCTGGTTTCTGTTCTCTGCAGGTGGCCTCTCTCAGCTTGGTGCATTCTTGACTTCTTTCCTCAGAGCCTCTGCACATTTGCCAGAAAGAACCACTGTTAGAAACAACAAAGCCTAGGACATAAAGCTTGCTATTTCTGCTACCAATAACCATGAATTAGAGGGAAATGGGAGGTGACAGAAGGCTTTGTCTCAGCTACTGAATTTAGGTGTGTGAACTGTGAATGCACTTGCAAAATCACCTTGCTGGGATATTTTCAAGGTTGGGAGGTAGCTTCAAAAGAAAGTCAAGACAAAATTAACAAACACCACTAAAATATAAGTGAGGAAGTGATGTAGAAAGTTTATAAATGAAGTAGTACTTACCATTGTCTCTCAGACTTGAAAACATTTGACATCCCACTGGTTCTTTTCAAGGTCATTCATGCAACAGGTGGAAATGGAGAATGTGAAGAGGCCCTGGAAGGAGTTGGACTAAAGGGCTGCTGTCCTCATGGAGCTGGAGATGCAGTAAGGTTTTAGTGCACACAGGGCATTCACAGCATGGACAGGGTGAAGCATAAACCCTGTACCTGCACAGAATGGGCCTGAGCAAGCCTTGAAGGAGGAGTGGACCTGCTCTGCAAGGGAATATAATAAGCATTTCTCTAACACGGTAAACAGAGCCTCAGGGGTGTGAGATAGCAAGGCAGACTTGGGAAATACCTACTACCAAGTTGGGTGGAATTGGGACTTTGTACTGAGTACCACAGTGATACATGGAAAGGTTTAATAGAGGATCAATTGGGGTGGACATATTTAGAACTCAGGACACACACAAAAAAGTAAAAGAAGCAGCGAGGTTCCCAAGCATTTCCTCCATTGATGAACAGGTTAGGCTTTGGTCTTGTGGGGTAGCTGAATTACAGCATTACCAGAGTTTGGAGGATCTAGAGGCAGATGAGAAAGGAACAGGAAATTTTCTGTTAACTGACTGTAGCAAGTCAGTATCTTGTGCATAATTGTGAAATGATTGTTCTGCAGGATTTTGAATTAAGAACTGAAATGTTCTTAGCACGCAACTTCAGTCCCAGTGACACTAGCTTAAATACCTACTGTGGACAAAGCAAATTTCCACAAAAGGATGACTGTGTCTAGATGTTGCCCCAAAGCTTCATGCAGTCATAAGTGGGGGTTTTCAGAGGTGGGTGGAGCTAGGCTGTGGGTGCTGGAATTAAGTATGTGATGCTGGGATTAAGGGTATGTTATTGTTAAATTATTCCACTGACTGGATTGGCATAGTTCTGGGTGTAAATAATGGGAAGGCCCACACTGGGTGTGGGTGATACCACCCAAAGAGTGGGTAGCTTGGAAGGGATAAAAGAGGCAGCCTGCTTCTGCTGCATCTTTAGTACTTCACTGCTTTGCTGCCTTCTTCCCACCATGATCTGTTTCTCCTCTGTGATGTCCCCCTTCCATGCCAACTTGCCTTGAAGCCAGCCAACTATGAACTGAAACCTCTGCAAAGTGTGAGCTATAATAAACCTTTGCTCCCTTAACTTAAGGTGTCAGATATTTTGTCTCAGCAATGAGAAAAATAACTGAGACGGTGACTGAAGCATCCCCTAAAGTGTGGGTCGGAGGCACACCTCTGAGGACAACAGAAATTTATTTTAAGTTGTGAACAGGTGGGCAAAATGGTAGACTCACTGCCAGAGAAAGTTATTCCCTTTTCAATTACCTTTCAATCATTTTGAACACTTCAAAGAGTGCTCAGTTTGGTACAAATGGCTCTGTAGTATCTCTTTAATACTTACTAATCTCTCCTTTTAACATATTGAAAGAAAGCCCCAGGCTTAGAACTCCCAGATATTGGTAACCAACTAGAGCTAAGCAACAAGAATTTGTTTATTTATATTTTTATTGAAATATTCACAACAGTATCTTATTTGCCTCCCTCCCTCCCTCTCCTTCCCTTCCTTCTTTCCTACCTTGTCTCCTTCCCTCCTTTTTTCCCTCCCCTTCCTTCCTTATATTTTTGCAGTTACCTCATATTATTGAAAGCAGTACTTATTTTCCCTTAGTGGTACTAATGTCAAGGTTCTTATTTAAAGCAGTTTTTAAAAAGTGAGCGCTTTTAAAGTTTAGAAGCAAGTAAAAATAGTAGAAGTGGCTCTTAGATATGGCAAAAAAAGTGAGAGTAGGCAATATAAAGGAATGAAGTACTACTGGTGAAGTACTCGTACAGTACAAATAAACTTAGAAAATATCAAGCTAAGTGAAAAAAGCCACTTGCAACATGCCACACATTGTCCATTTTTATGAAATATCCACAAAAGGCAAATATAAGTGAATAGATCAGTGATTTTTGTCACTGAATAGTACACTTGAGACAATGTTGTGGTGTGTAAGATGTTTACAAGTTGTGAGAGTGCCAAGTAAATATTGGAAATTTGGGGACCATTGGACAATTACAGAGGGTGTTTTCCAAATCGTGTCCCTTAGCACTTCCCCAGAAGCTACTTTGAAGGGAAAACAGGAGGATGGACAATCAGTGCTGGCTCAAGACCACTAATATCTGTCCCCAGTTGTTTTAAAAACAGTTCATCTTAGAAGCATGGACAGTGCTAGAAATAAACAAAGCTACCCCCGACTTCAGAGCAAAGCCAGGCACCAAATGATGGTGTGGACCCTGTGTGGGGGACATTTATTGTGTAGGTGTCATGGTTCACTTATGAAGGTAACTCATGCCCCATGTATGATATGGAGAAGAAAGTCAATATATCATCTCTGTGGGCATACAACAAAACAAGACAGTCAGCTTACAGGACCTGGTTTTGTTAGATGAGTATACATCTGTCTCTTGGCCGGTGCCTTGAGTCCCAGACAGCAACAGACCTAGCAAAGAGCATCCTGGGAGCAAACTCATTTGCAGCTTGAAGAGTGTCTGCTTGGGACTTCCCCAGGCAATTCCAGTGGAGGACGAGTTTCCTACGCTAAAAATATCTGCTGGTAATGCCCAAGCTGGACAGCACCATTGCAGAGTTTTTCCTTTCTAAGTCAAATTAGCAAGTAATTAGCACTTGTAATTTTCTTTATGGATAGGCAAATGAAGGCTCTGAGCTGAAGACAGCTGAGTGAACGAGGGGGTTGAGCAATCTCCCTCAAGGAAACTCCATCTGCATAAGGACAGCCCCTCCAGTGCAGAATGGGGGTAATAATCGAGGGGACTCCTCCCAGCTGTGAATTCAGCCACCTCTGTGTTCCAGAGCTGCCTTCATTTCCTGCTGCTTGTTGTCACTGAAGTGTAGCTTCTCAAAGGGTTTCTCTGCTTCCTCCCTTGATCCCTGCAGCAGAAAATATCCCTTAAAAGCTATAGCAGTCCTCTTAAAACAAATGAGATGAGGCCACACTCTTGTGTAACATTCTCCACTGGCTTTCCATCTTATTGGGAATAAAACCCAAAGCATAAAAACCGAGGAGCAAGTTTCAAGCTGATCTCAGTCTGTTCTGTCGCTATATGGTTCCTGAACACTTGAAATATGGCTGGTTGGAATCCACATGTGCTGTGTGTGGTAAAACACACTATGTGCATATTCCTATGTTTGTAGTATTTGAAGGTAGTGTGAAAAAATACAGCTGAGCAGCCATTAAAGTTCTTTATAGTATTCTTGTTAAAGTAATATTTTGGATTCACAGTATTGCCTCAATAAAATACATTATTAAAATTAATTTCACCTTAGTTTTAGAAAATGCAAAGCTGGACATCATTGTGTTAAGTAAAATAAGCCAAGCACAGAGAGGTAAATACTAGTTGATCTCACTCATATGGGGAATGTGAAAGAGTTGTCTTCTAGCCAGATGCTGAGAGTGGAATGGTAGTTACCAGAGGAAAGGAAGGGGAATGGCAAAAGAGGGGAAGGTTGATCAGTGGTATTAAGTTACAGTTACATAGGAGTCAGAGGGTCTAGTATGCTATTGCACAGTTGGTGACTACTGATAACCATTATGTACCGTCTGTCTCTAGAAACTAGGAGAAAGATATGGAGTGTTTTCACCAAAAAAAGTTAAGACGTGTTTGACAAGATATATATGCTTACCTGGATTTAGACATCGCACAATATGTACATGAATTGAAAGAACACACTGGTATCCCATTCTTGTGTATAGTTTTTATGTATCAATTAAAAAATAAAATAAAAACGAAGTCACGTCTCTGACCGCATTATGCTTCTATCAGTTGGCACTGATCTCACTCTCCTCTTGTCCTAAAAGCTGCACTAGCCCTCTTACCTCTCCTTGAACAAGGCAATCATAAGCCACGCTTCTGTCCTTGCTGTCCACTCACATAAGAGATCAGATCTCCTGGCACATGGCTCCCGCCTTTGCCTCCTCGGTGTCTTTGCCCCAATGTAATTTGTCAGAGAGGCCTTCTCTGGCCTTACTTTCTAAAGAAGCACCCTGATCCCTCTTAATCACCTTTTCTTGCTTTATTTATGTTCATAGGACTTATCATCACCCTGATACTACGGTGCACATCAATTATCTGTTTAGTTCTATCTTTTCTCCCAGAATGCACACTTCAAAGGGCAAAGGTTTTGTTTTTTCATTGTCAGATCTCCCTGTTCTTAAAACAGTGGTCAGTGTCAAGTGGATAAAGTCCCTGCTTGCACACTGCTTTGTGTCCTGATGGAGGAGTCGGAAGATTTTTGCTGCTGCACAGTGAATCGTGCTCTTATGGGGGAGGTGTGGCCTCCTGGAGATGCAGAAGAGCATGCTGTTGCTGATCTTGGTGGCCGAATTCCCATCCACTTACCTCTCCTCTACTAACAGAATCTCATTATGCACCCTTTCCCTGAAGCCAAGTTGCTGCTCATAAAGTGGCTATCCTAACCCCAAGCAATGATTCAGGATTGGACATGTTAGCCAGCTCTGGCCAAAGAGATCATTAAAATTTACTGAGAGGATTCTAGGAAAATTAAATGCTTTCCTAAAGAAGGGAAGTTGTCATATCTGCATGTGATGCCTGGAAGTAGTAGGACCACACTGTAACAACTGGAAGATGAAGCTAGTGCTAAGATCTGTCAAGCAAAGGAAGGAGAAATATTTGAGTCTCTAGTATGTCACTGAGTCAGTGACTTGACCAACCATAAAACCTGTACTACTTTGTGATTCTCCATGGGAGATGATGGATGTCTTTAAGGCAATTGAAATTTGAGTTTTGGTGACTTCCAGCTGAAACAAGTTGTCCTAGTGGAGACCATCCAAAAAAAAATAAGAAATAGTCATTGAAAATCAGATACCAAAGAGCATTGTCAGAACTGAGAGGTGATGATTTTTTTCACATGTGTTTTCTGGGCCTTGTACTCAACAAGTTCTAATTTGTGCATTCAGGTTCCTGATAATGGAGCCAAGATTTGAATGTACATGAATTGAAAGAACACACTGGTATCCCATTCTTGTGTATAGTTTTTATGTATCAATTAAAAAATAAAATAAAAACGAAGTCACGTCTCTGACCGCATTATGCTTCTATCAGTTGGCACTGATCTCACTCTCCTCTTGTCCTAAAAGCTGTTCTTTGAAACATTGAGTCCATGACCTTAATCAACACCTCATATGATCTCTTCAGCTAAACAACCTTTCCCTGTGTCTGAGTCATTAGAAATGTCTCTAGGCAAGATCTTCAAAGGGGCAAGAGTTTGAAAATAAGGTTGTATGTGTCAGGAGTGTTGAGTCCCATATGGCTGCAAAGCAGCTTTCATTCTACTTCTTCTGAATTTAATTTCTCTTTATGAAACTTTCTTTATCCTGCTCCTGTGCAGCAGGAGTTACAGGAAGGAGGAAGAACAGGGCAATGGAAAACGCTAGGAAACCAGGCAGTCAATCATACCAGGATCCCATAAACTGATCCTGAAGATGGAAAGAGATTATTTCATTAACAGTAAATCAGTCACACACAGGCAAGGCTTTTGTCACCACTGAAGGCCAAATGTGCTTCTGGAGTGAGTTCATCACATAAAAGTGGCACCCAGAGAGTAATCAACAGAGTGCTGGGGAAAGCTAACAGCCTGGCTGTTGGTGCCCTGCAAATGTGTCACCAAGAACTGCAGAATTTCCTGTAAGCTCATTAACTGAGCACTTCTCCCAGAAGCAGCCACATTCCCGGGCCAAAACTAATCAGGTTCTAACTGAGAAAAGAGAAAGCTAATATCTTCAATGGGCACCAGGCTCCAACATTACCCCCTTCAAAACTTTTGTGCATGCTGTTTCATCTACATAAATGCTTGTCTCTTCCTTAAACCTAGAAAGCTCCTGGTCATCCTTTAAGAGTCAGCTCAGATATCACTTCCTTGTGAAGCATCGTCCCTTTTTTCCCATGAATGAGGCAGTTGCCTGCTCACTGGATGGGGACTACCCAGAAATTTGCACCAGCCTGTTCTAATCATTTTTTTCTAACACATAAGGCAACTTTGTAAATCTCTGTTTTAGCAGCTGTTTCTGCTCTACATTATGAAATCCTTTAAAGGGGCGACATGGGCCACTCATCTCTACACGCCTGTGGTGCAGGACACTTGATATGTTCTCAGTGAAGAGTTTGAAGAAGAAACACATGGCTGCATGAGTGTGACAGAGAGTGAACGTGAAGTAGAATGAGTGAGTATGTTACCCGAACAGAGTGCACAGGCCAGCATGGGGTGGTGAAGTGTGTGAACAAGAGCCCATGCTGCCTGAGGAAGGGATGAATAGTGGGTGGATGAGTGAACATAGGCTCTACAGAAGAGAGCACCAGAGCTCAAAACTCTGTCTTCACTTCTGAAATTTGAATAGTTTCATTCTTTTGCCACTGGGCTGGAGTACCCCTTGCTCACCTGTCACTGTGTTGTTTAGCATAATAAAGATCAAGCCAGGTTCTTTCTTTGAGGACAGGGAGGTTTGTTTCCACACCTAAGCAGTGTGTGTTTGAGGGTGGCATGTCCAAGCATGATGCAGTGTGGTCAGAAGAAAGCAAGGGCCTCTGGGGTGTTGAATGGTAAAAGCCTCTGGAATGGCTCTTCAATCATCACGATGAAGACAGATGCACCATTACTCTTGGATTCATCATTCTTCAGTTTAAAAAAATTTTGTGGGAGTACGTGGAACCTTTGTCAATCAGGTAAGTTCTGTGGGTCTCCCTCATAAAGTACCTGCACTCACACACACATACATACATCATGTCCTCTTGCATCTGGAATGTGAAGGAGTTAATGGATCCCCTTCCATCCAACTAAAGGACCCCTCAACCCAGGTTAAGAACCCGTTGGGACTGTCTCTTTTGCCTTACCACTGCCTTTCTCCTGAAATCAATCATAAAGCCAAACATATTATGGCTTCACTCATTTCTGCTGAATTGAGTTGACTTTTTGTTGAAATGATTTCAATTTCCATTAAATTGAGTGGAATTGAAATTCCTTAATCTGAGAAACAGGGGCACAGACCAGATGACTTTCTCAAAGTATCCTATATGGGGGTGCAACTTACAGCGTGGCCCCAGAACTGTTTACAGTGCGGCTCCAGAAATTGACCTTCTATGGATCAGTCTTTCTGGACACTTTCTGTCTTCGACCTCACCAGGACATATGAGTCTTTCCTGTTAAAAAGGCTCACAAGGGAAAACAGGAGAACATAAAATATGATTCACATCTGGATAAGCAAACAGAGCTCAGTGTTGGAACAACCTAATTAATGGCAGTGCCAAGGCATTGGCCTGGTTTCCTCTGTACCATATGCTATGCAAATAACACCCAAGTCGCTACTGTGAGCAAGATGCACTAACCCCCAATCTAGAAAGGGTAACCCAGATTGGTGAAAAACATTAACAGCTGAGGTGGAAAAGAATTAGAATTCAACTTATTCTGAACCTGGGACTTAATGAAGGGAATTTAATTTCATTAATATAGCTTAGAGGGTTTTTTCCTGCTCTGAAGGATTTATATGAGGGAAGGGGGATAACTATTAAATCGCTAGTGAAGGGGAAAGGCAAAGTCTCAGAATACTAGTTATCAGTGACTTAGCCAGGCTGTGGGTAAATAGGCATTTTTACATATTTACATAGACAGAGGTATTTACATAGGAGGGAGTGTGAGCTATGGAAACATTTCGAACAACTATTTGATAATATCCATCAAAAGAAATAAAGTATACGTTATATAACCCAGGTATATTGAGATGTTTTCTATCTGCACCTTGTGAAGGTATTCATTGTTCATGATAGCACAGACTGGAAAAAAAAAACCCTGTGTCCAGTTAGTACAGTTAGAAATAGGGAAGTTGAAGGAGCCACTCCTTTCCCTTCATTCTGCTGTAAACACAGTCTCACTGTAATGATTAGCCACGTTTAATCTTAGGAGGTCACGGTGGCCTACTTGGCAGATCATTGGTGAGGAATGGAATGGGAGCCACCTGGAGTCAGAGGTGCTTGAGCCTTTAAATATTGGAAGCTTGAGTTATCAAGGCTCTTCCTCTCCTTTCCCCCTTTTCCCTTTTGCTTGTTTCTGATGCTACTGTACTGTGATCTTCAATAAATGGAGCTACTTGATACTTGGCAGTTCTTTCTTTGGTGTACACTTGACAGTTCTTTCCTTGTCATGTGCGAGAATCTGGACTACTTTTGCCCATTCAACTGTAACATCTGGTGATCCAGCCAGGAGGACATTACCAAACCTTAAAAGACCTGATCAGATGTTGGAGGTATCATTAGCCCAGGGCAGAAACCTCCCCAGACATAGAAGGCTTCAGCAGCCTCAGATACCTCAGCAGAAGTTGGTAACCAGACAACCCAGCTAGCAAGGAGGGTAACTCCCCATTCCAGACACCCTCATTCTTTCCCTTTCAGGGCCAAGAAATGGATTTCTGGGAGGAAAGGTGGACCAGTTGCCACATGGCCAAGTCTAGATTGTTGGACAAAAGGCTTCTTTCCTTATAGGGGGCAGGAGGGGCCCTGCCAACCAGTCGGGCTTATGTTCTGTTGTTGATCCACACAGTGTGGAAAGTCCATCTCGGAGGCTGTGGCATGTGCCTCAGCAGTGACGGGCATAAGCCGAGTGAAGTGGAGCAGGAATTCAAGGACTCCAGCTTCAGAGATATGACCAAATGTTCACCCACTGAGTGTACTGAGCAAAGTAATGTGCCTTCTTCTGGTACTTCTCACCCTCGGCCATGGGACAAGTCTGGAATCTCCCCAAGTTTGTAAGGAAGAAAGGAAAAGAAAGGTTGAAGAAGCTCTTTGAGCTTCTGGTGTTTTGCAGCTTCTGTGGTGCGCATTGTCCGTGTACAATTTCTTCTAATCTGGTCTTCCCATTACTGACCTCTTGATACTTGGATCAGAGTCTTCATCTGAGAAGCAAATGGATGATTGCATGAATGCGTAAATAAAGGAATGAATGAAGTGAGTGGGGACCTGTCTGGCCTGAGGTAGGGGATACTGTGAGCCAGACACCCGCTGTGCACACACAAAGGCAGGGTGTGGGCAGGCAGCTTTCCTGCTGCCCCCTGGGGCGATCAGTATGTTATGATAAACACTTGGAATTCACGCCCAAAGTACAAACCAGGATGTGGCAGACCATGTGTCCTGGGAGGCTTGTTTAATATTTTAATAATATAGATCTTTAAAATATATCTCCAGGATATACTAGTCAGTTTCTTTTCACTGCTATTATATTCTTTGACTCCTGAGGGGTTTGTCTGCTATGTGGAAACGTTTCTTCTCTGAGAAAAAGTCTTGATTCTCTCAGTAAATATTTACTAGGTACTTTTATTAAGCATTTTCTTGAGAAATCACAACTGACCCTTTCTCTCTTTAAGGAATTCTTGCCACCCACTTAGGTCTCAGTGCTCAATGTAAGTATGTTTGTTTCTTACACATACAGTGGATCATAAAAGGTGTCAAGTTTTTTCTCTTATCAACCACCGGTACACTCAGAACCCAACAAGGCTGCTTATAGCACAGTTTCCACTTTGTCTACAAAAGTGGTCCTTACCTCTACCCTTTCTAATGGTACTCTACAGGCTTTTTGTTTAAATTTATTTTATCTTGTATTATAAGAACTCTATAAAGGTGTTTTAGAACAGGGCAAACATTTTAGTTTCCTTGGACTGCTGTAGCTAATTACACTAACTACATGGATTGACATAATAAGAATTTATTCTCTTACCATCATGGATGCCAGAAATTTGGATTTCAAGATGCTGGCAGGGTACAGAGTAATTAGTCAGTTCAAGAGGCTCTGAGGGAGAATCCGGTCCTTTTCTCTTTTCTAGCTCCTGATAGCTGCAGCAATCCTTGTTTCCTGGTGTGTGGCCGCATCATTCCAGTCTCCACCTCTGTTATCACATAGTCTTCACTCTCTGTGTGTTTTCTCTTTTTTTGTCTCTTATAAGAGCTCCCATCAGTGGATTTGACCCTGCCCTATCCAATATGATCTAATCTTTAGGTCTTTAATTACACCTGCAAAGGTACATACCAACTGAATTTACATTCTGAAGGCAAGAGTGGATGTCTCTATTGCAAGGGATGACATTTAGCCCATTCCCCCCTATGGTGGGGGAGTAGAAAAGTACAGAAGTCAATAAAGAAAAAATAATAGTGCCATTTGCCAAGGATGGGGAAACACAAAGTAAAGCTTATGGAATCACAGTCCCCAAGGAATTCATGATCACAAGCCTGAATTCTGGCCAGCACGATCCATTCTATTTTGTTAGCAAGAACATAAATATAGAGTTTATTTATTTTATTTTAAAGAGAATAAAAAATAAAAAAAACATTAAAAGTGACGCAGAATTTCAACACAAGATGATAGGAAATCAACAGTGGTTGTTCATCCACTTAATTTCAAATGGTGCCAGATGGAGAGTGCCATGGCTGAAAGAGCACTTCATAACCATCCACCGCAAATTGCTTGTGCTATAGCTGTGGACTAGAGTCCAGAGAGGGCAAGCATGGCTGCACAGAGGAGTTAGAGAGTCCAGATTTCAGGCCTGAGACTCTTTCTCATCGCTAAAGAAGACTGAGACCTAGGGCAACAACTAATAAAAATGAAAATCGTCTTCCTGAAGGGTGACAGGATGGTAAGTTGATAAATGATAAAATGAAAAATAAATTGGAAATTATTTTTCATGTCATAAGGATATGTAGGATATGGGTGCCATGACCTTCAAGAAAAAGATGCATCTGAAAAATTGGGATGGGGGTTTCTGCTTTAGCTGTAAGGGTCAGTCAAAAATGGAGACAGAAAGACTGTACCCTCTTCCCACAGTGAATAGCAGTAATATCGTCATTGTCACTCCAGGATATCTCATCCTTGGTCTCATTTAATCCTCCTCCACATTTCTAGAAGGCCCATCTATTGTCTGATTCTCCTATCTCACAAGTGAGAAAGCTGAGCTTGGCATGGGTAAGTCCTTTGGACCAAGTTATGTGGCTTGTTAGACAAGGGGCCAGAGCTTGACTCTGGTTCTTGATCAGGCTTTTCCTTGCCTAGATTTTGGAGTCCTGGATAATATGCTTCTCTAGACTGGGACTCTATTTTTCCCCTTACAAATGATAAAGGTAGACAAGATAACCCAGAATTTTCTGGTTCTAAAGTTGGATGACTCCCACAGTGAGAAAAGGGTAACTGACTTTTATGGACTAAATGGTGTCCTTTCATAATTAATTTGTTGAAATCCTAGACCCTGATGTGGTGGTACTTGGACACAGGGCCTGTAAGGCAGTAATTAAGATTAAAAAGCTCACAAAAATCATATGGTTCTGGCCTCCAGAAAGAAGAGCACACAAATTTCTTTCGTTTAAGTTACAGTCTGACATTTTGCTATTGCAGGCCAAGCTGACAAACACGTGGGCTATCACACACAGATCCATGTTTTGGAAGCAGCCCCTAATGGTGGATTGGAGAGGATCATCTGGAGCAGATTCTGGATATGGGACAGAGTAGGGTATCTAGTTGGACCAGAGATGAGAATCAAGATAAACAGAATAAAGGAAGAAGGTAAAATGGTCATGCACAGAAATGTCCTGGCTATTTTTCTAATGGACTTTTCATTCCAAAGAGAGTTCCAGATCAGCACAGAGACCATGAGGGCTGGCATGGTGTCTGCTGTATTTTCAACCACTCAGCTCAGCACCTGCAACAGAGCAGGAGCTCAAACACTCTGTATGGTCTGGCTGGGCAAATACTTACTGACCCAGTATCGTCTCTGCAGATTCAGGTGACACATCTGTAAAATGGATACCAGGGAAGCATCTTCACAGGGCTGCCTGAGCCTCACATGAAGTTTAGTGGTAGAAAGTCTGGGTTCTAAGTTCAGGTGGTATGAGTTCAAATCCCAAGTCCTGTATTTAGTAGCTGTTAGGTTCGAAGCAAGACTGAACTTTGACTTTTTTCTCCTACATTTTTATTTACATGTATTAATTGTTCATACTAATGGGGTTGGGTGTGATAATTTGACACATTTGCTGATCAAATCAGGATAATTATCATTTCCATTTCTTTATTGCTTCTTTATGTTTGGGGCTTTGTACCCTTCTCTTCTAGGTATTTTTGTGCCTTGGTTTTCTTATCTGTGAAAAGGAGACAGTGCTACCAGTCCATGAGGTGAGGGAGAGTGACACAGGAGGTGTGTATAATGTGCTTGAATGGTGTCTACACACAGCAAGTCCTCAGTGCATGACCACTGCCTTCCTCAGGAAGATGCAGGGCATGAGAGCAAGGCTTCCCTGGCAGTCCTGTCTTGCACTGAAGCAGGGGGAGTGTTGTCTTCTTGCAGTCCCCAAGCCCCTGAAGATGCAGGATTCCCCACCACAGCCAGTAGCCCTCCTTCTGTACTGAGGAGGCTGGGTACTACCCATTTCCTAAAAACTAAGAAAAGAAAGATTTTTCTGAGATGGGCTTACTTGCTGAAGAATTTTCAGAAATCCATTAACTCTAGTATTACTGAACATCTGAATGCAATTTGCAAGCTATAATAACATCTCTCTAGTTAGCAAATGTTTATGCCTCTCTATAATTTTCTTTTCCATATGAAAATAGACCTGTCATCCTAACGTGGTCCGCCAGCTGCCTCTATAATATTGCTAATAAGCTGAAAGAGTGGTTGGTCCTGCAGTCTGCCTGGCTGGGGATGGGTGTGCATTTCTGTTCTGGAGCAGGCTCTGGGGGCTGCTTCTTTTAAGAGGTAGAAAATGTGGGACCCCAGAAGAAAGGAGCTGCAACCAGCAGATTGAGAAGTAAGTGGAAGTAACAATTTTAGAGTCCTACTCTGTGCTAAGCAGGAGGCTGGGTTGCATATCTAGTTTAGTAAGATTCTTAGTCAAATGTAGATTTAAAGTTTCCCAAGCATTTTTTGAAATGCATATCCCTGGGCCTCACCCCAGAGTTGCTGAATTAGAATCCCGGTGAGTACTGCCGGGACATTTGCATTTTTAGCACAGGTTTTGGGTACTTGATTTTCATGCACTTCAAAACATGAAGAGTCTAAATCTTTACAGCACGGAAGAAAATTAAATCATTTTTCAGGGGAAGCAGTCGTTTATATAATAGATACAGATCATTTAAGCTTCCCTCAAAGGTTTATTTCCCGTTCAGATAACTGGATAATTTAATTTAGATATCTTCTCCCCCAAACCAAACTTCTGATTATCTGGCAGAGCAATTCAGCAAATGTTTACTGTGTGCCTACTGAGTGCACTGGTGTTTGGGACCAAAATATTAGGCTGACAGTGCTTTGTGCTTTGGAGATTCCCTCCCAGTGGGAGCGCCAGGCACAAGCAAAGATGGTGGTAACAGTAAGGTTAGTGCAGTGAGTGGTACAGGGGAGTCCTGGGGAGGGGTGTTGACTTAGCCTCGGGGATACAGGGAAGGAGAGAGAGTGATAGCAAAGCCCAGATGAAAAGGACAGTGGAAGTTCACCAAAGGAAGGGAATGTGTACTGTGTACAAGGAATGCCAAAAGATGGGGTCCTGGAGCTCTCAGAAGGAGCTTGGAAGGAGAGGTGCTCCAGATTTTTCTGCAAGCTGCAACATAGAGAGGTGAAAAATGACATAGATTAGCCAGGAGTGGTAGGACAGGGTTATCATCCTAACCCTCTTCGAAGCTAAGGCAGGAAGATCACAAGTCAAGCCCAGCCTGGGCAAGTTAATGAGACCCTGTCACAAAATTTAAAAAAAAGAAAAGAAAAGGGCTGGTTGCTCAGTGTGATAGCTCTGGGTTCAATCCCTAGTACTGCAAATAAAATAAAAACAAAGGCTAGAGAAGGTAGCTCAGACTTTATCCAGAGAGCAATGGGGGCTAGAGGGCTTAAGCAGAGCATAGTGTGGCACTTTCATGTGTTATAGACGCCACCCTGGCTGCCAGTTAGACATGACTGGGGACTGAGGGGTGGATCTCAAGTCTGGAAGACCAGTTTCAGGGCTATTGCTGCTGCTTAGGTGAAAAACAGAGTGGTGTGGGACAAGGAATGAGCAGTGAGGCTGGAGAGAGGTCAGTAGGCTGGAGATACACTGAAAGGGAGGAAAGACCTTGCTGGGTGAGTCACTGGGAACTGTACATTATGGGAAGTAAGCAGAAGCAGATCGAACAATTCACCCCACAAGCCGATATTATGATCTCTAATAGATTTTTTTGTATTGGGGATTGAATCTAGGGGTTTCACACTGAGCTACTTCTTCAACCCTCCTTTTATTTTGAGACAGGTTCTCACTAACTCACGAACTCACAAGTTTGAGACTGAGCTCAAACTTGTGATCCTCCAGCCTCAGCTTCCCAGAGTGCTGGGATGACAGGTGTGTGCCATTACCCCTGGATTCCTTCCCTCTTTTTCCACCTACAATTATGCCACACACTTATTTCATTCCATGATTAGTTTTTCATAAACTTTATTGAGAATGCCTGCACTATTTTTTATTGTGTGGACCCTCATAATTTATTAAAACAATCCTTATTGCTGGACATCAAAATTTCCTCCTAATTTTTTTTTAACCATTGTCAAAACAATATTGTAGTTATTTCCTCATGTTTTAGAGCTGTCTTTGAGAATAATTATTAGAAAGTATTTGGGAATTTTTTTCTTTGAAAGACAGGTAGACTTCAGGGAGGGCTCATGGCTGTTTCACTGGTCAGGTTCCTTCTCCTCTGCCCGCATACTATTCTTGTCTGTGGAATGGGTTCTGGGTGCCATGGTCTCTAAACCTGTTCCATCTCTTTTGTACCTCCTCTGGCAGCAGGTCCTCCATTCCCCCAGAGGGAGCACCAATGGAGGAGACCCTGCTTAAGATTAAAAGCAGCAAACCCTTTGGGAACACAGGCTTTAAACTCAGGCAGATAAGGATCTGAATCCATTTACTGGCTGTATAACCGCAGTCTGGCATGTTAGCCTCCCAGGGTCTCAGTTTCCTCATCTGTAAAATGGCAGTAATGACAGAGTACAGCTTATGTGATTATAATGAGGACTAACAAGATGAGCACACAAGACATCTGGCTGACCTCAAGCAGCAAGTGAATATTCACTCTTATTTTCTTTTTTAGCCTCTAAAATTTTAAGCAACAGAGTCAGTACAGGGCTAGGGATTTAGCTTGGTGGCACAGCGCCTGCCTGGCAAGAGCAAGGTCGTGAGTTCGATTCCCGGTACTGGAAAAAAAACAAAAACAAACAAACAAAAAAAAACAAACAGAGTCAGCACAGTGGTGCATTTAAGAACATAGATTCTGGCACCAATTTTTTGGCTTTTTTCTAGTATTGCTAGCTCTGTGACATTAATCAATCTTTGTGAGTCTCAGTTTCCTTCTGTGTGAAATGCCTGTATTAAAGGGCTGCCTTGAATTTGTAAATGAATTAACAAATGCCAAGTACCTGGCATGTGGCAAGTGCTGGAGCAAAGCTACCTGAAAAGGAACGTGCATGTCCAGCTGATGTGGATGTTGCCCCCTCAACTGCTACTCCCTGTGGAGTGCCTTCTCAATGTCAGGACTTCATGGGACCCATCACATATGCAGTATTCAGAACCCCCATGACATGAGCCCAGGCAGGAGTTGGGGGTCTTCTCACTCTGCAGACTGGGAATCTGAGGTTCTGGTGACCAGCTAATAAGCCCTAGATTGTGCATTCAGGGGGATGTGCTCTGTCTGAGCGCACTGCCCATGCCCTTCCCACGACATCATGTGACATGTGCCTGATGGCTTCTAACCATTGACAGTGATGGTGGCTGGAAGAAATGCCAGAAAAATGGTGTCCTTGAAGGCTTGATGAAAAATGATCACTTTTCACAGTCCAAAGAGCAGCTAATTAAATTACCTGCTTCCTTTGCCCAGGGCTGGCCCAGAGAACATTGGTTTGATGAGGGACCCTTTCTGCCGGAGGATCTCTTTTAGGCTTGAAATCTGTTCTAGTTTTTGAATCAGCTCCAGTGGTCTAATTTGATCTCATGAACCTCCTAACAAATGAGCTATTTTGCTCAATTTCTCATAAGCTTGCCAAAATTGGGTTGAGAAACAAATTATGAAATGGACCCCAGTTCTCTGAAAAGTAAAGCTCGAGCTCCTTAATATAACTTTCATGAAGACAAACTGTCACCAGCAAGAGAGATACAGCCAAGCAGAAACAAGAAGAGATGAGAGAAGGATGGGGGAAGGGACACTGTGATGTTGCTTAAGGTAGTTTCAGGATTTTTTTCTTCACATTTGCAACTGGAAAATCCCAGAGGAAGTTGTCTGTAAGGTATATAGCTTGGGGAGAGTTTAAGCAACAACACATGTGGGTAGCAGAAGTATTTTGCAACTAATAAGATGAAATCAGTCCTTCTTTCCTGCCCTGTGCTAGCCCTAGGTATTTTAACAAGCTGAGGCTCAAACTTAAGCAAATTGTGCTCAGTAGACGCATACAAAGAACAGAACTTGGAAGTTAAATAGTCCGGGACAGGAAGATAAATCACAGCTCTATCATTTGCTAGGTATGTGGGACTGGGCAAGTGTTTATTTTTATTTTTTCCTTTACACACTGTGAATATTAATACAAATTCTGGGTTGTTTTGAGAAGTTCAGAAATTAGTGTGAACAACTTGCATGACATAGGATATGCCACACAGCAGATACTCCATAAGTGCCAAAAAATACCAAGTGTCATGGGGGTTTCCAGGTTCTAGTTTAAAAATGAGAGAATGGGACCAGAGATTCTCTAAAGGCTGACTGCTTCAGGCTCCACAGATTTCAGAACTGCAGAGTCAACTAGCCCAAGGATGTTATGAAATATTTGTAAAAACGTGGACAATCTACCATTCTCTTGCTGGTCCAGCCCAACACCTAGTCTCTCACCATTTTTCCATTTGCCAGGTTGGGGTCCAGGACTGAAAGGTGGAAGAATGGCTTTTCTTCAAATACAATGATGAGCAGACTAACTCAGAAGGTGAGAACATGTCAGGTTAACTGTTATCCATATCTTAGGTCCTGGCTCACATCACTACTTAAAAAATGTGGTCCTTGGATCAGCAGTGGGAACAGCATCTCTAAGCTTGTTAAAAATGCACCGTCTCAGCTCCACCCCTCCATCAAGTTAGAACCTGCAAGTACCAAGGTCCAGTGTGATGCATGCACTTGTTGAAACTGCTGAAGCTCTGCCCCAGAATTTAGGCAGGGCCAATCCCCATTCCTCTATGACACTCTCATGACCCCTGTGTACCTATTGTATAGAACTATTTGCTTTAGTAGAACATTAACTGTTACACTTTTTGCTTGACTTCTGTCTTTCCCTACTAGACTAACATTCTGCCAAAGCAAGCTCTGTGTTTCTCTCCCTCATCTTTATATCCCCAGGTTATAGCATGGCTCCTGGAACAGGAAAGGACTCACTCGATTAGTATTGTGAATTGAATGCATGAAGAATGGGGCTGGGTTTTGTGAAGTGGGTGAGACGTGCATGTTCAATGCCATTAGAAGGAAAGAAGTATTAATTTAACTGCACTGTGGAAGAACCTCAAAAATGTGATGGAAAATGAAAGAAACCAGCTACAAAAGATCAGGTGTTGTAGGCTTCCTTTCGTATGAAATGTAAGAATAGGTAAATCCAGAGGGACAGAGAGGAGGTTGACTATCAGGGGCCGGAGGATGCAGGAATGGAGTCACTGCTTAACGGGTACAGAGTGTCCTTTGGGGGAGATGAAAAGATTCTAGCACTAGAAAGAAGTGGTGCCTGCACAACTTTGTGAATGTTCTAGATGCCACTGAATTCTTCACTTTAAAAGTGTTTGCTTTTATGTCAGGAAAATTGCACTGCAATTAAAAATCAAGTGATGGGCTTTAAAAATAGCAGATGACTACTCCATTCTCCACGGATTCTGACTCGCTGGATCTGCAGAAAGAGCCCAGACATCGATTATCTTTGAGAGTAAAAGAGATGGAGAGGAAAGGGGAGAAAGGGATAAGAAAGAATTAAGATGCATCATGTACATACACCAGCTCCCCACAGTGAATGTAATTATTATATGACATGAACATGTACTACTAAAAGGATGTGCCATAGCCAGGTATAGTGGCCCATGCCTGTAATCTCAGCACTCAGAACCTGAGGCAGGAGATCTCAAGTTTGAGCTCAGCGTAGGTAATTTAGTGATTTAGTGAGATCCTGTCTCAAAATAAAAAACTAAATTGCTGGGAATGTAGCTTTTGTGAAGGTCCTGGGCTCAATCACCAGTACAACAAATGCAAGGAAAAATTAAAAGAAAAGAAAAAAGAAAAACATGCAGCACAGTGTATAGGGCGTGACTTTGGTTTTGGTGTCCAGCTGACCTGGGTTTGATTTTGCTCTCAATCTCCCAATTTCTAATTCCCCAAACTTGTTTTTTATTCTATAAAAATGAAAGTTATAATACTTATTGTATTAGAGCTGTTGTTAAAGACACATTAGATGATGTTGTTAATGCACTTGGGCTCAGCATTTATTAAAAGCCCAAATAGATTACTATTATTAAGAGTAAATGTCAAAATTGATTGTAAAAGTAAAAAAATTCAATTATAAGGAACTGAGATTTTTTTTTACTATTGTTCTGAGATGTGGGAGTGGGAAGGGTAAAGGAAGAATAGTTACCTAGACATTTTTTTCTCTGTGTATCAATATGTTTAAATAACCAAGTCTGAAACGCAGGTGAATGGAATCACAGAACTTGACAATTCCTCTCAATCAGAGACTTAAAACAAAAGAGCAATAAGAAATTCAGTAGTTCCTCATCTTAAAAAATCCTAAAGCTTTCCTTTGTGTTTTTGGAAAAAATACCAAGCAGAGGGGTGTAGGACACTCCCTTAGGGCATCTAGTTGGCCCTTAGGGCCTTGAGACCTACATGTCTTGCTTGGTTCACACTGCCCTCTAAGAGGCTCCATCTAATTTGCAGCCTGTCTATGGTCATTATGCCCTTTGGTCAACAGCAATGAGCTGATGAGTTAGGGTTACTCAGTGGGTTTCATTCTTTTCTTATCTTGGTTTTTTCTCCATCTCAGGTTTCTCATCAATCTATGCATCTAACTTTATTCTTTGTTTTCATTATCTACTTTTTCATAAGTTGCCTTGTGTAGTTTTGCAGTTAGTACCTGGGGTGCTGGAGTCAGATCCTGTGGATTCTTGTTCAGTCCTGCCCCTTATAAAGTATATAGCATCAGCTAAATTTCTTTTCCTTTAAACTTCAATTAGATCTTATTGGTACATTTTAGATATACATAATGACCACATTCATCATACAGAATTTGTCCCTGTACATGATATAACTTGATTCTTTCTTTTCCATTCCACTACCCTCCCTTCAAGCTCTCCTCCCCCTCCCCATTTCCATTTTTTTCTTTTTCTCTCACTTTTTAAAAAACATTTCCCTTCTTTTTTTTTCTCTCCCTCTTCTTTTTCCCCTTCCCATTTGAACATTTTCTTTCTATTTCACAATACCTAATGTATATTTTGGTCCTTACTTACACTTTTGGTTTCTCACACCAGAGAAACAATGTGGTATTTGCACATGTGTGTCTGATTTATTTCAGTTAACAGTATGGTCTCAAAGTGCATCCATTTACCTAAAAATGTCTCAAGCTTATCTTTTTTATGGCAGAGTAGTACTCCATTGTATATAAAAAATGCATGTTCTTTATCCATTCCTTGGTTGGTGGGCATTTGGGCTGTTTCCAAGATTTAAACTAAATTTCTTCTCTATGCCTTGGTTTTTTCATTTCTTCAATGGAGATTTTAATAGTACCTGGCCAGTGGGTTGGTACTAAGAACTTAAGATAGTAAGGAAGTTAGTGCTGTACAGAGAAATGATATCTGTTATAATCCTTTGGGCTCTGAGAGTCTGTGATCACATTTCCAGGGCATGTTCTTTGGTCTGTTATTTGGGGACAAGGCTTGGATGGATATTGTTCAGTAAAGTGTTCCCTTCCCCACTAAGAAACTGAGCTTGCTTTTCTAAATTCTTTGGCACTCCATCTTTCCCATGCACTGAAATGCAGCTGTACCCAGGCCACCATTCCTGCTCATGATGCCTGGGTGGACAGTGCTACTACTGAGAACTTCTTGCTCTGGCCTTTTGAGTAGTCCTACCAACTTTAATGACTTTTAAAATATCTGCTCTTTCCCCCTGCTTCAGGCTGGATGACTTGAGCAGCAAGCCCTTCTCTCCTTCCTTGCAATGATAAGTGCTCAGAAATGCTAAGTGGTACACAAGGCTGCCTACTTGGAAATTCTTCTACATGGAAAGCCCGTAGTTGGACACACTTGGGAATGTGTTTCTTGGAATTGGACTCACTGCAATGTCATTATTCTTCCCCAGAGCACTCCCTGGGCAGTAGGGACTTTTCTAAACAAAACAGTGAGTGCTGCTTCATCTGTCTATAAGCAGTAAACAGCCATAGGGTTTTATGTGTATCTGAATCCCAGATCAGCCTTTTTGTTGATCTCATTTCTCCATTGAAAAAAATTTATTAATGCTAGTAACAGATGTCTTTCATTAAGCATATATAAGGAGCCAAGGATCCTTGTAAATGCTTTACATTTAGTATTGCATTTACATCTCACCTTTTTTTGAGAGAGGGTCTTGCTGTGTAGTTCAGACTGGCCTGGAACTCATGGTAATCCTTCTGCCTTAGCCTCCCAAGTGCCTGGATTACAGGTGTGCACCACTACACCTGGAAAATCTCACATTTCATTTGAATTAGTTTTTAATACATTTTTCAAGGCAAGTAAATTGAGGCCTAGGGAGTTAAGATGCTTTTCCAAAACCCACACAGAGAGGTTTGAACCAGGCATCTTACCTTAAAACCCAGGGGCTTAACTACTATGCGGCATTGCCCCTTCCAACAGTATCTGTCTTTCCGAGACTAACTTGTTTTGTCTAGCATCATGTCCTCTAACTTCACCCAGGTTGTCACAAATGGTAGGATTTCTATAGTTTTTAAAGACTGAATAATATCCCACTATACATGCAGACTGCATTTTCTTTACCTTTCATCCATTGTATGTAGATTATTTCCACATATTGGTTATTGTGAATAATGGTGCAATGGACACGAGTATGCACATATTTCTGCAGAATCTCAATTTCAGTTCTTTTAGGTGTGTACCCAGAGTGGAACTGCAAAATGACATGGAAATTCTATTTCAAATGTTTTGAGAAATAGCAGCGGCACCATATTACATTCCGACCAACAGTGTACAAGGGTTCTGATTTCTTCACATTCCCACTGATGATTGCCACACTTTTGTTTTGTTTTGATAATAGCCTTCTTAACAGAGAAGAGGTGATACCTCAAATACTGTGCAACTCTACTTATTTGAAGATTCCAAAATAGCCAATATTAAAGAAGCGAAGAATAGAATGGTGATTGTCAGAGGCTAGGGGAAGGGATAAAAAGGTGTTTGCTATTCAGTAAATATAATGTTTCAATTATGGAAGATGAATGAATGAGTGCTAGAGATCTGTTGTACATTATTATGCTATAAAATACCATATTATATAATAAAAGTTAGTGTGTCCTTATCTTAAACCATACCAGCACCAAAATAAACATAAAACACAAAAGGTCACAAGGAGACTTATGGAGTTAAGAGATATGTTTATTACCTTGATTGTGGTAGTACCCTAGTTGTATGCATAAAGTTTTCAAATTGTGTATATTTAACTTAGGGTGGTTTTGTATGTTAGTTACACATCAGTGAAGCTATTTGGAAAATCTACCTTTCCATAACAATTATCTTTTTGTCCAGACCTCACATTTAAAAAATAAGCAACAACCTCAGAGAGATGTGACTTGCTGGAGAAAAAGACAGACAGACACAGATAAGAGACTAGACTCAGGTCTCTATTTTTGCATTTTTCTCCTCCTGTTATGATTTCTTCGCCAACTTTCAAAGGGATGTACCTTCCCCTGGTGGCTACCACCTTCAAGTTTCCTAGATTCCTCCCATTTACAATGAGCTCCCTTCTCTCTGTGATTCATTGCCAGTATTCCATAGTATGGAAGACTTCAGCTTCATAACCTCATCTTTGTGATTCTAACTCTTTTTTTCTAGAAGCCTTTCTCCATCGCAGCCTCCACATTTAGTGAGTATTGCTAGACACAATAAGAGGCCCATTATCCTCCCAATGCAATTCAGGATTTTCTTTTCTGCAGTGCTTTCTCTTTGTTCTTCAAATAAGATAGGGCAAGTTCATATGAATCCTGAGTGTCTATTGGCTGCATCTAAGTAACACCTAAGTAACCCATTTAACAGTCTAAGGAGATGACAAATTTGTGTGGGAGGTTCTATTCTTTACTGTTACCCAAAGACCTATGCCAATGGGAACCACACTACCTGTAACATAGTGTTCCAAAGTCACCTTTGATAAGAAAGTTCAACTGGTGAAAGACTATGGAGAATGATGCATGAAAACTTTTGGGCTGTTTCTAAGATTTAGCTATTGCAAACTGTGCTACTATAAATATGGGTGCACATATATCACTGTGGTATGATGCTTTTAATACTTTTGGGAAGATACTAAAAAAAGGAATAGCTGGTTTGAATGGAACCTCTAATCCTAGTTTTTTGAGGAATCTCTACACTGATTTCCACAGTGGTTGCACAAGTCTACATGCCCACCAATAGCGGAGAAAGGTTCCTTTTTCCTCATACCCCCAGAATTTGTTATGGTTGATTTGCTGGTGGTAGCTATTCTTTCTGTAGTGAGATGGAATCTCAGTGTTGTTTTAATTTGCATCTCTTGAGTGATCAGTGATGTTGAACACTTTTTCATGTATTTATTTGCTGTTTGTACTTCTGAGAAATGTCTATTCATTTTGGATGCCCATTTTTAAAAATTTGGGGCTTCAGATTTTTTTCAATTCTTTATATGATCTAGATATTTGTCCTTTGCTCATCAATCAACAAATGGATAAAAAAGATTTTCTTTTTTTAATACAATGGAGTACTACTCAGCCAAAAAAGGATACAGTTGAGACATCTATGGCTAAATGGATGGAACTTGGAACCACGCTCTTAAGTGAACTTAATCAGACACACGTGTGTAAATATCTCATTTTCTCTCTGGTGTAAGAAACTGAAAGTGTAAATAAGAATCAAAATGTATAATAGATATTGTGAAATAGGAAGTAATTGTTCAAAAGGAAAGGGGAATTAGGGAGGGGTGAAAGGGAACAGAAAAGTGAGAAAAAAGGGATGAAATGAAAATAACACTTTATAAATAGAGAGGGAAAGAGGGGTTGAAAAGAGGGAAGGGGGTTGGGGGAAAAGAGGAACTGATATATACCACGTACAGATACAAATTCCCTATGATGAATGTGGTCATTATGTATATTTATGGCTCTGTTGTTGTGGTGTATTACATTAATTGATTTGCATATATTGAACCATCCTTGCATTCCTAGGATGAATCCCACTTGGTCATGATGATTTGCTGCATTCCATTTATTAGTATTTTATTGAGAATTTTTGCATCTATATTCAGTAGGGAGATTAGTCTGTAGTTCTCTTCTTTGGTTGGATCTTTCTGAAAGTGTAAATAAGAATCAAAATGTATAATAGATATTGTGAAATAGGAAATAATTGTTCAAAAGGAAAGGGGAATTAGGGAGGGAATTAGTTTTGGTATCAGTATAAAACTTGCCTCCAGGAATGAGTTAGGGAGAATTCTTTCCCTTCCAATTTCATTAAAGACTTTGAGAAGAATTGGTGTTAGATCTTCTCCAACTTCCTTGTAGAATTCAGCTGTGAATCCATCAGGACCTGGGCTTTTTTTCATTGGCAAGTTTTTTTTATTACATTTTCAATGTCTTTGGCTGATATTGAGTTATTCAGGATTTCTATATCTTCTTCATTCAGCTTTGGTAATTCATATGTATCTAGGAATCTGACCATTTCCTCTGTATTTTCCACCCTATGAGACTAAAGATTTTCAAAGTATACATTGATGATCTTCTGAATTTCTATAGGATCTGTAGAGATTTCATCCTTTCCATTCCTTATAGCATGAATTTGATGTTTTTTTTCCCTTTTTTTGATAAGGTTGGCTAGGGGTTTATCAGTTTTATTTATTCTTTCAAAGAATCAACTTTTCATTAATTTTTTGTATTGTTTTCTTAGTCTCCATTGTGTTAATTTTTGCTCTGATCTTTATAATTTCTTGCTGTCTTTGGGCTTGGGGCTTGACTTGCTCTTCTTTTTCTAGAAGCTTTTTCTTTAAGCTTGCAGCATAAAATTGTTTATTTGTGCTTGTTGTGTTTTCCCTATGTAGGAATTCACCACTATAAATTTCCCTCTGAGGGCTGCTTTCATTGCATCCCACAGGTTCTTGTAAGTTGTATCTGCATTTTCATTTGTTTTGTTTTTTTGGTTTTTTTTTTTGGTGTTTCTCCGGTACCGGGAACCAAACTCACGACCTTGCGCTTGCCAGGCAGGCGCTTTGCTGCTGAGCTAAATCCCCAGCCCCTGAATTTTCATTTGAATGTAAATATTGTTTAATTTCTTTTTAAATTTCATTTGTGACCCATTGATTGTTCAGGATGGTGTTATTTAATTTCCATGTGTTGATGGAGTTCTTGTGATTTGTTTTGTCATTAATCTCCAGTTTCACTGCATTATGGTCCAATAGTATGTATGGGATAATTTCAATTCCTTTGCATTTACTTAAGCATGTTCTACATGCTAGCATATGGGTTATTTTCAAGAATGACCTGTGTGCAGCTGAGAAGAATATGTGTTCTGACGTTGGGTGGAATACTCTGTAAATGTCTACTAAATCCATTTGTTCACAAGTTTGGTTTAGTCCTGTTATTTCTTTGCTGATATTTTGTGTAGTTGATCTATGTTTTTGTGACAATGGGATGTTAAGGTCCGCTGTTATGATTGTGTTACTACTTATTTGATTTTTCATGTCTGTTAGAATTTGTCTTATATACTTGGGTGCTCCGGTATTTGGTGCATAGATATTTATGATTGTTATCTCTTTCTCTTACAGTTTTCCCCCAACAAGTAGGTAGTGACTTTTATCTCTTTTGATCATTCTTGGTTTGAAGGTCACATAATCTGCAGGCAGAATAGTTACCCGCTTCTTTTCTGGGTTCCTGTCACATGGAGTATTATTTTCCATCCTTTGACTTTCAGTCTATGAATTTCCTTTTGAGTTAAATGTGTTTCTTGTAAACAACATATTGTTGGATTTTGTTTCTTGATCCACTCTGCCAATGTGCTTCTTTTGAATGGTGAATTGAGGCCATTTACATTGATGGTTATAACTGATGTCTATTGGCTTATCTTTGTCATGTTATTTTCCTGCTGTTTGATCCTCCTTTTTCCCCCTGTTTAATTGCTTGCTGTTTGGTGCTTCCTTTCTATGGCTGTTCTTGAAATTGTGGTCATTTTTATCTCTTTCTAGAATATCTTTTAGTACTCTTTATAGGGTTGGTTTGGCACTCATTAATTTCTTCAGTTGTTCTTTATTGTGGAAATATTGTATTTCTGCATTAATATTCAAGGATAGATTTCCAGGGTACATTAGTCTGGGTTAGAAGTTATTTTCTTTCAGTACCTGAAATACTTTACTCCAAAGTCTTCTTGACTTGATGATTTGTGTTGAGAAACCTGCTGTGATTCTGATGGACTTTCCTTCATAGGCAATCTGTTTCTTTTCTCTAACAGCTTTTAATATTCTGTTCTTCTGCTGAATTTCTGGGATCTTGATTATTATATGTCTGGGAGTAGATTTATTTTGCTTATGGCTAATTAGAGTTCTATATGCCTCACTTAATGTGTGTCAGATTCTTTTTCCATGCTTTGGAAATTTTCTGTTGTTACTTCTGCAAATAGTCTCTTTATGTCTTTTGTGTGGATTCCTGCTGTTTCATTGACACTTATTATACTTACACTGCTTTTGTTGCATCATCTTGCAGCTGTTGAATTGTTATTTTCTCATTCCTTGTTTTTTTTAAGAGATCCTTCCTTTCATGATCATTAGCTGCAATGCTGTATTAAAGGTTTGAAAGTCTACCTTCAGCTTTGTTCAAGCAGTTTTGCCAGCTTTTGATAGAAGTTTTAATTTTCTGGATATATGTGTCTGTTCCATGCATGCTAATTCTTTCTTATATTGTTCATTTGAGGTTTCCATCATTTTTCCATGCTCTATTTTTTTCTACATCTTCAGATGTGCTGAGCATTTCTTTCATTATTGTTGTCATTTCTTTTTTACCTGAGAGAATATTTTTGATCTAATATCTTCTATGGCCTGATGGAGTTGTTTCTTTACTTCAGTTGCTATGATTTCAGAAATTTCAGGTGTATGACTTCCAAGCTCTTCTGTGTCAATGTCTCCTGGACTTGTTCTGGGTAAGGTGGAGGTCTGAGATTGCATTTTGGTCTTTGGTTTTGTCATTTTCAAAGATCCAAAGTTCCTGGAGCTCAGCCTCACTCCTGTGATGATGTGGGAGTGGTGGGGCAAGGACCTGACAGTCCCCAGTGCTCAGTGTGTCTCCCACAACAGTGTGTGGGGTAGGGTGTGGTTACTTATGCTCCTGAAGCTTTCCAGGGCTCAGACTGACTCCCACTCTAGTTGGGGAGGGGTGAGGATGACACATCAAGATTCCCAAAGCTCAGCTTGGCTCCCATGCCAGTGTGGAAGTATGCAGGCATGGTCACCAAGGCTCTTGAAGCTGTCCGGGGCTCAGTCTGGTCCCCATGCTAGTGGGGGAGGGGTGGGGGTGGTTCCCATTATGTATATCTAAATTGTACCAATATACTTAATTAAAAAAAAACCTTTTGGTGTAGGCCTGTAAAGGGTATGCTTCACCTACTACTGATCATATCCCAAAAGTCAGTACTGAAAATATTAGACTGCTCAAAATGAAAAAAAGACTTCATCAAAAATGAGCAATTAAAATGAATAAAAACTCTCAGAAGAAATATAAGTGGCAGATAAGTACATGAAAAATGTCATTAGAGAAATTCAAATCAAAACAACACTAGCATTACATCTTACTCCAGTGTGAATAGCCATTATCAAGGATTCAAAAAAACTAAAACAAATATACACTGGTGAGGTTTTGGGGATGAAAGAACCCTTTTCCATGGTCTATGGGAATGCAACATAGTACAAGCACTATGGAAATCAATTTGGAGATTCTTCAAAAAACTAAAAATAGAAATTTCATTTGACCTAGCTATACCTCTTCTGGGTATCTTTCTGAAAGAGTCAAAATCATCATACTAGAGTGATATATGAACACCCTTGTTTATAGCAGCACAATGTACAAACAGATAAACCATGGAAGCTAAATTATGGGAATGACCTATATGCCCATCATCATATGAATAGGTAAAGAAAATGTGGTGATATATACACAACAGGGTACTATGCTGCCATAAAGAAAGATAAATTTGAGTCATGTGTAGGAAAATTGTTGAATCCTGAGACTATAATACTAAGTAAAATAAATCAGACACAAAAGTTTAAATACCACATGGTTTCTCAATAAGAGGCCCAAAATATAAATAATTTATAGAGCAAAATAAAAGACAGGTGGTAGGAAACAGGGAGGTAGAATCTATGGAGATGGGAACATGATCTTGGAACAGAGAGAGAGGGAAGTGCAGTGTGGAGAGGGGAGAGTACAGATGATCAAGACATGATTTAAATATGTACTGATTCCCCAAGATGAATGTAATTATTATGTGTCATAAACATATACTCATAAAGAATAAAAATTAAAAGGAGAACCCAGACATTTAGCCCTATCCATCTATGAGAGAAGCTGCAGATGTAATCTGTGTATCCAGGAAGAAGAGAAAATGGGTTTAATGGAAGGCTCCTGTCTCAGGCATAGGGAGCCAGTGTCTTTCTTGTGCAACCTAACTCCTTTCCCTGTGATCTAAATGCCCCTCTCTGAAAACATCCTCTATCCCCACTTTCAAGACCCTAAGCAGGTGGTCATGATCAGGATCTTCTGCTCAATCCTCTTGTGAACTTTTCATTCTCTAGCAATGAACAGAGGCAATACCCTAGCCTGGAGTAGTGGTGGAGACAAACCCTCTAAGACTTTGGTGTTCAGCCATGTGTTCCAGCTGTAATCACCAAGAAAAGACTATGAAGTGACTCAGAGAGTTGTCAGAGGCTGAGTGGGGGGCAGGATTTGGGCATTCTACATTCTTATATGCAGCACATCCCAGAGCTTAATCAGCAAATTTTATGAGGCTAGGCTCAAGGATTAACATTTCAGCTCCATTACTTGAGAGCCATGAGAACTTAGGTGAGAAAGTAACCTTCACTGTACCTTGGTTTCTCTGTCTATAAGATGAGGGTAATAGTAGTACCTATCTTAAAGAGCTCTACTGAGGACTCAATAAATATATATTTATTTCAGGGCTTGGCATGTAGTAAGTGCTGGCTATTCATGTTTAAATACAACATGAGCAGTATTCAGACTTTGGAGGAAGTAAACATAAAAAGTTCCTCAGAGGACTGGACCTCTGTCTTCCATATTTCTTGTATCTTTCTAATGCCCAGTGTTTGACAGTATAGTGTCATGAGAAACTGTGATCATCCTTTCCTGTATTTATGTATTTATTTTTCTTTTTTCTTTTAAAGAGAAAAAATTTAAAACAAGATTAAAACAGAACGGTAACAATGGTTAACACATTGTAGCTTCGAGTATTGTTATCTTTAAATTAGTTATTCAGAGTACAAGATATAGGCATTTAATTGTCCGAACAATATTAGCACAAAACTTTCTTTCCAATGAACTAAGAGAAGTTAATTATTTTTGCTTTTCTCTTCTTTTCTCCTTTCCCAGTCCAGTTTCTCTTTCCTTTTGAACAGTTTCTTCCCATTTTGCAATGTTAACTGTACATTTTGTATCTTATTTACTCTTTCAGCTTCTCACACTAGGAGGCAATATGCGTTTGTACATGTGAGTATGGTTTATTTCACTTATGAGATATTTCACTTATCCTAGGTTCTTGAGGAATCTCCACACTGATTCCCGCAGTGGTTGCACAAGTCTACACTCCCACTATCAGTGGAGAAGTGTTCCTTTTTCCTAAAAGCCCCTCTAGTATTTATTATTGGTTGATTTCTTGATAATAGCTATTCTTTCTGGAGTGAGATGGAATCTCAGGGTTATTTTAATTTGCATCTCTTGAATGACCAGTGATGTTGAACATTTTTTTC
>NW_004955442.1:8700116-8725578 GCF_000276665.1 Chinchilla lanigera | reverse complement strand
GTTGTGGGGTGGGAGACTCTGTAGACATCTACTAAGTCTTTTTGTTCAAAAGTTTGGTTTGGTTCTAGTATTTCATTGTTGATTTTTTTTCTAGTTGATTTGTCTTTTTGTAATGGTAGAGTATTGAGATCCTCCAATACAATTGTATTAGTACTTATTTGATTTTTCATGTCTGTTAATATTTGTTTTATAGAGTTGGATGCACTGGTATATACTTATGATAGTTATCTCTTCCTCTTGTATTTTTTCTTTTACAAGGATACATTGACCTTCTTTATCTCTCTTAATCAGTCTTGGCTTGAAATTCACTTTGTCTGAAAATAGAATAGCTATCCCTGCTTTTTTTTGGGTTCCTGTCACATGGAGTACTGTTTTCCCTCCTTTGAATTTCAGTCTATGAATTTCTTTTTGAATTAAATGTGTTTCTTCCATACAGCATATTGTTGGATCTTGCTTCTTGATGCATTCTGCCAGTCTGTGTCTTTTGATTGGTGAGTCAATACCATTAACATGGATGGTTATAAATGATACTTATTGACTTATCCTTGTCATGTTATTTTCCTGCTGCTGGCTCCCACTTTCCCTCCACCTCTGTCTGTTTAATTGCTTGCCTTGCCTGGTGGATTTCTTCTGCTGGAGTTCATGGAGTTGTAGTCCTTGTTATCTCTTTCTAGAATGTCCTTCAAATCATTTTGGCGTGCTGAGTTGGTGGTCATAAATTTCCTTATATGTTCTTTGTCATGGAAGTATCTTATTTCTCCATCACTTTTGAAAGATAGGTTTGCAGGGTACATCAATCTGGACTGAAACTTGTTTTCCTTTAGAACTTGAAATACTTCACTCCTTGACTTGAGGGTTTGTGTTGAGACATCAGCTGTGAGTCTGACAGATAGGTTTTCCTTTATAAGGGATTTGTTTCTTTCCCTAATAGCTTTTAAAATTCTAGTCTTGTGTTGAATTTTTGGAATCTTGATTCTAATATGCCTGACTATAGATTTTCTTTTGATTGTGGTTAAATGGAATTCTGCATGCTTTGTTTATCTGTATGTTATTTTCTTTTTCCCTACCAGGTAAGTTTTCTGCTCTGACATCTGTGAAATTTTTAAAAAAATATCATTTATGCTATCTTCTGCTTTTTTCATGAACTCCAATCAATCTTAAGTTATTCTTCTTTGCCTCATCTAGCAACTGCTGGATTGATTTCTCATGGTTCCTTGATATTTTTAAGAAATCTTTCTTTTCATGATTGCCAACTGCAAGCCTGTCTTCTATATCTGAGATCCTGTCTTCACAATGGCTTAATCTGTGAAGGATACTTTTAATAGAATTTTTATTCTCCTGGATATCTGCTTGAGTCGGCCTTATGGATTCAATTTCTTTCCTACGCTGAGCATTCATGCATTCAATAATTCTCTTCATCCTCTATTTTTTTGTCTGTATCTGCTCTAGAGTCATGAAGCATGGTTTTCATTGTGGACACCATCTCTGCAATTATTTGAGAAATTATTTCTGATTTGATATTTTTCTAGAGCCTCATTCAATTGCTTTGTTGTTACCACTTCAGAGAGATGAGCTGGGTGGCTTTGGATTGTTTCACCTCATTGCTCCCTGGGTTTGCCTTTAGTGAACTTGATCTCTGGGGTTGTATCTTGTTTAAGTACCTTCTCATTTTCTTTTCTCTTTTTAGTTTAATTCCTGGGGGATGCTTGTAAATTGCCCATGTTGGGTGGCTTTATTGCTAGTATTTAGAACTCTTAGGAAAGAGTTCTCCGAGATATCTTGCAGGTGTAACTGGGTTTTGACTTTTGAGTCTGTTGCAAGATCTTATCTTTTCAATTTGTTGGGGATGGAAAGTTCTGCCTTTTTGACCCAGCCTCTGGTTCTTTGGCACTGTGCAACAGTATTTACTTTTCTTTTTTTTGGTTTTTCTCAGGTACTGGGAACCGAACTCACGACCTTGTGCTTGCCAGGCAGGCGCTTTTACCGCTGAGCTAAATCCCTGTATGCAGTATATAAGTTCTTAAGGATATCAATTTTACCCTCAGGGATTAAAATTTAAAAGGGGTTAGGGAAAAAATACAGAGGTAGAAGAAGAGGAAGAGATTTGAAGTAAGGTTGGAGGACAAAGGGGGATCACACTAACTTTGGAAAACTAGTGCAGATGATTGGAGAAAAAGAGAAGGGAGAAATAAAAACAGAACAGAACAACAACCACAAAGAGGCTAAAAACCATATTCATGCTCATACCAATACAAGATCTAACAATGAAGGAGAAAAAAAACAACAAAAACAAAAAACAAAAACAAAACCACCACCACCACCATAACAAAAACAAATAAAAAAGAGAGACAGAGAAAAAAATTGACTTTCAGGTTTGTCTCTGTGGTCACTGGTTGACAACATGTGGAGACAAAGTCCTGATCCATATTACTTTATCTCAGCAAGACAGCAGTAGCTTTTTGACAGGGTAGTGGATAATCTTATGGAGCCTGCACCTTTTGGCCTAGACCAGACTCATTTGGCCTGCAGTCATCAGTGCACCTTCCTCAAGCTTGAGCTGAGGTGGGAACTTCTAGATGGAACCAGCAACCACTCTGAGTTCTGAGCTCAGTCAGACTCTCTCCAAGATGGCTCCTAGCTAATTGCAACTTCATGTGAGATGACTTAACCCTATGCACTCACTCCTAGCTAGTGCAGTCCTTCATGTCACTGCTCCCCTCCACTGCTGTGTCTTTCCATGGAGGCCTCTGGGGTTGCAGTAATCACCATGTGTTTGCAGGTTTGATCTGCCCCTCTTGCACAGTAAATCCTGGCTCAGGGAGAAGGTGCCCTTGTTTACCTTCTTCTTTGTTGAAATTTTTCTCTTCAGTCTCTCCAAGGGCTTCAACTCATGCTTCAGATCCTTCCTAGGTCCAAGGGACCCACTTCCCTCCTCCTTATCTTCCTCACTTTGCTATATTTCAGCCTCTAGACAGCAAAGCTCACAAAGGCTCATTTTCTGCTGCTTACCACTCCACCATCTTGGTGCTTGGATCCCTTTCCTATATTTAAAAACTAAATTCATTTGAAGAGTAACTTTATGAGAAGGGTGAGCATTCCTTGAATTTTATGACTTGGGTTTAATTCTTTTGCCTGATTGCTTGGCTTAACAAAGTCAAGATTATAACAAGGTAACATCTGGACCAGCCATGGAGGGGCTTCATTTTAAGAAGAAACCCAACATTATCAGCCCTGGAGTATAAATGGGTAGCCTTTGCTGAAGCTTCTGTAACAACCAATGCCTTCGCTTCCTCCCAGACCTACTCCACTTTGCTGTTATTGGGAAAGGGACGTGCAGGTGTAACACACCTATTTTGGTAATGCGAAGCCCAGGGCAGAGAAATAAGAATACAAATTCAGGAAATGGTGTTGGTACAGAGGCCAGCCATTAGCACAGAGTTATGTGTCAGTTCAAAAATATAATAAAACTTAAAGAAAAACATCATTATAAATGATATCAGATTGAAAATTTCAAATCCACTAGTATCCCCCCACACCCCATCCAGCCTAGCTAGTGGAATGTTGGTGCAGCTGTGCAATACATTTCTTTTGTTCTTTCTACTGCTCAAAGTAATTTAGAATCCCCTGCTAGTGGACCCCCTGCTGGGGAACCCCTGCTAGTGGACGGAATCCTCTGATTTGTAGTTTAGATAACACATCTTTTAAAAGATTCAGTCTTGCAAACAATTATGCGGAGTGAAAAGGATGAGAGAAGGCCACTGGAGTAGATGTCATAGAAATCTTTCCTCTACTTCCTGTATTCTTTAGTGACAGAAAGGCTGGAATAAAAATGTAATCTTGCTACTTATTCATCTTTGTCAAAGCTTTTCTATCTTAGCTTACGACATGGGCATTTGATCCTCATAGCATGAGAGACATTCTAGGATCTCTAAAGCTGACAAATGTTCTTCATGTTATTTGAAGAACAGCAATAGGAGAGGGTGTTATGCTTACTGTAACATCTAGATTTCAGGGCCACAGCAGCATTGGCTTTATGAAAATCACTCCTGCAGGATTTTGGGGAATTGCAGAGCATTTAGATTCCTCTGCTTCCTGTGGACTTCTGTGTTGATCCTGAGCTAACTGCTTTACTGAGAGTGCTTTTTCTTAGCCGCTCCCAGAAGTTTTGCTCATAGAGGAGGAGCTCACCTATTTTTCTGCTCTGTATGGGAGAAGCTGCAGAGTGATGTAGCCTAATAACTTCAAGCAGAACTATGTAGTTAGACTGCCTGATTCAAATCCTAGTCCCATCATTTGCCAGCCGTGTGATGTTAGTTGAGTTATCTAACTTCTCTGAGCCTCAGTTCTTACCTTTTATGTAGGGATAATGATAGTATTTAGGTTTGGAGCCTGTGATGATTAAATGAGATAATCTATTTGTGATAGCATGTTAAATATTCATCCCCCAAATACTAGTTGCTAGTATCATCATCTACATTGAGTAGCTAACAAGCTGGGTAATTAGGTTACCTTTAATCCTGAACTAGGCATCTGAAGATGTTACTTTCCCTTGGAAAAGTCCTGGAAAGTGTGTCAAGGGGAAGATCTTAATGTATTCTCAATTGGGAAGAAACAATTGCCCCAAACATCATCAATGCTAACATTGTTAGAAGGAATCATGGACCCCATCTTTGGAAGGGACCCTGAGGGCACTTGCTCCTGCTTCCTAACCTCTTTCCCACATATCTGCTATCTGCTCCTATTTGAATGATGCTATCAATTATAGGTGGATGAGAACTAAGACTTCCTCAGTATCTGCTCTGTGAGAGGCATCTTCCGGTGTGGTTTTAAATGTCTCACTGAATATTCCCTTATGCCACAAGCAGTAAGCACAATTGTGCTCCAGGACACTGAGGCACAGAGAAGTTAAGCAGCTTTCCAAAGGTCACTCAGCTTGTAAGCTGCTCTCTGTTCTCCAAGCTGTGGCACTTTTCACTAGGTCTCACTGCCATCACAAAAATAAAATGAGTTTTGTCTATGTGAATAATAGCCTTAGAAATGGGGGCATGGTGGTCACAGCTTGGATTTCAGTAGAAAGCTACTTTTGATGTCCACTTACGACTCCATTTAAAGCTTGTCCCCTACATTCTTCACTTTCCCAAAGGCTAGGGGAGCAGTTCATAAAGCAACCTTATCCCGTGTTACACTTTCTCAATGCAAGGGTCAAAACCCTCTGTACCTAGGAAATAACCTCATAAAGTGAGTTTCTTTCTGAAACCTAGTGGATAATAAATATCCTTTATGCCTTTCTTTGTAGCTTCTGCCTCCTCGGTCTGAGCCAGATGGAAACAGCCCCTCATAAGGATCTTTTTAAACCTGCTTGAAGGGTCCCACTCCTTGTTGTAAGAGGTAAAGATACTGGGAGAAAAGAGTTTGACATCAGAGACAAGAGGACTTTGGTCTCAGCTTGGGTACTTCCTGCTATCCAGCCTTGGGGGAATCACTTGTGTTCTCTGAGCCTTCTCTGTAAAGTTAAGGAAATTTTACTCATTTTGCATGGGTTTATCTACCAGGTTCCAGGTACTCTGCTGGGCACAGAGACTCAGATATGAGTAAATACGACTGTGGTCTTATTTGAAAGACCCTTTTTGCTCATGATAGTGGAGTTAGGAAACAGAGAAAGAACAATCTCACTACTGAGCAGATAAAATTAAAATAGAGCAAAAGCCCACAAATAGAAGCAACAGTATGCCATGGAATACATAATAGGGAGGTTTCACTATATTTGGAGGAGTAGTTAAGGTCCTAGGATGAGAGTCAGCTAGGACAAAGTAGAAAGCATTTCAGATTGAGAAAATGGCATGTTTAAACGGCCTTCCATGCAGAGCTATCTGTGGAAGAAATGAAATGGCACACAGATTGCCTACTGTGACTTTGGGGGCATGACAGACTTACAGTATGCCCTGCTACTGGTGAACCACAGTATTTCCTTCTCCTGTGCCAGAACTGGCGCTAGATCATGGCGTGGGCAATTCCAGGATGGAGAACCCACTCAGCTGCCCTTATTAGTTGCACAGTATTGGTTCAGGGCCCCATGGGCACTCAAATCTGCAGATGTTCATGTCCCTTATATAAAATGGTGCAGTAATTACCTATGACCTATGCACCCATATATTCTAAATCATCTTGGGACAACTTACAGTACATATGCAATGTAAATCTTATATAAGCAGTTATTATACTGTATTGTGTAGGGACAACAATAGGAAAAGAAGTCTGTCTATGTTTGATATCACTGCAGTGGTTGGTTATGAAGTCCAAGTATATCAGGAGTGCTTTATAAAAGGCAGCCATGATGATGAGTAGGAGGAAGCAGTAGTGGAGGTGCTAAAGATGCCCTCAGAAAGTTTCCACCGTGGATGACACTGACGGAAGTCACATTCTTGCCCCTTTGCCTCCATCCTCCTTAGGCAGCGTTATAAAAATCCTCACTGCCGAATGTCAGGAGCCTGCTCAGAAAGCTTCCCCTTTATCTTCCTGTCACAGAGCTTTGTCTCCAGAAACCATTTGCTTATCATGGTCTCCCTCCCTGTACTTCAGTGAGGGCTCATCCTACAAAGGCCGTCGCAGAAACGTTTCTTGTATTTCTCTCAGAAATGTTGTTCCTTTCTCAGTAGCCTGGGTTATCGCTGCCCATTGTCTGGGCCCACACAAATGCAGCCTTAATGGGAGACGCACTGGGCAGAGGGCGTTCTGTCTGAATGGTGTCTTTTTGCTGCTGTCAATGGGTCTCAGGAGCCATTTCAAAGCTCCTCATTCACTGACACAAATGGGCCCTTAGATAGTCTCTGTCTTACCTATTTCCAGGCTTGTCCTCAGTGACAGTGATGTCCTATCAACTCCCAGCATCCTTCCCATGGCTCAGAGGAGGCTCAGGGATCTGAGCAGGGACTGTGGCCTCAGAAAGCAAATGAGCAGACACACAAAGCCCTTACCTGGCAGCCATAGACAACAGCTCTGCAAGAGGCTGGGAGAAGCTGAAAACAGCACAGAAGAGACATGACCAGCTTTGAGCTCACACAGTGCTGGTTTCTCCTCTGCTTGGCTTAGACCTAAAATGTCCCCCTAGTCTCAAACATTTAAAGCAGAGTGGGTCATGGAGGTGCTGCCCTTACAGTGGAAACAACCATAGATGAGTTCGGTAGCAGAATGTGCTGTTTGGATGTGAGGGCTTGTTGGAAGAGGTGGTCACTGAGGCATGACCTGGAAGGTGTATTCTTATCCCTGGCTTTTCCTTTTGCTCTCTACTTCCTGACCACCATGGTTTGAACAGCTTTCTTCTGCTACGTTTCCTGCGTTGGAGCCAGCCAGCTATGAATGAAATCCTCTAAAAACCGTGAGCCAAAATAAACTGCTTTAAGGTGTGTTATGTCTCAGTGATGGGACAGTGAGTAGTACACTATCCAACTTCTGCAAATAACACTGCATGTGACACACTTAGTTCCCTTTGCCTTACTAAGACTCTTTCCTTGTATGTCATGTATTATAGTTAGTACCATTGTGCCAAATGCTTTACATGGAGTAGCTCAATTGACCCTCACCAAGTCCAGGATGGGGAAGGTATTCTCATTAGTATCATTTTATAAACAATGATATTGAGGCTAAGAAGTTAAGTGACTTTGGCAAAGTCACAGACAGATTCATTGGAAGCCAGGACCGTGAAACTCAGTATCCACTAGTTCCTACCTTCACTTATCTTTTTTCATAAACTGTGACTCTTGCAGGTTCCCAAGGTAGAGCATATAATGTTGGGCTAAGCCATCAACTGGAATATGCAATCCAAATTTCAGTTTTAGGCTCTCAGCCATGATCATGGTCAATAGGAACCACAAAAAGAAGTCAAAGAAAGATTTTGATATTAACAAATACATTTAAATAAATTCCTCATATTAACTTTATTTCTCTGTAGTGATTAGGGAGGGCAATGTTGGTTACTGCATTAGATAAACCTTGAGGTTTCAGCAGCTTAACACCACAAAATTGTAATTCTTATTCACAAAACAAGACACAGAGAGACACACAGCCTCCACAATTACCATGGCAGAAGAGTGTTATAACATGAGCTTCCTCCCAAATGCTTCCTCCAAATATGATATAACTCCGAACTTCAACAGTGGTAATCATTCTCACATTTCATTGGCCAACAGTGGTCACATGGCCTATCTCAGCTGCAAGGGAGAGTGGGAAATGCAGAAGGATGCAGTGATTCTGGTCCAGGCTCCATCAAAGTTCTTTGACTCAGTCATCACCTGGCTCACATCCAATCCTCACCTCAACTAGCATTTTATTTTCTGTACTATAGGGAAGCTGATTGAAGAAGTAGTTGGGACTGAGAAGTCCTTCAAGAGAGTTGAGTGACACATGAGAATGCCAGGATAGTTAGTCAAGATCTCTAGGTCAGGAAGGCAGCTCAGTCAGAACAACAGAGCTCAGTAGTTGGGATTATTTCTGAGAGAGCAGTTCTTGTTGAAGTGAGTCACAACGTGGTTCCCTCTCCCCTCTAGTAGAGTGCTACCAGCATCCTACATCTTTGGGTGGCAGCAAAAGGAAAAATTGAATTTGAAAAGAGGAAAAGGTGTGGAAACTTCTACTGGAAACTAATTGCAATAACATACTCACGAATTTTGAGAATTGGGAGAATCATGTTTGCTTCATAGTCTATCTGGAAGAGGAGATTTCCACTCTCACAACTCTATGACTGCATGGCTTGTCCTAGCATGCACCCAGCATTCTAAGAGAATCTTCCAGATTTGACAGCATCTTCAAAAATTTGGGGAAATTTCAAGGCCAATGTGAGAATTCTACCTCCACAACTCTATACTGAGAGTTTCTTGTATAGGAGACGTCAGGCAGAGGATGGAGGGAGGGCTGAGAAAACTCCCTGGAGACCCCTTTGTCCAGGGAACTTGGTCTTTTATATTGGAGCTAAAAGTGAAAGCAAGAGAGATGGATAAATATGTCAGTTGACTTCTCTTGTCACGAGACTGATCATGCTTTTTGCCTTCTTCTTTCTTTTTTCTGAGGAGGAATGATTCCAGTTAAAAGCAGTAAAAAACCAAAAATCATTCATACACACACAATCAGAATCCCTATAGGAACATAAATTCTACAAAGTTTACAGGAATCAGTCTGCTATATATGTCCTCAGCTTTATAACTCTTCTACCTGTTGATGCAGTAATTTCGCTTTCAAGAATTTATCAAAGGGAAATAACCACAATGAAAACAAATTAGGTATATGTAAGGATGTTCAAGAAAGGATTATTTGTAATAGTGAGACCTTGGAAATAATTTACATGTCCAAAAGGAGAACAGAATGGTAATTATGACATATCCTTATGACAGTAGGATATAGTTACTGAAAATAATGTTTCAGATTCTTTTTATGATATAGGCAATGCCTTCCTGAGCTCTGCAATTTATATGCTGTGTAGAAATCACACATGCTAATAAAATAAGATTGCAAAAACAGTATTTAAATGGTAACAATAATACAAGGAGGGATTATGGTTGATATTTTATTTTATTTCTTCAAATTTTCCCTTATCTTTTAAATTTTTTCAATAAACATATATTGCTTTTAAAATTTTAAGAAGCAGCAAATAAAAATTACACATATTTTGGAGTTGCATAATCCTCCTTAACTGGAAAAGCCGTTCTCTGTGCTGAGAATCAAACCCAGGGTTTCATTCATGCTAAGCAAGTGTTCTACCACTGAGCCATATTCCCAGCCCCAGTTTTGACAAAAATAACACATACATCCTCAACCAAGGGTTGATTTTACAACGAAGATCCCTGGTAAAAGTGGTGCTGAGGGTTTTAGCAAGAGGGCATAAGGACAGAGAACTGGTGTGGGATGTGTCTCTCTTCTTCTCAGTGACAGGAAAGCCTACCTGGCCCCAGGGAATGACACTGTGGCGCACCTCTTCTCATATCCACGCATACACTTACAAATTCAGCAAACGTGTATTGAACAAATACCGCATGCCAGAGATTGCCTATGCCCCTGAATTTCAATATTCAGTGTTGACAGATTGCTTTTGTCCATAATAATGAAATGATTTGTGAATTCCCCACAAGGCTACTTAATCAGCTGTATGATCCACTGCAATTATTTGTATTCACTTCACTAAGTCAATCAATGTTTGTTAAACTCACATGGAGTTGGGCACCAGCTCAACTCTAAGATGTTTGCAAATGGTAGAATACATTAAACTTACTGTGTACTTGCTAGAAATGCAAATTTATGGGCCCAATTTTGGGAAATTTTGATTTAATGGTTGTGGATATTTGGGAGACCCAGTTTTAAAGTTGCTTTTGTTTGCTCTATTAATACTAACAAATCAATTCAGCAAAGTTGCAGGGTACAGAATCAGCTTTCAAAAATCATTACTTTACTGTATGCCAATAGTGAATTGTGTGAAATAGAAGTCAAGAAAGCAGTTCCATTCACAATAGCTACAAAAATTACCTGCAGTAATACAAAGAAATGTAACTAAGGGGGTTAAATATATCTCCAGTAAAAACTATAAAACACTGATATAAGAAATTGAAGACATCACACACACACACAATGGAAAGGCATTCCATACTCATGGGCTGGAAGAATCCATATTATTAAAATGTCCACATTTCCCAAAGCAATCTTCAGATTTAATGCAATCCTTATAAAAATATTAAGAACTTAATATCTTTCAAGTTCTTTGACATTCTTTAAAGAAATAGAAAAGAAACCTGAAATTTATGTGGAACCACATACACACAAAATCAAATAGTCAAAGCCTTCTTGAGCAGAAAGAACAAAGCAGGAAGCATGACAACACTTAACTTAAAAATCTACACAGAGAACAATGGAATGTGATAGAGAGCCTAAAAGTAAAGCCTCATTTCTACAACAAAGTGGTTTTTGACAAATGTGCTAAGAATAAGGGCTAGAGGAAGAACAGTCTCCCATTAAATAGTGCTGGGAGGACTGGCTATTCAAATGTACAAATGTGAAACTCAAACCCATCCCTCACCAGTTTTAAACAAGGCCCCAGGTGAGAGATGCAAGCAGTCTTGAAGCACATTTGGAAAACTCTACCCTGAGTAAACTAGAAAATAAGAACACAAGGACAAAACCATCTCTATAGGAGCTTAAATGTAGAGAGCACACAAATAACTGCTAATTTAATGGAAAAATTTAATAATATAAAAGTAACCTCATCACAACAATAAAATAATGGCTATCTTTAAGACTTACTATGAACTAGGAATTAGATGAAACACTTTAATTGTTCCATATAACCCTTAAAGTGCACTATGGGCTATTTATTTTTATGCCCATTTTAAAAATGAGAAACAGTTTAACTTACCCTTGATACACAGTTGAGATATGGTGCCTCCAAGGAACAAATTCAAGGCTTCCACCACTACTGCTTGTGTTATTAATCAGTTAAACTGACCCATTTGCTGTTACACTGAGCTAGCAAATGATTCCCATCGAACATATCAAGAGCATAGGTGCACTTGAAGGACTTGGGAAGCCATTGGGAAGATGTGTTAGACACCCATGCTGAGTCTTCAAGGTGAAGCCAGATAAGGCAGGCAAAGAAAGGGGAGGTCAGATATGATCAGACAGCAGTGTGGCCTATTTGAGAGGCTGCCTGAATGCAAGAAATGGCTGTACTATGATAAATTCTGTGTGGGTATGGAAATAGTGCTGGGAAAAGTAATGTTGGGGCAGGATTGCAAAGTATTTTCTACCCCCTCTTAGGGAGTTTGGATCTTGTACTCTAGGGAAAGGAAACAGGGAAGGGAAACTTTAGCTTTAAGTTTTAGAGTGATCCATTTATTGGGAGTAAAGACACAGAACTGTCATTGTTTACAGTAATACGATTATTGAACCCTGGAAATCCATCTGAAAAAAATCTTAAAACTAATGAAAAGGGGCAATAAAATGGCTACACAAGAAAATAAATATTTAAAAATTAATAACTTTGTTATACATTAACAATAAACAGAAGGGCCGCTGGACTATAGCTCAGTGGCACAGCACCTGCCTGGCAAGTGCAAGGTCCTGAGTTCAATTTCTGGTACCAACCCCCTCCCCAAACAAAAAATCCAATTAACAGAAAACACAGTGGAAAACAGTACTGTTCTCTCATGGTGCAAAAATAATTTTTAAAAAATCCTTAAGGAATAAACTTTAGCTGAAGAAAATTACAAAAGTTTCCTGAGGAACATTAAGAAATCCTTTGATTTAATATAGAAACATACCGTGTTCTAAAAAGGCAAGACACCATTTTATAAATAGACTCTTTGTTAATTTACTGGCTTAATGTAATTATGATATAAATCTCAGTGGAACTTTTTTTGGGAAACTTGGCAAAGTGATTTTTAAAATGCATTTGGGCACATAAATAGGTGAAGACAGCAAAGGGAAAAAATTAAATTAACAAATTAAGATTATCATATGTTTAATACCTGTGAGTGATAGTGGTGCAATAAGTTTGAAAGTGCAGTATGACTGCAAAAAGAGAGATGAATGGAACAGAAAAGAGACAAGCAGCAAAGGTGAATAGCATGCATGCGCACACGCAGAGGAGGTAAATGCATTAGAGGTGCCATTTCAAAGTGGTAGGGACCATAAGGACTATTCAATCTGTAGTGCTTGAAACTGTGTTTAACTGTTTGGGAAAAACTAGACTGTTCTCCAGCTAAGGCAATATACCAAACAAAATCCCTGGTGGCTGAACTTGCCCTTCTCTCTTAGTTTATAACTTGCTTCCTCCAGCCACATGGGTGGTGCAGCTCTCTTGTGTTCCTTTTGGTGTACTGCTCCTGCAGTGACTGTGGTTTTCTGTTTGACTCCACAACTAGACCATGAAGTCTCAGGAAGGGAGTCACTTTGTCTTATTCATATTTGCATGCTCTCAAATACAGCAATTGCTTGACACATTTTGCTGTGTAAATGGATAAATAAGTCTCCATGAAGTTACGACCTTTTGGTCCTAAGCTGTATATGGACAGAATGGCTGCACTTTACAATCCCCAAACTCTGTAAGTCATGCTTCAAATATAACCCTCAACCAATACTAGTGGAGCACAAGAATTACAAACACATTAGCAGTGTTTTCCTTTTTCTCCAACTTATTGTTGGACTTTTGTATTTTTGTGATCATTGTTGCTATCTTCTGAACTATTGCTCTTATCTTTCTTGAGTGCAGTTTAATTAGATCATGGATAGGACAGGTGCTGTTGGAGAAAACCACTTGAGTATCTGAGAAACTTTTGTTCACTTTTTTATTCAACAAATGTAATAATAATTTGTTCCATGCTAAACAGTGTCCCAGAGACCACTGGATGGTCTAAATTTGTGGAGTTTTCTATGTATTGTCCCTACTTTTGCTCTCTCATTTTCTCTTTTTTTTCCCCAATATTGGGGATAAAGCCCAGACATGCTGTACAACTGAGCTAAATCTCCAGCCCTTTTATTTTTATTTTGAGACAGGGTCTTGATAAGTTTCCCAGGCTGGCTTCCTGAGTAGCTGAGATTACGGGTGTACTCCACCATGCCTTGCTTCTTTCTATTTTCTGAATATAGACAACCATTAGTTTTTGTTGCTGTTGTTTTTTGAGACAGGATCTTGCTATGGAATTCAGGCTGGCCTCAAACTTACTAACTCGTGGTAATCTGTCTCAACCTCCTGAGTGCTAGAATTACAGGCTTGTGCCATCACATCTTGTTAAGTATTCTTGAGTTATTTCTATGTTTTTGTTTTTCTTCCTTAGGCCCATAAGAAAAAAAGATACATACCACTGAAGTTCTTCACATGACAATATTCTTTATTTGATGGGGCCTCTTCTGGAAATTGCTGTGGTGGATCTAAAGAGGTTTTTCTGCTTCAGCTGGGTAGCAGATCAAAACTCCAAAGCATTCAGGAAGCAAGTCCCTAGTATGTTAGCTTAGTGACATTAAGCCTTGTTCCCCCTCATGTATTTCATTCTCATAGTATAACTTTAAGAGACAGGGAATATTCTTGAGATCATTAACATAAGCCAATGGAATTTCTGATCTATTATTATACAGTACATTTAAAAGAATTTTATTTTCTCTATTTTTATTTAATTTTAGTGGGTTTATTGTCATCGGGATCAGTTTTATTTTTTTATTCCTGCATTTTTTCTATGTTTAAAATTATTACAAAATATAAAGTTCAAAAATATTTTAATTAAGTACAAAGCATTTCATATAAACCAAAAGAGGTGCAGAGAGTAATTTCACAGGAAAGATAAAAAGGGAACTAAATTAAAAGCATGGTAATTTAAAATGAGTATTGAAGAGCACAAGCGTTATAACCAAATTTCCTGGGTTTAATTTCATCCTCAGCCTTTATTAGCTGTAGGATCCATAACTTTTCTTTGCTTTATTTTTATCAACTACAGAACCAGGATAACATTAATAACAATCTCTCAGTTTTATTTTGGAATTAAATAAAATAAACCATAGCAAGTGCTTCATATTGGTTGATCCATAGAAATCTCTGATTTGTTCGCTATTTAAAAGACTTCATCACTAATACTTTCTTGGCAAATCAAATTTTCCTAGACAAAATTTTGCACTTTGTCAGGAATATTTTATTATTCCAAAAATTTTGTTCAAGTCTTTGCCATGCATAGTTTTAGCTGTTATCAGGTTTACTTTCTCTTAATCATTCTACCAAATCTAATTGTTTCCTCTGGTCATTTTATTTTTCTTTTGTAGGTTCAGTATCATCAAAAAAGCAGTGATTCTTTAGCCAACTTTTCCGCTATAACAAATTTCATCATGTGCGGATTGAGCAGTTGTCAGTTTTAGTTTGTGTTATATATTTGTATGGGTTATATATATTACAAGTTAGATAAAAGGCTAATGGTGTCTTACTCATTCCTTTCTTGCACTGCAAAATGCTCATCTGAAAAGTAGATGTTTGGATGTGACTGTACCTAAGAGTCAAAATGGCAAGCTGTAAAAGTTGCTCTGCATCTGAGTCCTCATCTGGGGGAGTGACAGGACACACAAATAGTTACTGCGTAAAGGGCCCTAGCTTTGAGTTTGATAGTCTTGTACTGTATTTTTCTCATGGCTGAGCACAATACTCAACACCTACAATGCTAAAGAAGAAAGGGTTTTTAAATTTTTTTTTATTTTAAAGACAGTAGTAAGAAAAAGAACAATAGCAGAATGCCAACATCACAGACATAAACAAAATAAAGCAAGAACCTTAAAAATGATACAGGGTTTCAAAACAAAATGATAGGAATTAACAGTGGTTGTTATATTGCATATTGTTATCTGAGGAAGAAAGATTTATTTTGGCTTACAGTTTGTAGAGGTTTGGTCTATAGTCATCTGGCTCCAAGGCAGGGGGCCATGGCAAAATGGCATGGTAGAGGAGAAACAGCTCACACCTGGTGGTTGGAAGTGGAGAGAGACTGAAGAAGGAGAGAGAGAAATACACCCTTCCAGCCATACCCCAATAACCTACCTCCTACAACTAGGCTTTCCCTCACTATGTCATATTTAACTTTAAACTGATCAGTGGACTAATCTATCAGTGACTATCGATTAGTCCTGTGATGAGTATCATGCCTCCATGATCCAATCAACTCCCAAAAGTCCCACCTATGATTGCATGAAGCTTTGGAGCTTTAACAAGCCTTGATCTTAAATCCCAGTTCTACAGACCTATTCAGCATAGTGTTGAATAAGTCATTTGACCTTTCAAAGTTCCCCTTAGTTACACTGTGGGAGTGAGGTTCACATCTAGAATTTTAAGGATTGAGGGAGATAATATATGGAGTATGTCCTCCCTAGTGGTAGACAGTGGGTGTTCAATAGTTACAAAGTCCTGATGACTAAAATCCTCTGACCTATTCTTTCCAGTAGAAGTTCCTGTGATGATGAAAATCTTCTTTATGGATATTATCCAAGATTGTTCCTATCAGCCACATGGGACAATTAAACACTTGAAATATGGCCAGTGTGAATGAGGAACTGAATTTTTAATTTAATTTAAATTTGAGTAGCCACATATAATTTTGCTTCAAGATTGAACTGCATATTTGTAGACCTAAACAGTACCAAAGGTCCCTCCAAAACATTTTCACAAATATCCTTAAATATATTCCTGCTGAATCTTGTAGACCCTTCTGAAATTAATCAAAAGTGATGGTCAGATATCAAAACTTTAGAACTCAAATGATTTTATGAGAAGCCTAAAATTTGACCTCTCTGTTTCGCATGTGGGATAATATTTTGTGACCTGCTTTGCAGACCTGGTACAGTAGCTAGAGGATGGTAAAAGTAAACTTCCGAATACAGATTGCCAAGGGTGGGCTAGCAAAAATTTTGCCCATGTTTCTACAATTTTTAGGTCTAATTCTTTCTTTGATTTCAGAGAAATCCCTTTGCTACTTCTGGCCTCAAGGCTGCTTGACTGACGGCTCAATCATTTGTTGATAAATATGCACTGAAAACCCACTATGTCTCAGGCACAGCATCTGGACATTGGGGAAAAAATAAAAAACCACAACTTCTCCATTGTTAAACGCTTTAATTTACAGGGATACCCAGTGCCTTAGATACCCTAATTCCATGCAGAACCATGTTCTAAATAGTACAACTAGAAAATCACCCAAAACTTAGTAGATAAAAATGACAATTGAGTATCTTTTGTTTCTCTCTGGATCAGGAATTAGAAAGCAGCTTGGCTGGGAGGGCTGGTTTGGGGTCTGTTGGGGGTTGTAGTCATACGGTGACTAATGTAGGGACCATCCTGAAGATTTCTTCCCTTATATATTTATAGGGATCAAAGAGGGAATTTCTGTCACTCCCAGGACCCTGACATGGAGCACAGCCATGCAAAGAAGAATTAGGCAAGGAGCCCCCAGACCAGGAATTTGGAAGCTCTGGATGTCATCAAGTCACCCGGAAGTATTTAAGAACTCTTCAGCCAACTGTTGTTCCAGACTAGCATCAGGAGCTATGATGGAGCATCTATTTTCATTTTGTATTTTACAAAAGCCTAGGAACATTACTAAATACCATATCATCAGTAGACCTTCATAATGGTAGTGTGGATATTGTATAGTTTAGAACAATAAGAGCTGGCCTTATTGAACACTTATTATGCACCCAACACTGTGCTAAGGATTTTACCTGCACCGAGTCAGTTAATAGCCACAACAACACTGTAAGTGAGCTACTTTTCTTTCCTCATCAAAGGAGACAGGCTCAGAGATAGGAGGTAACTTGCCTAAGACCATACAGTGAGCCAGGGTAGAACTAGGATTGAGAGTAAGAACTTGGGGGTCAGGCAGACCTGAGTTCAGATTCAAGCTTTGTCATTGTCTATCTGTGTGATTCTCACCAAGGCACATCAGTTCTTTAAGTTTCAATCTCCTCATCTGTAAAATGGAATAAAAGTATCTTCCTTAGAGGGCTGCTGGCAGAGCAAATGGAATGCTTCATGCAGGGCCCTTTACAACAGCACTTGATGCAGAGTAGTCCTAAAAGAGGTTGGTGCTTCGACTATCCCTGCTAGTTTGGAATACAGACACTATTTGTAAATATAAGGTCATCATACACAACTACTAGAAAAAAAACTCTTTTCTATCCCCTACACTGACATTCTCGGAGCTTAGACAAGCAAGAAGGGGATGACTGGCTTACAGGAATGCCCGCAAAATCAGATTGAAAACTTAAGGGAGGGGTGTCAACTCACCCTTCAGTCTTGATGCCCTTGTGTTTGCTGAGAAGGGAAAATATTTCTATAAAGATAAGGTAAAGGGGCTTCAGTATCCACTCTGATATGCTCTCCTGGCTTTAAAAATACATTCTCTTATGGTAAGCAGTAGTTTATCACAATGTCTGGATTTGACAAACTATAAGGAGACGGTTTATCAGATGATACCTTTTTCATGAGTGACATTTAATATTCTGGCTATAGGAATGGGAGCCTGCATTTCAAGCATTTGCATAACTGAAGCAGATTATTAAATAATACATTTTAAAAGGTCGTACTATTGACCGAACTGAGGTGGGCGTGGTGTGGATCTGGCGGATGGTACTGCAGTCAAGTTCCACGTATGGTCTGTGAGCTCCAGACCCTAAAGAAACCACCACAGAGCTGAATCACAAGACTCACCAGACTGACTCAAACAAGCTTTGGAAGCAGGAGTATATAGTTCGAATCTTGGGTTTACCACATTTCCAATTTATGACCCTGGACATAGTATCTAGCCCTCCTTGAGCTTCACATTTGTCCTTGGTAAATTAAGAATAGGAACAGCAGCCTAGTAAAACTGCCTTGTGGATGTGCTAAAATAATGCAGGCAAAGCGCTATAGCATTTGCTATCAAGAAAGTGCTCAATTAATGTGTATAAACATCAAATTTTCTTGCTCTTCATCCACCTCTCTCAGTTTCATCTTCAATAATGAGAGCATTGAATTCAAGGGTTTCCAAGTTTCCTTTCAGCCTAAAATAATCTGGGTAAATGCCCGATTCTGAGCTCTGAGACACAGATGAGCCATGTAGGTGTGAAACTAAGACAGGTGGGCAGGAGTTAGGCATGTGAGGGTGTGAAGTTGAAAGACAGCAGCAAAATCAGAGGAGCAGCTTACAAGTGGATAGAATCAAAGATGCACTAAAATAGAGACCCTTCTTTTATGGGACATAATGAGCTCCTCTGCTGAGGAATTTCAGAGCTAAAGAAATCAGATAACAGAATAAGCTCAGTAGATTCATAATAGGAGGTGGAATAAAGGCCTGTTCTTATGAAGTATGAGACCTGTGCTAAACAGGCAGGTCTAGGGGGAGAGTTCTCATCTTCGATCAACAATACTGAGAATGGAGATGTGTTAACCCAGGGGTCACGAGGTTAAAAACATACATAAGAACACTGAGATTTTTTGCATGTTTGTGGGAGGTCCTACTCTAAGCACATGATATGCAATAAGTCATTCCTGATGTCACTTTATAACGCAAGCACCAGTGTTAACTCAGGTGTACGAAATGAAGTGGCCCAAGATCAAAGAGCTAATAAAAGGCAGCATGAGATTCAGATAACTGGCTTCAGAGATTCTGCTCTTAATTTCTGCTCCTGCAAGGCATGGGGAGAGATGGTACATCTACTAGAGCCACAACAAGCTTAGGCTCAAAATAGACTTGCTTGGTTACCCAGCAATATCCAGCATCTGTGCTGCCTACATAAAATCCACATTTGTTTGAGAATGGTTATATCATGTTATCATGCAATGGTCTTTCTACCTAAGGAGACCTGTGGGGTCAATAGATTAGCAATCTGCAAACCTAGCTTGCTCTGACTATAGGCTAAGGAGGTGGAAACTGTCTGTGGGACCCTGTTCACGGTAGGACCAGGTAAGTGTCATCTCTAACAAAACTCCATGTAGGGGATTTGTTCCCCTGTGGGTCTAGTTTCCAAAGAGAAGGTTACTGTGAGATCATAAATTACACAAATGTCGGTACTCTGATTCTACTCTCAAATAAAACTCCAAATTTCCACCAGTGATTGAAGAACAGGAAGAATGATCCTTTTGTTTCACACCCTTTTTGAAAAAGATTTTATAGAATTGCAGGAAGAAAAACAAAGTTTGATAAATCAAACCAATTTGAGGCCTAAGAATTGGGTTTGAGTTTTCATTCCATTCATTTTAGCCCTATGAGCTTGCCTGTCCCACAGGAGTGGTTCATGAATCAAATGATAATGCACACACGTTGTAATATGCAGAACCAAGCGGGCCCCTCAGAGGCTGAGGTCAGCAGAGAGAAGCAAAGTGGGTCATCTGGAGCCTGCCCCTTCCAGCCCCAGACTCCAGAAGAGCCTAATTACTTCCCTTGGCTTAGCTTAAAACTTCATTTGAAAAACATGATACTACTCCTTAAAACAGATTGAAAAACAGTGGTAGATGTCAAGGTGCATTGTAAATGTTCAAGCAGTGCTTCTTAAATTTTAATGTGCATACAAATCACCTGGGGTTTGTTAAGATGTACATTCTGCTTCAGCAAGTGTATTAGCTTCCTGTGGCTGCCATAACAAATTACCAAACCCGCTGGATTAAACCAACAGAAATTTGTTCTCCCACACTTTCAGAGACCAGAAGTTTAAGATTAAGATGTCAGCAGGGTTGATCTTTCTATAGTTTCTAGGGGCAATCTGTTCCATGCCTTTCTCTCAGTTCCCGGTAGATGTTGGCAATTTCAGAATTCCTTGGTTTATGGACCTGACACTCCCATCTTTCTATCTGCCTTTATACAGCCTTCTTCCCTGTGGATTTCTGTGTCCTGTTTCCTACTATCCAGGCACCAGTGTGTATGAATTCATCTTAAATTAATTGCACCTGCAAAGACACGTATTCTAAATAAGGTCACTTTCCTAGTACACCTAAGATACCAGGTAGATATATCATTTTTGGGGAGGGGCAATTGTATTCACTACAGTGGGTGTCTGTATATCTAACAAGTTCCTAGGTATTGCTGGTCCAAAGACCTCACTTTCAGAAGCAAGGCTTGAAACAAGATTGTCTATCTGTGGCAGTTCAGATGGGTTATATACAATGTGGGTACATGCCCAGACCTTCTGTAGATTACAAAGCTTATTAGCCAAAATTCCCAATCTTTTGAAGAAAACATGGTGAGTACACGGGTAGGTGTAGACATAACATGGCCTGGATAAAAATTTCTCAGCTCTCTGCCCTTTAATATGACACTTGGTTATGGAAGGGAGGTCATAACCAGAATGTGAAAACAGCACAATCATTTCTGTGCTGTTGTCTCTTGATTCTTGGGCCTACATAACCCTCCTCCGCCCCTAGAATAACCTACACTAAAAATACAGTAGTTCTATTTAAAGGGTTGGCTATCCTGGGTGCAGTGGAACATGCCTATAATCCTCCATTCTGGGAGGCTGAGTCAGGATGGTCAAAATTTGAGCCCAGCTTGGGCAACTTAGTGAGATCGTATCTCAAAATAAAAAATAATAAAAAGGCTAGGGCTGTTGCTCAGTGTGAAGGCACTGTGTCCAATTCCCAGTCTTGAAAAAAAAAATGAGGAGGATATTTACAAACATCCTTGTTATTTAACTAAACCCACAGTAGCAAAATCATACACACATGAGAGAATTCAGTCAGTGTTCTGTTTTCACAAACTTGAGTTAACTGCTTACCTTCAGATCTTGGCTCTGCCACTTTCTATCAGCTCTATGACCTTAGGGAACTTTACTACCTTTTCTATTTCAGTTTTCTTTTCTGAAAATACCAGGAAAATAATAGTATTTATTTCATAGAGCTGTTTCAAATATTTAAGAGCTAAAGTATAGGAAGCAATTGGATTAGTGCCTAATAAATCCTCCAAAACCTGTGGCTACTGTTGGTATTGTATTTAGTATTATTATGATGTTGGTGTAGTCCACTCCTGATTCTGATTTAATACTACCTTCCTATCAGGGTTTTTAAATAGAGAGTTTGGTCCAGGGACTGTGATAACAAAATCCCATTTCATCATACCTTTGAATATTTCATTTCATTTTTTTTATTTTAAAAATAAAAGGAGGAAAACATTAACAGACAGACAACATTTTACAAAATAGCAAAAGAACAGTACAGACAATATGGAGTTACAAACAAAGTGGTAGGGAATTAACAATGCTTGTTGTATTACATATAGATATCTTCAAAGTGGCTTCTCATGAAAACAGATATAGACATGCAATACTGATCAGCCAAGGACTCATTGACAGTTTCTTTCAGCAAAGAAATAGAAGACAGTAGAACAACCATTAATATTTCATTTCATGTTTTATCTGTTGATGTAATTTGTACCTTGGCTCATCCTCAGAAGGATGTAAGACAGAACAGTGCTCCATAATCCTTAACATGTGCTATTTTAGGCCTTCTCTTGATTGTTTTCTGACCTGATTCCTTTGCATATATGAGATGCCTATAGACACTTCATTCCAAATGCTACACAGATGAGATTGCAATGTCTCCCAATCCTCAGCTTGACAGTGAGAAATGGAAGAAATATGACAACTGAGCCCAAGAACTGGTGTGGATAAGGAAGCTTTGACTGAGCTTCCCTGGAAATCTCTATCTTCAAAGGAATTTGCTATAAATGACAACCAGGAAGACCCTGTGCTGCAGGGGGAAGCACCTAGCAGCATCCACATATTTGAGCCACCATGTCTTTCTCCTTCCCTGGTAAAGGTTAAGATCAAACTGTATAGTTTTCTATTTACTCACAATTCTTCCTTGAATGTACAGAATTTGAGGGAATAATGTGTTAGTCCTTCCACTAAGCTTTAAATATTTATAAACAGAAATACCATGTTTCCATAATAATAAAATCTTTAATGTGTGGTCACAAATTGTCTAGTAAGCATAATATAGGCATGCTCTATGGAGTTTTACATCTAATCGTCATAACAACACTGTGAATTCAATATTATTGTCCTCATTTCCCAGTGAGACAAATACATTTTAAAGAAGATACTTACATTTCCCAAGGTCACAGATTTAGTATCTCACTGTACCTGTTTTATTCTTTGGTATCTGACACAAAACCTTTATGTGGTAATATAAAATACAGTGGTTTTCAATGTGCATTTGCAATATAATGCATAAAACACTCCATGTACATAGTCAACTCTTTGTATCCCTGGGTTCTGTACCCATGGTTTCAACTGACATGGAGTGAAAATATGTTTTAAAAACTGCATCTGTATTGAACATGTAAAACCTTTTTTCTTGTCATTGACATACAAACAATTCTGAAAAAAAATTCACATAGCATTCCTGTTGTGTTAGGTATTAATGATGATTTAAAGTATGAGGTCTGATAAAAATACAGTGAATTTTTAATTTTAAAAATATTATAGGAAAAAAATTACTGAAAAAGACAAATTGCCATTAATCTTCTTCAAAGTACTCTCTACTACTTGGAACACATTTATGCCATCATCTTTGCTACATTCTGAAGCAGCTGTGGAAGTTTTGTTTCACAGGTGTTTTTACAGGTGTTTCTGTTTTGCCTACCTTTCATCTTGGGTCATTTCAAAACATTAACCTTTCATGATCATTTTCACTTTGAAAAGGAACTAGAAGTTGCATGGTAGCAGATCCAGGGAATAAGATGGATAATGACACATCATAACGTTTTGACAAGCCTGATGTCTGTCCCATTGGGTGACATGGAACAACAGCATTCATCATAATTTTGATCATATCTTGGGAAGATGCTCCTAAATGAGAACCTCTAGTATTGCTTGGAAAGTGGTAAGAATGGTTGGATGAACACATACAAATCAAAGGGAAGTATTTTGAGGGAAATTAATGTGTCTTTTACTGAAATAAATTTTTAAAATTTAAAGTTTCCCCATGTATTTTGAGCATACCTGTTATATGGTAGGATAGTCATAGGTAACATGAGATATGATACCATTTCAATAAGGCACTTGGGCATCCAAAGATTTTGGTATATGCAAGGGGGTCCTACAATCAATCCCTCATGGATATCAAAGGCTGAACAAATAGTGTTTTTGAGGCTAGGAGAAATATAAGCATATTACTTTATATGATTATGAATGCTGCACATTCACAGTCATACACATTTCTTATTTTTTAAATTTAATTTTCAATATGCAATATATTCACACACATACATGCATATATACAAACATATATTTTTTTCTGAAAAATACATGCTTTTCTTTACCACAAGTTCAATTTATATCAGTGCAGACTTGAGCTTATATTTTAGTGGGCTACATTTCACTTAAATATTGCTGAATACAAACCACCCCTAAATTTAGACTGGAATGTTTTATTCAAAAGGTTCATTAGTTCTGTGGGTCAGGAATTCAAACAGGACATTGGGAGATGGTCTATCTTTAAAGCGATTAACACAAGGCCAACTTCACTGATAAAAGATCAGCCTTTTATTAAATTCAAAGCACATGAATGTGAACTCACTTATGGATTCCAGAAATAATCTGAATAGGCCATTGAGTTTCATGGTTTGCTCAAAGTCAGGTCTCACAATGTATGATGGATGCTTTTATATATTTGTTGCATATGAGAAATCAGTAGTTAATTGGTAAGAAAATTACCTGTCAGTTTCCAGGTAGAACAGATGTGATAAGCAAGCTATACTGTGGTAAAAATTGTAGCAACTAGGACTTATTAGACAGGTTTTGGACAGTTGTCATCTCTTGAAGCTGCAAGTTTAATTCAAAGAATGTTTTTTATTAGTCCAATCAGGTGAACAAGAAAAAATATATAAGAAACATGTTGACTACCATTTGTCTAGTTTATTTTTTTAAATTTCAAAGTAATAGTTTATATTCTGATCATCACTTTATTTTTTCCACTAAGCCATTTAAAACCTGAAGTATATTATGTGTTATCACTTTATAATATATATAGAACTCAACAGATTTCCCTTCCCCTCACCTCCCCATTGGATGTTTCACATAGGTCAAATTTGATGTCAAGCAAATGAAAGTGTTATTTTGTTATACAAAGTAATTGTCTCTGTATTAAAAAGCTATTATGGTGATAGTTAGTCCCACATTCTAATGGCATGATCACCAACACAACCAATTCAGCATAATGGCATTTGTTGAGTTTCTAATACCAGACACTGCTTTGAGTTCTTCCAAAAGACCACGGATCTATTAAGATAGGTATCATTCTAGTCCCTGTTTTATATACAAGAAGGCTAATGCTGAGTGAGTTTGGATCTTGGATCTTGGATCTTGAATGTCCTCCAAAGGCCAATTTGTTGAATATTTGGCCCTTGGCCTACAGCACTGCTGGGAGGTGGTTGAACTTTTAGGAGGTGGGCCCTAGTGGAGGAAGTTAGGTCACTGGGGGAGTGTCCTCTAAGGTTACATTGGGACCTGGCTCTTTTCTTTCTCTCTTTTTGCTTCCTGGCTGCCTTGAGGTTCGCAGCCCACGTACTTGCTATAATGTACTGTGCTGGTGCAGGTCCAAAGCAACAGCCAAGTGGCCATGAACTGAAACCTCTGAAACTATGAGCCAAAGTGAACTGTTCTTCCTTTTAAGCTGATTGTCTCAAGTATTTTGTCACAGTGATCCAAAGCTGACTAATACATCAAGGTAATACAGGTAGTTAGTAAAAGAGGGAATGCTGAATGAGGTACAGATTTGGAATAAGGGAGAAGAATGTTGAACTAGGTTTTGGACATGTTGAACTTGAAGTACTTTTCAAACAACCTAGCAGGGGGCCTACAAAACAGGTAAAATAAAGGTATATATTTCCCAAGAGTAGGTAGACTGAGGATACAGATGGAAATAGAGTAGAAGCTATGGTGTTGGGTGAGAGACCCTAGGAAATGTGTTCAGAATAAAAATAATAGAAGG
>NW_004955442.1:8655816-8693691 GCF_000276665.1 Chinchilla lanigera | reverse complement strand
TGGGATGTGGGAAAAGAAAAGGGAAAGAAGGAGAAATTTTGTATGTATGTATATGCAGGATAGTTAACATAGTTGTTCTACTGTCTTCTATTTCTTTGCTGAAAGAAACTGTCAATGAGTATCTAATACAAGAAGCACTGTTAATTTCCTACCACTTTGTTTGTTATTCTGTATTGTCTGTACTGTTCTTTTGCTATTTTGTAAAAGGTTGTCTGTCATTGTTTTCCTCCTTTTATTTTGAAAATAAAAAAATGGAGCTTTTATAAATTCATAATATTAATACAAGCAATCTAATTTAAGAGGGGGAATGCCTCAAGTACCCTTTAACAAGTAAAAATACATAAATTTTAAGTAAGCACACAAAAATGTACTCAACATTATTAGTCTATAATAAATGCAAAAATTGAAGTCACATATCACTCACTGAACTCTCACCTGAAAAGTTAAAATTAATAAATATTGACATCAACAATGTTGGTAAAGATTTTGTGTAATTAGAACTCTCAGATGTTCCTGGTGGAATGGTGTAACTACATAGAAGATTCTAATGTATATAATATTATAACCTCATTTGGCAGTTCCCATCCAATAACCTAGGAGTTCCACATCTAGATATTTACCAAAGAGGAATGACAACAAATATCCACAAATATGCTTGTACAAGAACCTTGATCTTGCACTCTCTCTGTGGGCAGCAGGGCCTGCGAGCAGAGTGAGTCTGTGCCCAGTGCTTCCTCCATTGTCTCAGGGAAGGCTGTGTCTTTGAGAGGAGTGTAATAACACATACCTTTGTGGAGTAGACTGACAGGAACCTCAAGACCTGAGACCCAGGACAACAGCTGGGTCCCGTGTGCACAGGTGCACACATGCCTTTGGAAGGCAGAGTAATTGATGAGACCAGCAGCGTGGAAGTGTCTGATGCAGCAGTGAGGAGGATACTAGAAAACAGAATTCAACAAGTCATCAAGAGGATTGTACACCATGAACAGGTGGGATTTATTCTAGGAATGCAGAGATGGTTCAACATATGCAAATCAATAAATGTAATACAGCGTATCAACAGAAGCACAGACAAAAATCACATGGTTATCTCAATAGATGCAGAAAGAGCTTTTGATTAAGTCCAGCACTCATTCATGATAAAAAAAACTCTACAGAAAATTGGAATAGGTGGTCTTTATCTCAGTCCAATAACAGCCATCTATTACAAATCAATGGTGAACATCTTACTAAATGGACAAAAACTGAAAGCTTTCACTCTAAAATCAGGAAAAAGACAAGGATTTCCACTCTCACCACTCCTTTTCAACATAGTTCTAGAAACACTAGCCAGAGCAATTAGACAAGAGAGAGAGAAATAAAAGGAATAAGGATAGGGAAGGAATAAGTGAAATTATCATTATTTGCAGATGACATGATATTCTACAGAGAAGATCCCAAAAACTCCATCAAAAGACTCCTAGAGTTAATAAGCACATTCAGTTGTGTGGCTGGATACAAAATCAATACTCAAAAATCAATAGCATTCTTGTACACAAACATCAGACTTATTGAGAGAGAAATTAGGGAAACCACACCCTTCACAATAGCATCCAAAAAAATGAAATACTTAAGAATCAATCTAACAAAGGAAGTAAAAGATTTATATATTGAAAATTACAATACTCTGAAAAAGAAGATTGAAGAGGATATCAGAAAATGGAAAGATATCCCTTGCTTATGGATAGTAAGGGCCAACATAATGAAAATAGCCATATTTCCAAAATTGTTATGCAGATTTAATGCTATCCCGATCAAAATGCTGTCCCGATCAAATTCCTCACAGAATTAGAGAAAATACTCCTAAAATTCACCTGGAACCAGAAGAAACCTAGAATAGCAAAAGGAATTCTGGGCAACAAAGACAAGTCAGGAAGCATCACAATCCCTGAATTGAACTTATACTACAAGGTTACTGTGATAAAATCAGCATGATACTGGCAAAAAAATAGACCTGAGGACCAGTGGAACAGATTAGACAATGTGGACATAGCTACAAACACACTCATCTACCTTATCTTTGACAAAGGGGCCAAACATGTTCACTTGGAGAAAGATAGCCTCTTTAATAAATGGTGCTGCAAAAACTGGCACTCTACATGTTGAAGAATGAAACGAGATCAGTGTCTATCACCACGCACTAAACTAAAGTCACAGTGGATCAAAGGTTTAAATATTAAAGCAGAAACATTAAATCTACTGGAAAAGAAAGTAGGTTGAAATCTTGAAGACATAGGGGTAGGCACAGGCTTCATGAACAAAACCCATAGTGGATGAAAAACAATTCAAAGAATCAACTGGGATCTCATCCTATTGAAAAGCTTTTGTTCTACAAAAGAATTCACCAATAGAGTGAAAGACAACCCACAGGGTAGGAAAACATTTTAGCTAACTGTCCCTCAGACAAAGGACTTACAGTTAGAACACATAAAGAATTGAAAAGGCTCAGACCCCCCAAATTCAAAGACCCAATCCAAAAATGGACATCTGAGATGAATACATACTTCTCAGATGAAACAATACAAATTGCAAATAAATGCATGAGAAAATATTCAACATCATTGGTCATTCGAGAGATGCAAATTAAAACAACACTGAGATTTCATCTCACCCAGTAAGAATGGCTATCACCAAGAAATCAATCAACAACAAACGCTGGAGGGACTCTGGGGGAAAAGGAAGCCTTCTCCTCTGTTGGAGGGAATGCAGACTGGTGCAACCACTTTGGAATCAGTCTGGAGATTCCTCAAAATATTAGGATTAGAGGTCCCATTTAACCTAGCTATTCCCCTTCTTGGTATTTTCCCAGAAAAATTAAAGACATCATAACACAGTGATATATGTGCACTCATGTTCATAGCAGCACAGTTTGTCATAGCAAAATTTTGGAAACAACACAAATGCCCATGGAGTGGATAAGAAACATGTGGTATTTTATGTAATGGAATATTACTCAGCTATGAAGTAAGATATACTTGAGGCTTTTATAGGTAAATAGATGCAACTAGAGACCATATTCATAAGTGAAATAAATCAGACTCACGTGTGTAATCACAGTATTATCTCCCCAGTGTAAGAACTGGAAAGAGTAAATACAACCCAAAACGTACAATAGATATTGTGAAAGGGAAAGAAACTGCTTAATAGGAAAGAGCAACTGGGATGAGGGAAAGAAGAAAAGAAAGAAGGAAGGGAAATATATATATATGGTAATTGTACTACGATTTTCTACTGGTTTATTGAAAGGAACAGTTAATGTTTAATTGTTTGATCAATCTTGCATGCCTATACCTGGTAATCTACTGGTAATTCAACTACTTTGAATATAACAATAAGTAATACAACAACCATTGTAGATTTTGTATGATCTTGTTTTGAAATTCTGTATCTTTTTTATACTTTTTGTGTTGTTTTGTTTTTGTTATTTTATTTTTGTTCTTTTATCTTTAAAATAGAAAAAACATAAAAAAGAATCTTGATCTTTAAAATTGTCCCAAATTGGAAACAATCAAAAGATCATAACATAACAGAAAAATGTTCAATTTTTGGCATATATATACAATGGAATAACAATTCAGCAACAAATAAGAGTGAACTATTTATACACATGACTGTATAGTTAGATATTAGACAATATGCTGGGTGAAAGCAGCGAGACACCAAAGAACATAGTATATAATTTCACTTATTTAAACTTGCAAAATAGGTAAAACTTGCCTTTGCAGAACTGACTGGGTCTGGACACAAAAGAATGTGGTGTGTATGGTGGAAATTCTGTTTTGTGTATTGATAGAATTGTAGCTTACCCTGCTGTATGCATTTTCCAGACTGCATGAATTGTACATTAAGATTTATGCATTTCATGTAAATTTTCCCCAAAAGAACTTTTTAAAAATTTGATCTCTAGTTAATTGGTTTGCTTTTACAGCAGAATGACCTGGAAATTGTGATACTACTTTTTCTATAACCTAACTTTGAGCAAAAGAGTAAATATTTGGAAGATAATGAGATACAATTTTCTCACTATTTGGAAGGCAGTTACACATATGGAAAGGAGAGAAACTGTCATAGTCTCTATGCTGTTTCATTGGAAGTGGAGGTATCACCATATATATAAGTGCTAAGTGATGTAGAAGAAATAATATAGCAGTACCAGTGAGTATATCTAGAACCAGATCTTGGTTCTAAATCCCAGTCTACCCTGAAAGGAACTGAGATTCCTTAGAAAGAAAGGCCAAATCCAGGAATGGAGAGGGGTGAGTGTAAGTGGGTCCTGAAACTCTTTTGGTGCCATACATTCAGGAAGTGCTCAAGAACAGTATGAGTATATCAACAGGAAGTGGAGCTAACAAGGAGTTCCCGCTGGCGAGTAGATCTACTACCATTAGACTGAAAATGAATAATGTTAGCTGATAACTCTTTGAGTAAAATAAGTCTGTGAGTCCACAGTGATACTAATGATAGATAAATAAGTAAATGGAGAGGAGAGAAAAAAAATCTTCCTTAATGTAGTATGTCAACTGTACACATGGTAGGATCAATGAAGTTAAAAATGTATCAATAAAAAAAATATAAAAAAAATAAAATAGCCAGCCTCAAAGTAAAAAATAAAAAAAAAATGTATCAATAAATACTAAGCCATTGCTGAGAAAGTTTGTTAAAGGGACAAAATAGTACAAACTTTCATATTGTCTGTGCACCAATTATTTATTGATTACCAAGGGAAGGTCATGGATTTAGTGTGGAGGAAACTGTCCCATACCTCATTAACCAAGTGATTTTGAGGAACAGTTTACAAAATAGTTAACTCTCGCAAAATATCAAGGTGAAGAAAGACAAGAAAAGCCTGAGGAACGTTCCAGATGAAAGACTATAGAGACATGACAAATAAAAGCAGTGTGTGATCTATGGAAGGTAGACTGAGGCAGAATGGGGTACCTTAAAAGACACTGCACAGAAAACTGGTAGCACTTGGAAACAGACTGTGGATTTCACAATGTTATTGTATGAATATTACATTTCTTGAATTTGATAATTATACTCTGTTTATGGAAAAGATATTTTTCATCTTAAGAAACACACACCATAGTGAATGAACAAAGCATATGATGTCTTCAACTTCTCAAGTGCTCCAGGAAAAATACTTACGTATAATAATGAATCAATTGAAGCAAAATGTTAATAATTGGTAAGTGTGCATAAAGAAGGTTGAGATTTTCTCATACTCATCTTGCAGGCTTTCTATAAGCTTGGCATTGTCTAAAAAAATCAAAGAGAAGCAGGAGGAGAGAGGATAAAGAGAGGGACATTGACAGAGAGAGAGAAAAATAGAGAGAGACTCAGGTTCCTAGATAACAGGGCCTCCGGCCAGGTCGTTCAGCTTCGTAAGGTCTTGGTGGAACAGGCTGAAGCCTTCCCTAGGATGGCAGACGCTGACAGGCAGAAAGTGATGATTACAAGTCTGTAAATCAGAGAGCTGGTTTAGACCATAAAATTGGAAGTTAAAAAAATGCATGTCAAGCTGTAGGAAATTTAATTCCTTTGCATATATTATCCTGAAAGTTACTTTGCAATTACAAGCATAACTAATACAAAGTTACATACTTTGTTATTTAAGGTCTGGTTTGGTGTGGAAACATGTCAGGCCCTGAGGCTAGCACTTCTGTGTACGTGTGTGTGTGTCTGGCCCCTGATCTCCCCCACAACTCTCCTACACGATGCCAGCAGCTGCATTTTGCAGAGGTGGGGAGCTGGATCATTGAAAGTTTGTCCTGCCCAAGGACACATGACTAGAAAGTGATTTGGGAAGAAGAAATCCTGCAGAAAGTATGACAAAAAGGAGGACTTGCTACCTTGTCTTCTTCTAAAAGTAAAGCTCCAAGGAAGAGAGTTTTGCCCAATTTGTCCAGACATCTATACCAGAAAGTAAAGCAAACATTGCTATGAAGAAATACTCTGTAAATAGCTGCTGAATGAATGAATTTCTTGTGGGCTTTCGAAAGACATAAGTCACTTCAACTTTTGGGAATAACTCCTGAAGTGGGCTGCAGATAAGAGGAAGGTAGGAGTTATTGGAGGGAAGGAGGTGAGGAAATAATCACAGATAATAAAGCCAGTCTTTTGGTGAACTTCGCCTGGAGGGCAGAAGGTAAATTTGACCTTACCTGGATGATGAGAAATGATACAGTAGAGCAAGCAGATGCCAGAGCATGACGAGATTCTACCAATAACAAGTGCAATCAAAAGAGACAGTGAGAGGAAGTACAATCTATAGTGGAGGGTGTATCTTGTCTTACACATGAAACAGACAAGAGCGACAGCTGCTCAAGTTCAAGGCAACAATTTCCCCTTTCTTTCCTTTTTTCTTGCCTTCCTTCCTCCTTTTCTTTCTTTTTTCTTTTTTCTTTTCTCTCTCTCTCTCTCTCTCTCTCTCTCTCTCTCTCTCTCTCTGTCTCTTTCTTTCTTTCTTTCTTTTTTTCTTTTTTTCTATTTTAAAGTTTCTTGAGATAGGGTCTCTCTATGTATTTCAGGCTGACCTCAAACTCACAGCAATCCTGCAGCCTCAGCCTCCCAAGTCCATCTGACTTTTTAAAATTTAATTTTATTGGTACACTTGTGATGGATATAATGATCACATTCATCATAGGGAATTGTACCTGTACTTAATATATCTTTATTCTTCTTCCAGGGTAATTTTCAATGTCCCTGTGTTAGCCTGTATGGTGGAATTTTTTTCCAGCAAATCAAAAGGTTGCTTTAATTTTTTTTTCTTGGAAGAAAACACAGAACAACAAATGTCACCTTTCTAAGGAGCTCCTGAGAGGAGGTACCCTTTCAGGGATACATTTCCTCCTGTGTGTCAGGATGGTACCAAGTGCTTTGAGCTCATTGCCTCATTGAAACCTCACAATGATGTCATGAAGTCTGCATTACACAAGCCACTCTATGAGTTGGAAGTGGAGGGTACAGCATCTGGATAGCTTTCTAAACATTACATAGTAAGAGTAAGTTCTGGAGACTGAGCCCAGTTAATCTGAATTTAGTTGGTGATTTTCTCCTACATCTTAGTGCATTTCATGACCTATTTCTTGGCAGTATTTGCTGGACTTTCTGGAGCCAGAGTCCAGCCTAGAGGAAAGCCTATGTCCAGTCTTGTGTTTCCTGTAAACTAGCTGCCAGGGAAGATGCTCAGAGACACGATCTACATTTCTCTGTCACTGAGATGGACCAAACAGACCCATCAAGTTATTCTGTAGCAGCAGTGCATCGCTTCTGCATACACAGGGTTGACCTGCTTTCTTCTTTCACAGAGATCTTCTCAGAGCTATGCATGTCATCAGATAAAATGTGCCATCTCTCATCAGAAGAAAGGATGAACAAATTGTACTATATTCATTCATTAAAACAATCACTTCAAAACATGAATGGGATCTCAAAAAACATTCTGTTGAGCAAAAGGAGACCAAAGCACAGTACAATATGCTTCTATTTATATGAAGTTCAAGGATAGGCAAAATGAATCTATGGTGATATAAATCAGAATACTAATCAGTATCAGCTGGGAGGGAATAGGAACAAAGTTTATGGTATGTTGGAAACGTCCCTATCTTGATCTGGTGGTAGTTTTCTATGTTGCCTGTTTCTTCTTTCCCAGACCACAGGGAAAAGTGCAACTGTGAGATACGACTATGTTAATTTGTTCTGCTATAGTACAGCAATGATTTTACTACATTTGCATATTTTATAACATCATGTTGTATATCTTAAATATACACAATAAAATTTAGTTGGAAATATGAGTAGTACACTTAAAAATTATGTTTTGTAGGGTAATTACACTTCAATTTAAAAATATGCTTTCTCTGAAAGCATGTACTTTTGGAGGAGGTGGATACTCAAGTAAGTGGAGGGTCTCTATCCAGGGAGCCTCTGGAAGGAGGGGGTCAATGAGGGAGCCACCAGTTTGGTCTGCAGGGAGATGAGTAAGAAAGGATCTCTGCAGGGCAGGCCAAGAGCACATGCATTGGAGCCTAGGTTCCTGGTGCCAGGGTCTGGGGGTCTGTTCAGACACTTAGTTCTAGCTGACTCAGTTGTTGTCAGACCCCTGAGCCTAGTTGGAAGAGCCCCCTACCCTTGCTTGTGTGCTCCTCTAAGCTGTTGGAAGATCTCTGCTGGAAGCCTGTGCAGGTTAACATGTGCTGTGCTCAGTGCTTCTTCCCAGGAAGCCATGGAGCTTGTCTGGGGCAGAGGCCATGTTATGTGAAATTTTGCATCAGATACACATCCTTGCTTTGTGCTCTCCCATTCCTTGGTCACTTGGTCACCCCAGCCTATCATGGATAGAGTTTTGATCCACATTCTTTCTTCTCCCATTGCAGAGAGAAAGAGAGAGAGAGAGAGAGAGAGAGAGAGAGAGAGAGAAAGAGAGAGAGAGAGAAAGAGAGAGAGGGGAGAGGGAGGGGGAGGGGGAGGGGAGGAGGAGCAAAGGAAGGGGAAGAGGAGCAGGAGGAGGAGGCACCACCAGTAGCAGCAGGGTGGGAAGGGAAGAGAGATTCTCAGATAAGATAAGCTTTCTCCTTGCTCAAACCCTTATCCCAATTTCTCTTTCTAACCTTGGCATCTTGTCCAGTAGAGAAAGCTTCTGAGAAGCAGGGAGGAAAGAGGGCCAAAGAGAAGGAAACCTGTGACAACAACCCCAGAAAATGTGTCACTATCCCTGGAATGAAGAGGGCAGGGAAGAGCACGCTGTAAGAAGGGGGGTTTGGAATCAATGAAGAATAGGAAATACATAGTGTATTTTTAAGAGATAAGTTATGACTTTCAAGTAGACATAGGTATTCAGTGGAGTAGGGTCAATTCTTAGTTAAAAGCTGTGGAAAACTAAAAATGAGTGAATGGAAAGGCATGTTGGAGTCTATCTAAGGAACAGTGAGTTAAATCTTGTAGAGAGACACCAATAATATCCCTGACTGGGATTTCTGCTTCCCATTCTCTCCCTCTTCCTGGAATACACAACATATACGGCCCTATGTTCAGTTATATTATTTCAAGCATTAATTTACCAATATTCTATTTGAATATTAAACTGACATACTATTTTATACTAAGGTAAAATTGATATTAGTCTTGTGATAATACCTGTCTTTTATTGAACCCTTACTATGTGTCAGATACTGGCAGAAGCACCGCACATATATTAATTCAGTGATATTACCCTATGTATTTCCCAGCTGAAGTAATGGATGATAGACAGAAAAGTGATACAACTTTCTCACCACCATAGTGTTCTTGGCAACCAAAGATTCCCGCCTAATTGTAATTGTTAAATCTGTGCTCTTAACCATTATGTTAATTCACTTCTTTTAAAAATATTCCTTAGTTGGTGCTAATAGTAATGCTGTGAGTTAGGTCTCCCTATCATTATATCAGAGATGAGGAAACTGAGGCATGGGGGAGCATAATAACTTGCTCTAGCTTATAAAAGTGTCCCTGAGACTCTTCAGCTCGAATAACAACCAGTCATATACTTAGCATCCATTAATTTATGTAATCCCAGATGCTTCTCAAGTGCTTGTAACCTGCTTCAAGTGGGAGCGGCAAGCACATAGCAGTTTCATTTACACTGCTAATTTGGTAAAGTTTCTCCAGCCTCCATACACCATGTCGCAGATTCTAATCTTAATAAAACTTAATGAGATTTGGCTATAAATATGTGACAGTAACTGCTTGTATAACATTGTAATGTTCCCTGGATTTGCTACCGTAATTATCTAGGTTTTGGGAGAGGAATCCTCTTCTACCTTTCTAAAGGAGAGAGAAAAAGGAGCAAACCTCAGGTACCTCATTCTTAGACCTTCGGGAAGCCAAAGGATGGCCCAGTTTTAACTTAAAATTCTCTTTCTCAATTGATGCTGAACACTTCTCTGTGTGCACAAATGTCAATTGATAACCTATTCTCTACAGGCTTCTGACATGTTTCACTGTGGGAAAGTATAAAAAATAAAAAGAACAAATACACAGTGTTTTAGTTATGATAGTAAGTGTCAACGAGATATATTTCTTTATTGTAAAGCAAAACTGTTGTAAAAATTTGCCTCAAAGGTTTGAGTTATGTTGCTTGTAGGAATTTTTTAAGTGACAAAGTTTGCAAGTCTTAGAAATCAGCAAATGAACATCAGGAAAACTTCAGAGAAAAAAGCAGAGTTGGCTATATACAATTAGTTTTGTAATAAATATTTTGCTTCTTCTTTAATTATTCTGAAAGAAAAAAATCCCAAACGCAATTATAAATGTCAAGAAGTAGCTGGGGGCAGACTCAGGGGATAGGGAGTGGCGGAGGACACTTTGCATCAGAGAACAGATATTGTCACCTCCAATAGATGACTGTCAACTGGGCCCAACGTGGCTGGATTTCTGTCTTTCCAAAGATGCAGAAAATCTGGATGTTTATGGGAAATATTTCAATATTTAAATGTTGGCAGCTTTTTTAAAAATAAGGGTTGACATTCTCTTGGCCAAACAAAACTCATTTGTTGATGTCTGATCAGCAAGGGCCCTTAAACAAGATCACCTGGCCATAGAATCATCTCATAAAAGTAGCACATAATTTATTCTGCATATAATAACTGCCTACTGTGTCCAAAGTATTTGTGTTAGACATTGGAGGAACCCAAGCAAAGTGTGGTGTTTGCAACAATGGGCTTTGTTTGGGTCCCAGCTCTGCTACCTTCTAGCTGTGGGAGACATCCATAAAAGGGCATTATTCCTGGCTATTGGGGTTGTCCTGAGATTTAAATAAGATAATGCACTGATTTTTGCATCTCTCATAAGCTAGCACAAATCCAGGTTAGTTCTTATGATGATTAATAGCTGTGAGAGACAACTGACATTTTGTCCTCTGTCTATCATCTCTTTCTCTAAGCCAGCTTCCTGAAAGTTCTGACTGCTGCTCCTTTCTTGATAAAGTCCTCTCAAATGGCTATCACCCAGATTAGCACAGCTCATGTGGATACAGATGCTCTGCCTTCTGACATATCAGCCGTCATGTTGAATTATGTGGCTTCAACCTCATTGCACCACTGTGCCTTGTAACATGGTGTTAGTACTGATACCGTGAATCACCCAGTCCTGTTATATCTAATTTGTGTCCAGCTGCAGAGCTGTATTTTCTAGTGTCATGTCTTGTTATAGATGTTCTCACTGACTGAGGCTATGGCTGCAGAATCTCCTAAATTCAGAGCCCTGGACTGTACTGGATCAAGAAGCAGCCTGACATGCTGCGTGGGGGTCTCCTTTCTATGTCTGCGTATCCACTCTCCTCTTCCCTGGGAGGCTCTATTCTGTTCCTACCAGCAAGTTCCCTTTCTCATGTCCTCTGATTCAAGCTACTTGCCCTCTCTGCTTTAAGATTTTTCCAAATGCTCATCAAACCTGCCTACTTTTGACCAGGAATCAATGCTGCCATCACTCTGGATTATTTATACCACTGTATCCTTTCAAACCTGTTTTTCTGTCCTGGTTCTCCTCTATCTTTATTTGATTTTGAGGACTTCCAACATTCTACTAATTTAATGACATCTTTCACAATTGAGTTAAGTATTATTCATGTGTAGCGTGATTACGATGGCAGAACATTTGTGCCCTACCCAATTCCTGACTCCTGTGTGTTGAAACTTATTCTTCAATGTGATGGCCCTAGGAAGCAGGGTTTTGGGGAGGTGTATAAGCCACAAGGGTGGAGCCCTCATTCATAGGACTAATGTTCTAATAAGGGGTGGAAGAAAATAGAGTGTATCCCTTCCGGAATGGAAGGACACGGGAGAGAGGTGTTGTCTGTGAACCAGAAAGTGGGTTGACAGATACCAAATTTGCTTGATCTTGGACTTCCCAGCCCCTTGAACTGTAGAATATAAATGTCTGTTGTTTATAAGCCACCTAGCCTGTGTTATATTGTTACAGAAGCCCTAGCAGACTAAGGCAGCAATGTAAAAAAAGGAGTAGTGTTTTTGGTGTCAGATGGCTATGCCTTTGAATGCTAGTCACCTGCCAGCAGTGTGACTTTTGGCTAGTTCCTTCCCCCTTAAGCTTAGAGTACTCATCTATTAAATGAGGTTAGTAATGGTATCTAATCTTCATAGTGGTGAATATTGAGTAGATAGTGAGGGTGGCTGTCATTTCTGGCACATAGTAGGCATTCAGCAATTTTTTTTCTTTGTCATATCAAGAAAATAGTATTACACAAGGTTTGAACTCTGCAGGGTAAAGACTGTCTGAATGTGTGGGGGCTCACTGTGCCTAAGGAATAAAGGATAGAGATGGACATTGGAGAGGAAGCAGTACTGGAAGACATGGGTCTGTAACAAAAGGTTCTTCTTTCCTAACGCACATAGTGCTCTTAAGATTTCTCACTAGCACCAAGAGTTTCATATTCCTAGTTTGAGTTCTTTAAACCTTTAAACTAGAGGAAGCTGAATTACCTGGAGATAATCAGAATCACCCAGAGAGCTCATTACAGCAGAGTGATAGGCACCGCACCTAGTTTCTGATGCTGCAGAGGCTACCGCTTTGCAGGTATAATGCATTCTCAGGTGCTACCAATGCTACAGTTCTGAGGACCACACTGAGAACCACTGGCTACTGGTATTGCCACCGCATTCTATCTCAGTGATCCCTAATTGGAGGTGGATGTGGCACTTCTCCGAGGACCTTTGGCAATGTCTGGAGACACTTTTGGTCATCACAACTGGGATAGGGGATGCTGGTATCATCCCCTATAGTGTGGAGGACCATGATAGGAGCATCCCCTGTAGTGTGGAGGGATCAGGGATGCTGCTACAGGATAGCCAACCACAACAAAGAGTTATGTGGCTCTAAATTCCGGGCCAGCATCCCAAAAATATCCCACTTCTGCTTTAGAGGCTGGAGAGGGCCGAAGGAGAGATGAACTCTCTCATGCCACAATACAACCTGGCATCTTTCTCCTCAAAGTGTGGTCACTAAACCATAAGCATTACCTGGGGACTTGGTGGAAATGCAGAATCTCTGGCCCTAACCAGATATATACACAGAGTGAGAAGCTCAGGTACTAGCTAGTATGTACATTGAAGTTGAGAATCCCAGTCATTACTAAATACAGTGATTTGATTGTCCCTTTGCACCGTCTGCCTCTCCAGCCCAGACAGCACCTTTAGAACTAAATAATCATCCCTTAGAAGTAAGTATTCAACCCTATCCTCTTTTCCATGCTTCTCAAATCTTTTTGTATCTTCCCAGTGTCATTTTTACCGGTAGACAAGAAGAAGAAATAGTTTGTCAGAAAGACAAGAGTCAGTCGTGACATTTAAACTGTGTGGTTTGTAACCTGTCAGCCAAGAGAGAGCTAGAGGATTCCTGCCTGACCTCCATGTGGTTCAAGCTTCCCTGTCTGCTCTTCAGAAAATCATCAGGTCCAGATTTGAGATTATGCAAAACCATCATGATGGGTCATTAACAAGCATCATACAGAGACTGTGGGTGGGAAATCATGGTCCAGAATGTCAGATGGCTCTTAGAGCTATTAGGAGAAATGCCCAATTAATTTTGTTCTTTAACAGTCCCTTGAAAAGTTCTGCACAGTGGAGCAACTCACATTATCATCTGCTGGAGTTCACCTCTGCGCCACTGGGTTTAGCTCAGCCCCCAAATCTGGAGAACACAACTACAAATGAACCAAACACATTCTACTCTGGGCCAAATGCTTTCAGCTGTACTCATGCATTTGGGACAAGGAGGTTTCTGGCCTCATTAAAAAAAAGACTGCATCATTTTCCAGCATGGCTTCCATCCTACCGTTCACTGGGGTTGCTATGCTCTCTCTAACACAGCTAGTACTGCAAAGCCCATTAGCGTCTCAGCCTCCTGCCTTCTGCCTCCTAGACTGCTGTCGGCAATCCGGATCTAGCTTCTGAGACAGGAGCCACAGATGGAGCAGTTTAGGAGACAGTAAAACCATTTCATGTTTCTGTCCATGAGATTCTTATCAGTCTGGACATACAGCTGAACAGTTTTCTAGGCTCTCTGGTCTGTTGCTCAGACACCTGGGAGTACCATCCCCATGTCCTGTGCAGTTTGAATCTCATTTCTGGCAATGTGTAACACACTTACTGTGAAATATCCATCACAACATGTCAGCCAGGCCTGGGCCTGGTATTTGCTGCTCAGTGTCACATTCTGTGCACCTCTTTTGATATAAAAATAGCCTCTGACCCAGAGGAAGTATCCCTGTGATTTGCATGTAGTTCTTGTGACCCGCTGGCACGGGCACGTGATGACTAAGGTATCACCATGTGTGAGCCAGTTGAACTAGCCTCTCATTTATTTTCACCAGGTGAATGGGTTTTGGCTGGATTTGACTCCTCAGTGCCTCTGAAATACTTTGAAATCTAATTGATGGGAAATCTAGCAATGATAATGACTTTCTGATGCCAACTATCCTAGCATGGTGCCTTTTGATTAAACCATTTCCATTCCACCTCAGTTTTTAATTAAAATTTTTATTTTGAATTGATTAAAAATTTACATGCTGTTGTTAAAATCAATACAGAAAAACTCTGTTATCCCACCTCAGTGGTAAAATTTTGCAAAACCATCTGCAATATCCCAACCAGGATACTGACACAACCAAGACACAGAGCACCCACCATCACAAGGCTACTCCCTCATGGTGCCCTCTTGTAGCCCTGCCACTCCTCTCCTCCTCCTCCTTAACGCAATCTGTTATAACCCCCACCTCTACAATTTTGTAATTTTGAAAATGTGATGTAAACTGGATCATACAGTATGTGACATTTCAAGACTGAATTTTTCACTCAAAACAATTCTCTAAAGTTTCATCGAGTGTTATATGTGACATTTTTTTATTTTAAAGAGAATTAAGAAAAACAATAGCAAAATGCAACAACATAGACAAAACCAAAACAAAGGAAAAATAATAAGAATGATACAGGTTTCAGAGCAAACTCATAGGGATTAACAGTGGTTCTTATATTGCCATATTTTTATCTTCATCAAAGTTGGTCAGATTACCAAATGTAAAAATGCTTTTTCTTTTTATTGTGGAACCGTCTTGCACAAAATAGATACATTATAATTTGTTTAACCATTTACTCTTTGAAGGACATCTTGGCATTGGGGTTTTGTTAATCAAGGTGATATAAATATTGGTGGGACCTCTAATCCTAGTTTTGTGAGGAATCTCCAAACTGATTTCCACAGTGGTTTCACCAGAATTGGAGAAGGGTTCCTTTTTCCATACAGCCTCCCCAGCATTTGTTATTGGTTGATTTCTTGATGATAGCCGTTCTTTCTGGGCTGAGATGGAATCTCAGTATTGTTTTAAATTACATTTCTTGGATGACCAATGATGTTGAACATTTTTTCATGTTTTATTTACCATTTGTATTTGTTCATCTAAGAAGTGTGTATTCATCTCAGATGCCCATTTTTTGGATTAGGTCTTTGAATTTTGGGGACTTCATTATTTTTAATTCTTTATGTGATTTAGATAGAAGTCCTTTGAGGGACAGTTGGCTAAAATTTTTTCCCAATTTGTGGGTTTTCTTTTTACTCTGGTGGTGATTTCTTTTGACATGCAAAAGCTTTTCAGTAAGATAAGATCCCTGTTGTTGGTTTTTTGAAGAATTTTCCATGGAGTTTATTTTTTATTCATGAACTTTCTGCCTACCCCTGTGCCTTCAAACTTTCTACCAACTTTCTTTTCCAGTAGATTTAGTGTTTCTGTTTTAATTCTTTGATCCATTTTGACTTTAGTGCATGGTGATAGACATGGGTTTAGTTTTAGTCTTCGGCATGTGGAAAGACAGTTTTTCCAGCACCATTTATTGCAGAGGCTATCTTCCTTCCAGTGAATTTGTTTGGTCCCTTTGTCAAAGATAAGGTGGCTGAGTGTGTTTGTAGTTGTTCTGCATCTTCTCATCTTTTCCGCTGATCTTCAGGTCTGTTTTTTGTTTTTTTTTTTGCCAGCGCCATGCTGATTTTATAACAGTAGCTATGTAATATAATTTCAAGACAGGGATTGTGCTCCCTCCTGCCTTTCCTTTGTTGCTCAGGATTGCTTTTGCTATTCTAGGCCTCTTTTGGTTCCAGATGAATTTTAGGAATGTTTTCTCTAGATCTGTGAGGTATGCTAATGGTATTTTAATTGGGATTTCATTGAATCTGTACAACAATTTTGGAACTATGGCCACTGGCACAATGTTGGTTCTTCCTATCCAAGCTAAGATGTGAAAAAATAAGACAGGAAGTGGTAGGGTCTGGGGTCCCAGGTCTACAAGGGCATACTCTGAAGAACCTAAAACCTTCTGTTAGGCTCTTCCTCTTCTAAGTTTCCGTCACCTTCCAAGGAATATCTTTCCATTCTCTGAAATCTTTGATCTCTTTTTTTCAGAGTAATGTAATTTTCACTGTATAGATCTTTTACTTCCTTGGTTTGATTGAATCCTAACTATTTCATTTTTTTATGCTATTATGAAAGGTGTGGTTTTCCTAATTTCTCTTTCAAGGTGTTTGTTGTGTGTATATGGGAACAGTAGTGATTTTTGAGTGTTGACTTTGTATCCAGCTATGCTACTGAATTTGGTTATTAAATATATAAGCCTCCCCTTCTAAGTATTTTCCAAGAAGAATTAAAAACATCATACCACAGTGATATGTGTGCACCCATGTTTATAGCTGCACAATTTGTCATAGCTAAAGCTTCAAAACAACCCAAATGCCCATTAACTGAGGAATAGATAAAAATGACGTGATATTTTTATACAATGGAATATTACTCAGCTATAAAAAAGATAGTCTTGAGGCTTTTATAGGTAAATGGATGCAACTCAAGACCACACTCATAAATGAAGTAATCAGATCCACACATGTAAATATCGTATTGTCTCCCTAGTGTAAGATCCTGAAAAATAAATAAAACCCAAAATGTACAATAGTTATTATGAAAGGGCAAGAAATTGCTTAAAGGAAGGAACAACTGGGATGAGGGAATGAAGAAAAAGAAAGAAAGAAAGAAAGAAAGAAAGAAAGAAAGGAAATATATATATATACATATATATGGACAGCTGGGATAATTGTACTGTTGGTGTCTAATGGTTTATTGAAAGGGACAGTTAATGCTTAATTTTTTTGACCCATTTTGCATGCTTACATCTGATAATCTGAACAAGTAATTTGAAGACAACACCCTGCAGTATAACAACCATTGGTGAATTCCTACCAAGCTCTGTATCATTTCTAATTCTTTTTATGCTCTTTAAAGATTTAATCAATCTTGCATTCTTACATCTGGTAATCTGAGCAACTTCGTTGAAGATAATATGTAATATAACAAAAGCTGTTAATTACTATCATTCTGTTTGGAAATCCTGTATCATTTTTATTGTTTTTGTCAATGTCATTGTTGTTTCATTATTTTTTATTCTCTTTGAAATAAAAGAAAAGGAAAAAAATTTGTATACTGGATTTATGAGAATGTAAGTCTCTAGCTCTCTGAAATACATGCCCAGGGGTGTATATGTTTGGTTATATGACAATTCCATTGTTTTAATTCTTTTCTTTTTGCTTACATAAAATACCTGACACCCAAAGTTAAAGGAGGAAAAGTTTATTTGGCTGATGGTTTGTAGAGGTTTTAGTTCATAGTCAGCTGGCTCCAAGGCAGGGTGGTGTGGCAGATAAGCATTGAAGAGGAGAAACAGTTCATGGAGGGGAGAAGGTAGCAAAGCCAGCAAGGGATCACCACAATTCTTTCTACCCCTTCTATTTTATCCAGGCTACTTAGGGCAGGTAGCACTCACAGCTTTAATCCTAGTGACCTTGATTCTGGCATTACCCCGTTAATCAATCCCAGCATCACACATTCTAGACCCACTCATGTCTGAAAAAGCCCCACGTACGACAGCATGAGTTTGGAGGGATATCTAGACACAAGCCATAACATCCATGTTTTTTTCTTTAAGAAATTGCTAACCTGTTTTCCTGAGTAGTTGCATTATTTTGCATCCCCCCCCCAGCAATGTATGAGTGATCCAGTTTCTCTGTATCCTCACTAATACTTGGCATTCCACTGATTCTTATGTGAGCCATTTTGATAGGGATGTAGGGATGACTCATTCATTTTAATTTGCATTTCCCTAAAGGCTCATAGTGTTGAGCATGTTTTCACGTGCTCGACTCTGCCTGTGTAGACTCTTTTGGGAAATATCTCTTAGTATCTTTTGGCTCCTAATTGCACTGCTTAATTTTATTTTTCCTCTGAAGTTTTGAAAATTGTTTATGTATTTTAGACACTGGTTCGTTGTGAGATATGTAGTTTGCAAATATTTCTTACCTATCACTGACTTTGCTTTTCATCCTGTCATCAAAGAATTTTGCAGGACCACTGTTCTTCCTCAAAAGAGGTAAAGTTTGTCAACTTTTTGAGTTATGGATTATGTTTTTTTAATATCAAATTAAGAATTCTACTGCCTTGCTATGTGTCCCAATAATAGTGTGTTAGGCCCCTTCCTGCTACTGCAATAAAATTCTTGAGATAGTCAACTTAAACAGAGGTAAGGTTTCTTTGGGCTCACAGTGTGGGGGTTTTGGTCCATGATTCATTGATAATGTTGCTTTGGTCCTGTGGAAGTACATGATGTCAGAGCATGTGTTGGAGCAAAGCATTCACCTCACAGCTAAGACTTGAAAAAAAAGAGAGGAAGTGAAATGGTCTGGGGTTCAAGGTCTCCTTCAAGGGCACACTCCCAAGAACCTAAAACCTTCTGTTAGGCCCTTCCTCTTAAAATTTCCATCACCTTCCAATCAAGTCAAGCTGGGGACCAAATCTTGGACCCATAGGAAATTAGAGGATATTCTATTCCTAATCAAAATTATTGCTGATAGTTGCTTGTATTTTTTAAAGTTTTCATGGTTTTACATTTAATTCTGTAGTTCATTTAGATTTTTTAAAATAAGTATAAGATTTAGGTTGAGATTCTTTCTTTTTCTCTTTTTTCCCCCAGCCCTCTTTTAAAAAAAGTCTGTCTTTTTTCTTTGACTTGCCTTTGGATCTTTCCTGAAAGCCAGATGGATATGAGTCTTTTTCTGTGTCTAAGTCTGCAACAATACTACACAGCCTTGGCTCCTGAATCTCTGTAATGATCTAGACATTGGTTAGCCTGATCCCTCCCAGTTTTTCCTTCCCTTTCAAAATAGTTTTAGCTATTCTTGTTCCTTTGCTTTCCCACATAAATTTTAGGGTGATCTGGTTCCCTGCAACCTTGCTAACCTCACTTATTGGTTCTAAGAGATTTTGTTGTTTCTGTTTTTGTCATTTGCTTTTGGTTAAAAGAAGGAACTTGGGGCTTTCTGTAATTGTAATGATATAATCTGCAAATAGGGGCAGTTCTTTTTTTTTTATGGCCATGTTGTATTTGCTAGAACTTACAACACTGTGAATGAGAGGGATATGAATAGTTATCTTTATCTTCTTAATCTAAACAGGAAAATATTCAGATTGCTCTATTAAATTTAGGAAGTTTCCATTTATTCTGATTTTTGCGAGAGTTTTTTTAAAAACTGTAAATGGATATTAAATCTTAAGTGATTGTTCTATGCCAAGTGACATGATATGATTTTCTACTTTAGGTTATTAATATGGTGGATTACATTTATTGATTTTTAAATATTGCATCCATAAAATGAACCTCACTTAATCAAATGTGTGATTCTTTTTACATATTGCTAAATTCTAGGATTTTATGAGTTTGACACTTCAGATTCCATGTATAAGGGAAATCATGTAGTATTCTATGGGGACATTTATTTAAGGATTTTTGAGTGTATATTCATAATACATATTAGTCTGCACGTTAAAAAATACTATTTATGTTTGGTTTGGGTACTAGGGTAACACTAATTTAAAAATGAATTAGGAAGTTTCCCCTATTCTCCTATATTCTGGAGGAAATTTTATAGATTTGTGTTGCCTTTTTAAATGCTTCTTGAAATTTTCAGGGAAACTGTGTAGGCCTGGAGTTTTCTTTTTTAGGAGTTTTATATTGCAAATTCAATTTTCTCAGAATTTATAGTAAGATGTCTTTAAAGTTAAGATGCCTTTAAAGTTGGTAACATATTTTCATCCAGTTTGTTTCCCTTTTAAAAATTGGTTTTGTACCTGAAAGAGTTAATTTAAACTAGGAGGTATGCTAGTCATTGTGAAAGGATAGGAAAACACTCAAGGGTAAAGGGCATTTGGGATGTGGGAAAAGAGAAGGGAAAGGAGAAATTTTGTATGTATGTATATACAGGATAGTTAACATAGTTGTTCCACTGTCTTCTATTTCTTTGCTGAAAGAAACTGTCAATGAGTCCTTGACTGATCGATATTGCATGTCTCTATCTGTTTTCATGAGAAACCACTTTGAAGATATCAATATGTAATACAACAAGCATTGTTAATTTCCTACCACTTTGTATGTAACTCTGTATTGTCTGTACTGTTCTTTTGCTATTTTGTAAAAGGTTGTCTGTCTGTTAATGTTTTCCTCCTTTTATTTTTAAAATAAATAAATAAATAAATTTTAAAAAAGAATTTATAGTTATGCACATTATATCATATTGAGTGATTTGTGGTAATATATGTTTTTTAAAGATGTAGTCAATTTCATTAAAGCTGTCAAATTTTTGTGCATAAAATTGTTGTAGCAATTTCTTATTTTCATGTCTACAGGGCCTGTGGAAAATCCTCTTTTTCCTACATGGTATTGCTCATTTGTGTCTTTTCTCTTTTTTCCTGTCAGTCTTAATAAAGGTGTATCAATTTGATCAATCTTTTCTAAGAACCAGCTTTTTGTTTCACTTGTTTTTTATATTGTTTGATTGTGTCACTGATTTAAGTTTCATAGATTAGATGTTATACTTATTCTTTTTTTCCACTTGCCATGAGTTTCCTGGGTTTATGTTATGGTTTGGATCTAAAATGGTCCCAAAGCCTTCTATGTTTTGAAGGCGATTGGGTTATGGGGCTTGATAGGGGGTGTGCTGTTGGGAAGTAAGAGATGGTCAGAGGAGATGGAGCATGGGGAGCGTGGTCTGGAAGGGTTTATCTCCCTACTCAGCCTTTCCCTTTTTCTCTGCTTCCTGAGGGCCGTGAGGTGGGCAGTTTTCCAGACCCTTTTACCACGCGTTCTGCCTTGGAGCTGGCCCATTATGGAACTCAACAAACTGTGAGCCCAAATAAACCTCTCCTTAAGTTGTCACCTTCTTTATGCATTGGTTTTCAAAGATAAGAAAATTTATTTCACTTTTCATTTTCTGTTTTTTTAATGTGGAACTTGTCCTGGATCCTAATGTGTACATTTAGTACTGCTTTAACTATATATCACATTTCAATATGATGGATTTTCTTTTTATTTAGTTCAATATAGTTTAAAATTTTTGCCCTGATATTTTCTCTTTGACTTATGGATTACTTAGAAATAGGTCAGTTAGTTTCCAGTTCTTTGTAGGTTCTCTTGCTCTCTTTCTGTTATTGATTTCTACTTTGATCCCATTATAGTTGGTGAATGCAGCACATAATTTCAATTCTTTTCAATTTCTTGAGAGTTGTTTCATGACTCAGGACTTGGTGTTACTGGAACATATTCTATAGACACTTGAAAAGAATGCATATTCTGCTGGTTAGGATGAATTATTCTATAAATACTGATTTGATCCTATTGGTTATGCTCTTTTATGTCCTTGAAAGTTCTTGTGTGGACATAGGTTTTTAGCTTTCATACAATGAGATTACTGGGTAGTATTGCAACACTACATTTAATATTTTGAGGAACTGCCAAACTGTTTCCCAAACAACTATACCATTTCATAATACCATCAGCTAATGTCTGAGGGTTATATCGTATATTCTTAAATATCTCCGAAATTGAGACACAGCACTGTGAAATTACAATTGATTATTTTTCCTTTCTCTAGTACACAAAAAATAAATGGTGGGCAGTTTTCCAGACCCTTTTACCATGCTGTTCTGCCTTGGAGCTGCTCCAAGCTGGGCATTTTGAAGTTTTCACCATCTTAGATTTGATGCTATGTGGTTATTTTTCCTCATCAGATAAATACTATCAGTCTTGACAATAATATAAAAAGAAGGATGACAAAACTGGAAAGTAGAAGTAGAAGACCTGTTAGGAGGAGAATTTCAATCTTATCTCTAGTTGACAGAATAAGAAAAGAGAGTAGGCAAGGACTCACATGAGAAGAATTCACACATATGACAGATTTGAGAGGAAGTGGTATAGGTCAAATAAATAATCATCTATCACAGCAAAAAATCAATAAAAATGTAAAACTTGTGAATACATAAATAGAAAAGTGATCACATTAGTTAAAAATGTGAAATTAACTATCAGAGGAAAAATGAAATGAGATTAGTCACTTTTGTTGTGTGCTCAGGGAAGTGGGAAGGATGTAGAGTTGGTGATAGGCGAAAGATTAGCCAATTCTGTTTGATGTTTCACTGCCTGTATGATTTTAATAAAAATATTAAAAGTAAATGCTAAAATATGCACACTTTATTAAACTAAATTCTTTTGTGTTCAATACTTTAGGAGTGATAAGAAATATAAGACACAGACCCTGAATAAGATGGAAAAAAAGGAGGGAGATAAAACCAAGTGTGTTAGTTGGCTTTCCATTATTGTCATAATTACCAGGGATAATCAATTTAAAAAGAGGAAAGCTTGGCTGAGCATGGTGATATATACCTATAATTCCAGCACTTGGGAGGCTGAGGCAGGAGGATCACTGTGAGTTTTAGGTCAGCCTGGACTACATAGTGAGTCCGGCCAGCCTGACCTACATAGCAAAACCTTATCTTAAAAAAAAAAGGAAAGGAAAGCTTGTTATGGTTCATGGTTTCATGGCCCGAAATCCATGATCATTTAGCTCCATTGATTTTAACGTGTGGCAACAGTATCTCGTGGTGGGAGTGCAGGGCAGAGGAAACTTCTTGCTTGACAACATCCAGGAAGCAAAGAGTGATAGGAAGAAACCAGCATCTCACAATCCCATTCTGTGTACAGCCATAGTGAACTAAGACACCCCATCAGGCCACACCTGTAGAGGTCCCACCACCATCTCCCAATAGTGCCATGGCCTGGGGACAAAAGGTTCAACACATCAACCTTTTGGGGGACTTTGAGATACAAACTACAGCACCATGAAATGGGTCGATCAACATTTTCCACTTCTCAAGTGCAATTTATCAAACATGAGGACTCTTCTATGCATTATTCATGCTGTTTCTCTACAGTTCAAGGATAGTATAATCTTAAGATGAAGAAATGGAGAAGAGAATGATATTTTTAGTCTTATATCAGTGATTCAAGTTTTCAAGATGAAAAGAGGTTAGTGTTAAGGTTTTGATTCAGTTTCCAACACTATACAGGTGAATGACTAAACTAAGATATTTTATGTCTCTGTGACTTAACTTTCTCATCTCAAAAGTGGGAATAATACTCTACTTAGCCCACAAAACCAAATTAAATTATGAAAATTAGACAAAATTGAGAATGTAAGACTCTTTCAACAGTTGAATATTGGTAACCTATAAGACTTTACACACATTAGTAAAGCACGTGTTTGAGCCTATAATACAGAATTCTCCACACCAGTCCAGCAATACTTAATAGTTGATGACACTTAAGTGGCTAAACATTCTTCAAGATATAAAATATTAAAATTTAAAAATTCATAATCCTTCTTTGTAGGAACACTGATATCAGATGTGTCTCTGTTACTTATTAATTGTAAAGTGTTAATATTGGGTCTTGTGCAATGTTTCATGGACTAGAAACCATACTATGAGTATATGGGAGATATTTTAATGACATAAATGACCTGAAAGCTGCTGTTTATTGAGAACTTTAACTCTTCCTGTTAGTGGCCTTTGGGAATCTGTGAAAATGGCTGAATAATTTCTTGACCTAGAAAACCTCAGAAAATCATGAAAATCAATAGCTCAAATCTTTGTGTTCACCTTAAGAACACCCATAAAACTTCCCAAACCATCAAGAGTATACATCTGAAAGGCCAACAAATATCTGAAAGATGTCACTTTAAGGAAGCAGTGTGTGTCACTTTGTTGTCACAGTGGTGGAGCTGATAGGTGTGCCCAGACCAAACAGTGGGGATGGACACGGTCGGTGGCCCAAAAAGAGTGCTGAATTTTGCACATGCTTAAATATACAGAGAGTAACGCTGAAGTTAGATGTAGATTTTCTGGTCATCGAACATATCCAGGTGAACCCAGCACCCAAGATGCGCCACCATATCTGAGCTCTCCCAGCCACACTGAGGTGATCCTTTCAGGAAAGGAACAAACTGTTCCTGAACCAGAGGAGGAAGTTCCACAGAAGAAAAAGATATCCCAGCAGAAACTAAAGACACAAAAACTTATGCCACAGGAATAAATTAAGCATTAATGCAAACTGGAACAAAAAATAACTTTAGGATGCCCTATAGCCCACTCATTCCATTCCATTTGGATATGAATGTCACAAACGGTTCACAATTACCTACAATGAGACTGAAAGCATTTTGTAGGCGATGACCATTTATTTAGCTGCCAGAAACATATTCCATATATCAGAACAAAGATGAATGTGGTGGTGCTCCCTTGCAATCCCAGCATTCTTGGAGGTTCAGAAAGGAGGGTCACATATTTGAGCCCCGTCTGGGAAATTTAGTGAGACCCTGTCTCAAAATACAAAATGAAAAGGTGACTGTGGATATAGCTCAGTGTGAGCCCCGGGGCTCAAACTCCAGTCCTGAAACCAAACTTAATCAGATAAAAGATAATCAAATAAAACACAAGCCATCGGTCTATGTATTCCAGGAAAATTAAGAATCATTTGGGGCTGGCGATGTAGCTCAGTGGTATAGCACTTGCCCTGCATAGGTGAGGCCTTGCATTCAATCCTCAGTACCAAACAAATAAATAAAGAAATGTACTGACACACGAAGTATGTGCACCAGTCAGCTAAGGACTGGGTATATATTCTCATCTAATTGTTTCACACACTTAAAAGGTGGAGATATTATCTCCACCTTACAAATGAGGAAAGGGCTTAGAGATGTTATGTCTCATGAGGATAGATTTTTATCTAGGGCCTGTAAAAATACCTATATCAATAAAAAATTAGAGACATAAGTTCAGAGGGAGAAACAAAGTCACTTTATTGGAACGGGAAGAGAAGGGGGAGTGCAAAATCATTTTATTGGAAAAAAAGAGAGAAAATAAGTAGATAGAGAGCCTCTTGTTGAAGTAAGATAGGAAGTCTGGAGCTGGAACTTGGAGGGGAGGGTCTTTGTTCTCTGTCCCTTTTATTACATGACAAGCAAGAGACTATCCTCCTTGAGAGTTGTTATAACCTGTCGGCTGTTTGGGCTCTGACACCCTGGATTTGACCACTGCCCTTTCCATTACCCGTGTGCGTATTCTTGGAAAAGCCCTTCTGTGATCTCTATGTGCTGTCCAGGTGCTTATCTTGTGGAATTTACAGCTGAGTTACATTCAGAGCTGAATTAGGCAAAAGGATACATGTGCATTTTAATATACTAATATGATGAGAGAAATATACTATACTGTACTGCACTGTACTATATAATATAATATGTGAGATTTTTAATAATATAGCACCCTTTTTGTGCTTAACTGGAGATAGAGGGAGGAAGAAATTGAGACTTGGCATGTTTTTCCTAGCTATTCTATCTAACATGTGTTTAACTCTTTATTTTCCAGAGATTTCACTGAGGCCCTTTAACTTTCCCTGCCTGTCCCCCAACTTTTGCTACACAGAGATTAGCAGAGTTGTTCAGAACCATGGGACTAGAAAGGGAGGAGACATAATTCAAATTCTGTTTTGGAAACCTGAGTTCTTTTTTTTTTTGCCTTTTTTTTAAATTTTAAAAAATAAAAGAATGAAAACATTAACAAACACACATACAATTACAAAATAACATGAGAACAACACAAGCAATGCTGAAGTTCAGACAAGTTGATAGGAAATTAACAATGTTTGTTGTATTACATATTGATTTCTTCAAAGTAGTTACTCAGGAAAACAAATATAGATACATAAGATGGATCAAATAATTAGTCATTAACTGTTCCTCTTTAATTTTAAGAGATCCTTCTTTTCATGATCATTAGCTGCCATGCTGTCTTCGAGATCTGAAATCCTATCTTCAGCTTCATTCTAGCGGTTTTGCAGCTTTCAATGGAAGTTTTGATTTCCTGAATATCTCTTTGAATCTGTTTCATGCATTCTAGTTCACTCCTATATTTTTCATTTAATATTTCCATCAGTTTTCTATGCTCATCTTTTTTTTTTTTATATATGTCTTCTTTAGATGTGATGAGCAGTTCTTTCATTATTGTTGTCATTTCATTTTTTACCTGACAGATTATTTCTGATCTGATGTCTTCTACGGCCTGATGAAGTTGTTTCTTTACTTCCATTGCAATCATTTCAGCAATTTCAGGTGTGTGTTTACCAAGCTTTCCTATGTCAATGTCACCTGGACTTGTTCTGGGTAGGATGGAGTTCTGAGATTGCATTTGAGTCCTTCATCTTGTCATTTTTGCTGTCAGAGGCAGCGTGCCCAGTCTCCCTCTTCCCTGGCAGCTCAGCAAAGGTCGCAAGCGTCCCTAGTTTTCCTGGTGGTCAGACTTGCCCCTCAGTGGCTGCCAAGATGGGTAGCTCACTCTGGGGTCTTCTGGTGGTTGGCAGAGTGTATCTAGTTCTCCCAGGTCCTACAGGTGAACCATGATGTCTGCAGATCGCAGACTGCCTGATCAAGTGTCCCCAGGCAGCTCAGGATATGCGTATGACCCAGAAGCAGGCGCACTGGTGGTGTGATCATGGACCACTTGGTCCTGTGTCCCTGGACATTTCAGGGCTCAGGCAGAGTCCAGACATGAACAGCAGTGTCAGCAGTTTGTGGACTGCCCAATTAGGTGTCTCCAGGTAGCTCAGGGCATACACAGGGGCCAGACGTGGGCTGCACTGCTGATGATAACACTGCCTGTCTCTTTGACCTTTGGGAGGTCAGGGGACATGCAAAGCCCACTTTCAAACTGCAGTGTCAGCAGTTTGTGGACCGCCTGATCTAATACTTCAGGCAGTACAGGGCACACCCAGGGAAGTCCTAAACACAAACCCTGGTGTTAGCGGTTTGTGGGTCTTCTGAGCCAGTATCTCCTGGCTGTGCCAGGCACACACAGGGTGGCAACACAGCTGGAAACCTGAATTCTTAATCATGATATCATGCACTTCTGTTGTACATGCCAAGAACTAACAGATGATATGAAACAGGAGTATTATCAGGCAGGCATTTACATAGACATGCAACTTAATCTTTGTAGAAATCCTAAGACATTTATATTATTATCATTCTTATCCTTTTATTTTCACCAATAAGAAAATAGAGAAGCATAGAGATGACAAGGACAAGAAGAAGATAAAGCAGAAAGGATCAGAATGCATGGCCACACAGACTATAGGTATGAGAAGGAAAGGCAGGAAATATTCTGCTATAGGAAAGAAGTGCAGAGGCGGGTGAGGGGTACAAAGGATTCTTGTCAGTTATCTGGTTTAGTATGATGTGTTCTGCCTCAAATGCACACATCATGAACCACTTAATTATAGTGAAACCTGGAGCTCCCTATTGGCTATTTAGTAGAAGAAAGTGAGATTGGTGCTGGCCCTTTGCTATCACATGGAAGTTGGAGGTGAAGCCAACAGAAAGGATACCAGAGTCAAGAAGTGGAGGGTGAAGTATTCCTAATGATATCATTTCAGCATCCAGATCCAGCAGTACCTGATGTCATCCTTGGACTTTCTGTTATGTTGGCCAATATCGATCTCTGTTGCACTTAAGCCTGTTGGAGTTAGGGTCTCACTGGTTTTAGTTGCAAGATTCCTGAAAACAGATACCCACTATTTTTACAGCAGAGATATCCAACGTTTCTATTCATAGCACCTTGATAATCTCTGGGAAGCAGAACTGGCATGAAGATTTTCCTAATAGCACACAAGTGATGGACACTGTGGTTCAGAGCAAAGACTTGGAATAAAAATACTGATCTCTTCATCTCTAGTTAGAATAAAACAAGTAGGCCTGTATGTACTTGTTCATTGCACTGACTTTTACCAATGCTCATGTTCCCCAAGCAGATTTTCCTGAGAAACTGAAGTATAGTTCCTACTAGTGGTCCCTCTTGGAATTATTTTGGGAATAAAATGAGAATGCAAAGAACTTAAAAACAAAAAAGAAAATTAGCATTTATTAAATATAATTTGTTGTGTAGTACAGTGGGGGCACTTTGGCATAGATTATCTCATGTTTCTCAAAACAAACCTTAGAAGTGATAAACTTCATTTCTATTGTGTGCTTGGAAATCTAAGTCCAAGTTTTGCCATCTCGTCTTTGTATTCAGCACTTTTAGCAGCTACACCATGTGGCTTCTCTGCACACAATGACATGGCGACAGTGTCTCTGGCCTCAAGGGGTTTGTGTGTGTATGATTTGTAGCACAGAGTGACAACTCTGAGATATAGCCCAGCACCTTCACCTGTTACCTGTGACCTTAGACAAGTCATTTCCCCTCTCAGAAACCCATTTCTCATCTATAAATCTGGGAAAATACAACGTAGTCTTTAGGAATGTTGTGAGAATTGTTAACTAAATATATGTGTGACATTAGTAGGATTTTAATGCCAAATTCAAAGAACAAATTACTCTAAGTAACATCTTCTCTGATTGACTAATGTCTCCCTGCTTCCCAAAATACTTCTCTTGGATCGGAGACACTGAACTCTCCAGTGGCCTCCTCTCACTCCCCAGGCTTTGCCTTCACCCCACTCGTTCCTTTACTTGGTCTTTCTAAGTTGGAGTTAGTCACACAGCGCTCAGTTTTGGGTTTCCTTATTTTCTCAGAACATCGTCCCAGGTTGGTCCTATCCAAATGTGTGCTCACAAATAAAATTTCCCTTTGGTATCTTTGCTTTATTATAGTCACACCCTCATACCTTCCTTAAAGTATTTTTTTATTCACAAACTTTCCTTATCTTATCTGTGTTCTCCTAAAATTTAAGCTCCATGAAGACAGAGAATCTAGCTGTCTTGTTCACTACTACACCCACAGCACCTGAAATATGACATAGCACTTGCTAAGAACTCAATAAATATTTATGAGATTAGCTCGTTAGTTGGTTAATAGCTAGGATATACAATTTACTTTTATGGCATAGAAGTACATACAATCACTAAAAATACCAATAATTCATGTTATGCTTTCTGTGCCCAGTCAAGATCAATAAATATTCCTGTACCTCAGTGACATTAGAACGAACAACTTTGTCCATTAGAGTCCATAAAATTACCTACCTTTCAAGGAACTCAGGAATAGTACTATATTTAAAAATTACCTGAGGCAATTAATGTCTTGAACTGATGTCAAGTGTAATAAAGACTCACAGTTGATTCTAAACTGAATTAAATTCATCACATACTTACGGAGCATATACCATGTCAATGCTTCTGTGCTAGGCTTTGCAGAGAGAAGTTTATGCTAAATTATACTTGGGAGTGTGCTTGTAATTTACTTTGCATTTATGTGGAGCAAGGATCCAGGCTAAGCTTAAGATAGGTTCAACTATGTCTCTTCATATCCACTAGAGTGGTGTAGTGAGGTCAATGGATATCTTAATCATAGGTAGAAAAAAGATTGCTGTATAGAAACAGCTCTTAATAAAAATTTGGCTGAGAAACTGCTCTGCCTAAGGTACCTCCAGCATTGCTACTGAAAGTGAGGTCTCTGAGTCAATAGCAGCCACTCCTGTGGGTGATGCAGAGTCTCAGTACCACCCCAGCCTGTGCAAGCAGAATCCCCTGGAGATTTGCATTTGCACGAAAGTTTAAGCAGTCCATGCGTGGGCTCAAATGATCTCCCAGCTCAAGCCCCACCGAGTCCCACTTCTCTACAGACTACTGGGCATACTAGGTGATGACAGAGCCCTGGGAGGAATGAATGATAGATAACCACTGGCCTACTGGGGAGCCCTGAGGTAGGCCACTGAGCAGCATTCCTGAGGGCTCCAGAAACATGTGAGCATTGCAGGGCAGGGCCAAAGCCCTGTGGTGTAAGATGGGATGAGAAGCAGTGGTGTCAGGCTTATTATGGTAGCTAAGAAGATGCCTGGGAAAACTGTGCGGCCCGTGTGAAGTGTTGAGGATAGACGCTGAAGTTCCATTGGTGCACTGAATAATTAGGGAGCATCTCCTTGAGGCTATTAGATGGAGGAAGACAGCCTGGTGAGTGTGATTCCATATCACAGTGTTATGAAGATGTCCATATGGCAGGAGAGTTGATGACCAGGCTCTGACACTAACTGGTTGAGTAGCTTTGGGTAGAGCATTTGACCTCTTTAGATTTCATTTTTCTCCTGTGTCAAATGAGGAGACAATGATTGCTACCTTTTCAAATGGTTGTATCACTGTGTAAATCAGTGATTGTCAATTGAAAGGCACTGTTCCTGGACCACATAGTTACAGAATCAATACACATTAGCTGCAGGGATGCCACAACTGCTCCCAAACCTCAATGCTGGGTGTGGGGCAGTGGTTCTGTCTTGGCAGCCTGCATACCAAGTCTGCCTTGGGAACTTTTAAAATGCAGATTACAACCACATCCCACATCCACTAAATCATAATTTCTGGCAATGAAAGTCAAGCATCAATGCTTTTAAATTTCCCCAGGTGATTCTGATGTACAGTCATGGTGCACCTTGTACCATGCAGTAGAAGATGATTTGGAAGAAGTTTGCTCTTCCTGTGGGAGCTCATGGTCTTCTGGAGAAGATGAACATGCAGATAGAGAATGACAATTGTATGTTGCAATTGTGCACAAGGAGATGAGAAAGCAGCAGGAAGAACTGGTAAGGTGCCTCTGAACCTAAAAGGCATGCAAAATTCAAAGGCAATCTCAGATCATTTTTCCTATTTCATACATAAGAGAAAGTAACTGCCCACAGCTTATATGCTGACAAAACATTGATTCTCAGACCAAGAATGTAAGTAGGTCCCTGCAACCCTGCCTAGCATCAACGATGGTGGTCTAAAGAGGGTTGGATGTCTATTAACCCCTCCAGGGCTTAGATTACTGTTTTGTGAGTAGGGTGGGTAAATGTGAAGCTCTGTGTGGGATCAGCCAGATCATGAAAGAAAAGAAGTCATGAACTATCTCAAAAAGGTGTGAAGAGATTCAGTTAAATCCAGAAATCGAGGGACACCCTGCAGCCTAGAAAGTTGTGTGTGATGAGAATAATTTTCCATCAACCAGCAATGCTATTGCTCTTGCACCCCTGAGTCCTGTGGTCCCTTTTGGTCAAACAGCTTGGAAAGTGCATCCCTCAGTTCTGATCTCACACCAAAACAAAGAGGCTTGGTAGCACTGGATGGACTGTTGTGATGGGCCAAAGTGTTTCCTTCCCCAAAGATATGTCTAGTTCTAGCCCTCCTGTGAGTGAGACCTTATTTGGACATAGAATCAGTGTAGGTGTGACTAAGTTGAGGACATGCTGGATCAGGGAGGGGTCTCAATCTAAGGACTCCTATGCTTACAAGCAGAGAGATACAGAGACATATGGGAAGGAACAGCATGTGCCTGCAGAGGTAGAGAAACAGTGATGCAGCTCCAGGCCACAGGACACAGGGTTGTACCAGAAGCCAGGCACAAGGAAAAATGATCCCTGTGTGCCCTCAGAAGGAGCAAGACCATACCACACCTGATTCCAGACTTCTGCCCTCCACAACTGCAGAGGGCAACAAATGGCTGCTGTTTTAAACCACACAGCTTACGGTAATTTGTTACCGAAGCCCTAGGAAACGAATGCATCTGATGACCTGTCCTATTTCAAAGAACAGGCAATCACATGTAGCCTGGAGCTGGGACCAGAGAGCAGCTAGCAGACAAATCCCCATCCATTAGGGATGAAGTTTGGATGACCCAGCTCTCGCTGGCCACCATCTCTGAGGTTGAGAGCCTCGTAAGCATTATTTGTCATTTCTTTTATTTTGCTCAAGGCAAAGATGGAACCTGACTTTGGTTAGTCGGATTTTGAAAAAGCCTTAAGTGAAGATTTGTAACAGTGTGGGATCTACCTGGTCACATGGGCACCCTTCTCTACAAATAATTCTTTTAGCTTCTGGAAAGCAGAACATACTTGTCTTCAAGCCAGAGTTACCCAATGCTGCGATCTTGTTCCCAGGCTCTGCTGAGTTTGCCCCCTTCTACCCTTGCAGAGCGCAGATGGAGCTCCTCACACCACAGATGACTGCTTCCTCTCCCAGGACCTCCTGACTTCGGTGCCTACAGATTCCCCTCATTCCTCCCCAACGGCTTTTATGTTCCAGGATTCTGTCTCCATCTGGTGCACTGTATTTGTCACTCAGCAGTATTTATGAAGTCTCTTCTCTATGTCTGGAACTGGTCTAGATGCCAGGGAAGTAGCAGAAGACAGAACATACAAGGTTTCTGGTCTCTCGGAGCTCAGGTGTGGCTTTATCCCAAATCCCGTAATACAGAGATTTTCAGTTACAAAGAGGAAATTTAGACTACTGTCAAGAGAGCTTTAACAAAGTAGGTAAGAGGAAAAGTACAGGTGGTAAAATGCATTTTAAGGCTAGGAAAGCAAAAAGAAAAGAAGAATCAATTATGGAAATAAAAGGATTAGCTCTTAAGAGTTGCAAAAAAAATGCTTGTTGGGACATGAAGATAAGGAGAGAGAGCTGGGGTTCTTTTCTTTTCTTTACAGTTTGATTTTTGGTTCTTTAGCTTAGGTCATTTCAATTATATTGAAATATTAAGTCCCTCAAATACTAAGTTGAATGCTATCAATGCAACAATAAATACTGATTTTCATATTGAGGAAGATAGAAGTGTACGGAGGGCAGTAAAGGCCACTCTGCCATCATGTGAGCTCTGGCTATTTCCCTAACCTGTGTACACTTTGGTTTTCTCATCGATATGTACTTCTGCACAAGAATTATGATATCACATGGCGGTTGTGAAGAATCAAATGAGATGATGCATATAAAATGGATCTCAAGTGGTTGGTAAACAATGTGAGATATTATTTTCACAAGTTGTACTGAAAATACTTATTAATTTGCTCTTTTTTGATAACTTCATTTTACTGTGCTCATATTCTTAAATTCCTCATTTGTCTTCCTTGAAGAAATAAGTGTGAGGTCTCTCCATTCCCTTCCCTTCCCCTTCTCTCCCCTCCCTTCCCTTCCCTTCCCTCTCCCTCCCTTCCTTTTTTCCCTTTCCTTTTCTTCTCATATTGCACCAGTACTAGGGATTGAATCAAGGACTTCAGACATCCTAGGCAAGTGCTCTAGCACCAAGTGGCATTCCGAGCCCTTTTCAAACTTTTATTTTGGGATGGTCTCACTAAGCTGCCCAAACTGGCCTCAAACTTGTGATCTTGCCTCAGCCTCCTTTGCAGTCGAGATTATAGGCAAGTGCCAACATGCCTGGGTATTTTCTCTTCTCATCTTAAATTCTGAATTTGAAAAAACTAGCTTCTTTTGTAGGCATAGTTGTGCCACTTCTGTGCTTTGTTTATCCAACAAATACATATTTGGTGTCACTTCCTAGTGCTGGGGGAATAGCAATGAAATAATGAATGTCCCTGACCTCATGCAGCTTACATTTCAATGATAGAGAAAATGAAAATGCCAATAAAATAGATAAGCAGTGTTAAATGTTATGAAAGACATGGAAAAACAACCAATAATGTATCTACCAGGCATCTGGGGATGTGTAGTCTGGGGATACAGTGTATGTCTGATGGGAACAGAAGCACTGCCAGCTGGGCAAATGTTTTAATACAAAATGCAAGAAATCTTGTAGAGCATCAAAACTATCACAGTTTAGAAATAAACGCATGCATGTTGATCAGTCAGTGAACATGACTGCATGATGAAGTTGAGGACTTTGCCAATAGCTTTTATAAATACTATCCTCCGATGCCCCCATGTAGGTGTGTTCTAAATCTCAGATGAAAATTTGCAAGGAGAAAGAATGAAGGAAGGAGTGAGTTTAGCAGGAAGAGGAAGCAGAGGAAAAAGCAGCTGGAATGGATATACAGAGATAAAATTGGCCTGATCTTTCTAAAAGGTTGATGTGGATTTCAATTTCTTCTCCTTGTAGGAAATAGAGGTAGTATTGGCCCTCTAAATAATTTGACACTATTGTTTCTCTGTTTAATCAGTGTCTTAGTTACTTTCTCATTGCTGGGACAAAATACTGACATTCACAAGTTAAAGGAGAAAAATATTTATTTTAGCTCAGCATTCTAGGACTGCTTCTTCATTCGGCTTCTCCAAACCTTCCCAAATTCCTCACACAACCCAGCTCCAAAAGCAGTGTCATAGGAACAACCCCACTTCTCTGGTACCAAAACTGTCTTAGTTATTTTTTTTTTTTTTTTTTGTCGGTTTTTCTCCGGTACCGGGAACCGAACTCACGACCTTGCACTTGCCAGGCAGGCGCTTTTGCCGCTGAGCTAAATCCCCAGCCTCTGTCTTAGTTATTCTGTTATTGCTGGGACAAAATACCTGACATTGACAAGTTAAAGGAAGAAAGGTTCATTTTAGCTTTCAGTCTAAAGATTTCAGTCCATAGTCGGCTGGCTCCAAGGCAGGGTACCATATCAGAGGAGAAACGGTCCATGGCAAGGCAGGGAGGAGGCAGCACAAAGCAGCCTCAAGGGAGCAGGAAGGATGCATAGATATACCCTTCCAGGCTCTGCTCACAGTGACCCAGCTCTTTCCATCAGGTCTTACCTCCCAGCATTACACCAGCTATAAACCTATCAGTGGATTAATCCAGCATTATGCACCAATGATCCAGTTACCTCCCAAAAGTCCCACCTATATATGAGTGCATGAAACTTTGGGGGGACATCTGGATACAAATCATAACAATTAGAAATTCCTCCAGAAGTGTTTTCACCAAAAAATTAAGTATAATTTAAAAGATACATGCATGGATCCAGAGAGAAGAAAATGTAAGGCTCAAGTAGGAAGGGAGTTTTAGCTACTCTTGGAAGACTCTCCAATGACCACCCCTACAAACTCCTTCTATGAGGCTCTGCCTAACAGTGACTTTCTTCTCAACCAGGTGAAGGGATTAAGTAAAATAGCACATCCAATGGTGGTCATGCTTGTTAGGCATTTTGGTCAAGGCTTGGAAAGAAACCCCCAGAAGTGCCCTGTTCTGGCACAGGCAACTGAAGCATCTTTTTTCCCCACCCTTTTCGTAACCCTTAGTAATTACCAACTACTCACGCCCTGTGGGATAGATGTGAAAATCCCTCAGAGTTAGAAAACCACGGGCATGATTACCTTCTCTGCCAATTATCAGTGGTGAGGTTTTTACCATAGACTTATCTTCTCCCTGGGATTTCTCTTGTTATACAATAAGGCTTTATGTATACAGATGGAACACCATCAGGGGGATCAGTGATCTGGCCCATGATGAGTGCTCTATGCATGAACTGCAAGGCCTTAATTGCTAGCCTTGGGTAATGAAAATCCACTCAGTCTTTAGATCTTGACAGCAGAGAGATTCTCAGCTTGGCCAAAGGTGGAAAGATGATCACAGTAGGAAGAGGAGGAATGTAGAGTTCATGAGGCCTCTCTCTCTCTCTATGTCTCTCCCTCAACCCTTCTCTTTGACTACCTGTTCGTACTTGTACTAGTCATTTTAGTTTGTGTTCACTTGTCCTAGCACCAAACAGGTGGAATCAAGCTCCCTTTCTCAGAGCTGGTCATCTGGTGCTGATTTCTTCAAGGCAGGTACCTTAAAGTTCAATTAAAATAATGATCCAGGGGAAGGACTTTTCAGCTTGGAGGGGTTATTTTCATGTGTCATCTTATTTGATGATCATTAATTTTAAGGTCTCGTTTTCCAGATAGTCCAGAACTGACATGCAGCAGTACAAAGTGACACCAGATCTCAAAGAGATGCAGAGCTAGACTTGCACCTGGTTCCAGTGACAAGGTGTTAAGTAAAAATCCCAAATGGGATAGTCTTCCACAGTGTATAAAGCAGTGTTCCTGGCACATAACAGGCATGGGCCTATGCTGAAACCAAATGAATGAGTATCCAGAAGGGGTTTTTATGCCAGGCAAACTTCAGAGACATAGATGACGGCCATAAAGCAGTATCCTGAAGCACAATTTTGTGGCCCCGAGGCCAGGGAAGGCACATGGTATGAGTGCGCTGATGTTCATTTGGGCTTACCTGCTATTTTCTAAGAGCAGATTCCACATTCAGAGCAGCTGTCATGCTCCTTGGTTTCTTTCTCTGCCTTTTGCTTCGATTAGTCACACTTTCATGACTCATACTGCTTAATTGAGTTACAAATGGGTTATTTCTGGGTGGTAACCTTATGAGGGTAGGTTTGTTCGTCCCAAGAGCATCTTAAATACGATGTTGCAAAGCTACATCTAAATGAGACATGATCTCCTGATAGCACATGACACACAGGGAGGGCATTGTTTGTCTTTTACAGCAGTACTGCTCCATCTTTTTTGTGCTGGCAGGAATGTTCTGTATCTGTGTTGTCCACTCTGGTAGCCACAAGACACATGTGGCCATTACATACTTTAAGTGTGGTTAGTGCAACTTGGAGCTGAAATTTTACCCTTGTTTAATTCAAACTAATTTAAATTTATGTATATATAGGCATATACACCTAGTGGCTACCATACTGAACAGGTTAGTTCTGGAATAATTGAGAATTAGGATTTAGCAAGATGAAGTTTTAATCATATTTCTGTCACTTATTATCTGCATGAACTGTATATACCAGTAAAGTTTTCCAAACTTCAGGCTTCTCATCCATAAAGCCAGTGTGGAAATTTCTTTTCCTTATCGCTGTTGTGATGATGTAGTAGTACAGTGAGTGATTCCTGTTTAGAATAATACCAGGAACATGGAGTGAAAACCCATTTAGTGGGAGCTATTTAATACAACATGTCCTTGGGGTGGATCAGGAGATCTAAACACAATTTGCAGTTTAGAAATTTGAGCAGTAACTGCTTCTTCTTGTGAGATTTCACAGGCAGGATTTCACAGGCAGGACTCTAGAGCCAGTTTACCTGGGGTTCATCTGTCTAGTATCCACAATCCTATGGATATTACGGAGAACAGCTTACAGGGAAATTTTCACCAATTTGGAATAGATGTTAGAGTGTGTGTCTGTCCAGGAATCTGTAGGTGATATGAATGTACCATAGGGACTCTGAGAGATCATCAGTTCCCTTCTCATATCCTTTACCAGCATTTGGGTGGGGTCATGGAGCTTCTGGAATGCACCTTTCAGGTTTGGTCTCTATGATTTTTCATTGCCCAGCATGTTGTCCTTCACCCATAATCACACCCCTTTGCTTCTCTTACTAATTCCTTCTCCTCTCATTCCTTCTTATAGAGTAAATTCAAACAAATACCGACCATCTTGGAAGCCTTTGTTGATTTCTCTGTGCTCTGTTGAAATCCCATTGGGAGGTCAGCATACCCAGCTTCCTGTAGAGGACTGTATATTTCAATCTTTGAATATGCATAGAGCCTAGTAAAGATCCTGGTATATTGCAGGATGTGTAAATATTTGGCAAGACACTATGATAACTGCAACAAAGATGACCATGATGATGAAAACAATGGGG
>NW_004955442.1:8623642-8655651 GCF_000276665.1 Chinchilla lanigera | reverse complement strand
CTTTGCAAAATATCCCCACAAAAGCACATGTATTCAGAGGTGGGATTTGGAAAGTCATCAAATCATCAGAGCTCTGCCTTCATCAGTGAATTAACCCATGGACGAGGTCACAAATTGATGGCATTGTTGAGAAGTGATGATGTGGGGGCCTAGCTGAAGGAAGCAGGTCATGAGATGCAACCTGAGGGTCCATGTCTGGTCCCAGGGCCTTCCCGCTTTGGCTTTCTCTTGCTCTCTGCTTCCTGGCTGCCATGGGGTGAGCAGCTTTGCTCTACCACACCATCCACCATGATTTTCTGCTCCATCTCAGGCCCACAGCAGTGGAACCACATGTGCATCAAAACTTCTGAAACTCTGAGCCAAAAGAAATCTTTTCTTCTTTGAGGTTGTTTATTTCAGGTGTTCTGTCACAATGACTGGAAGCTGACTAATACATTTATCCTATCCTTATAACAACTCTACAGAGTTGCTCTTTTTTCCTCCCTATCATACCAAGAAGAATGGGTTGAACAAGTTTAAATGATTTTCCCAAGGTTAAGTGAATTTAGATACAGATGTTTGTTTCCTTTTCAAACTGCTCACACCCTGGCTATTACACCTCTAGAGTGCTAAAGGATCCGCTGTCCTGGGAAACCTGTCCCAGAAGACCTATCCCCTCCTGCTTCTTCCTGTGGACTGAACCATGAAAACAAATGTTGCTTTGACATCTGGTGATCTGGGAGCTCAGGAATGAAGCACTTTGCATTTCAGCATAAATTGCTGAGCCTTAGAATAGCCCTGCCTGGCTCCTGAGGACAGGAGCACCTCCCCACATCCCTTCCCAATTCCTAGTCACTTATCACTCGGACAGCTGCAGTGGAATGATTTACAACAACTTGGTGTTTTCCAGCAGGAAGCTAAAAAAATGCCACCTACCATGGAATAGCAATTGCAGAGCCTCTCACAGAAAGCTGTTGCTGATGACTTTCTGCAGACCTGCTCTCCTTCATCCCCAACCCTGACACACTCTGTAATGAAGGACTCAGCTGGTCCCATGGCAGCCCTGCCTTGACTGGCTAAGCAGCAGGGAGGGAAATATATTGAAATCAGGGCTGAGCAAGATAAAATGCAGGCACTTGGGGATCTTATGAGTAGTAAAATCTCCCTGTGCTTCCACTGAGCTTCAATTATTTTTTCCTTTACCTTCTCCTTATCTATAACAAATTGGCTCATTTAAAAAAATATTTATTGAGCCTCTTTCATGTGCTAGGACATGTGATAAATGCTAGGAACACTGGGTTGGGAAAATACCCAGCTGCTGCCCCTGGAGAGTTTGGTCTAATGTGGGATGATGGGAGGAAATATTTGTAATCTAGTGTGGTAAGTGCTAGGACAGACTGAGTCTCGGAGCCATAGACACACATGCAAGGGATGGCTTACTCTGCTTGAGAAAATAGAGGGACTCTCCACAGGGTTGTACCTGTGATGGTCACAAGACTGAAAAGACCAGGAGGAAAGCCCAGGCAGAAGGAACATCTTGTGCAAAGGCAAGAGGGTGCAAAAGTTGCTGTGATGTTTTATGTGTTAATGTGCATAGACTCCAATACTCAGTTATTTAACCAGACACTAATCCAGATGTTCTTGTGAAAGTAATCTGTTGATATGACTAATCCTACAATCAGGTGATTTTAAGTGTAATGGGTGTCCCTCAAAAATGTGAGTAAGCCTCATGCAACTAGTTGAAGGACTTAAGTGCAAAACCTAGGTATCTTAGAGATGAAGAAATTCTGCCTCAAGTATTCAACATAAAATCTTGCCCGAGTCTCTCGCCTGCTAATCTGCCTTATGGATTTTAGATTTGTAGCCTTCACCACCATGAGAGCCAATTCCTTGGGATAAATACCTTAATATATGTACGTATGCCTATATGTCTAACTCTTGGTCCTGTTTCTGCAATATAGAAGTCAAATGCATGGGGACTGTGTAATATTCCTGTGTGGCTGGAGCACAGGGAGTATAGCTGGGAGAAGAAGAGGTATCTTGTGAAGGATTATGAAGGAGACATGATTTTTTTTGCCCACAGGACCATGGTAACTGGGAAAAAAATGAGTGAGGATTGTTCAAGTGTAAGTTTCCAAAAGATCACCCAAGTGGCTAAGTGGGAGATGGTGTGTCCTGGGCCTTTCTGGTCTCCTCCCACTTCCTGTAAGATTATCACAATGATACTAAGAACAAACAGAAGTGATTGTCTCTAACAGGGGCCCTGTTTGGATAGCATGTTTTCCATTGACTCAGTGTATAATTTGGACAAAGCTCAGGTTCTCTAAACGTCAGTCCCTTTGTCTATAAGATACAAGGTCAGTAGTCCTCACCTGCACAGTAGTGATAAGGATGAAATAAAATAGTACCTGTAGAGCTGTGCTAAGCATCCCCTTTACAATTCTCAACTGTCTCTGTGCTCCAAGTGCTGAAATTTCTGGAATGCATCTTCCCTTCCAGATTGGTTTGATCCGTAGGGGAGACATAGAAGAGGTCAATCAGTGGGCATTATTCCCCACTTTCTGTTTGCACTTTTGTAAGTTTCCAGGGTATGATTCATCCTCCATGGGCCCTGCTCCTGTGGAGTATTCTTTCCAAAAGCTCTGGGCTTCTATGAGTTCCTTCTACTCTTTAAGCTGGTGGGTTGGTGGTCTCCCTCTCTTGATAGCCCTGGGGAAGCTTCACATCCCATAACCTGACCCAAACCTTGTAAACAGATCTCATATTAAACTTTCTTCAACTACCTCTTTGCCATATGCCTAACACAAAAAAGAATTCCATGCATGTTTTCTTGGTTAGCTATTATTGCCATAATAAACATAGATGTGAAGTGGCGATAGTGGTCAAGTGGGTTTGCTTCAGGTCATTTGAATAGCTTTAGTTTAGAGGGACATGGAATGGTAGCTGTTTTATACACACAACTTTAGCAATCATTACTGCAACTGAAATCATTACTAACATCATCTCCATCTACAGGTGAAAAAACTGAGGCACCCAAAGGTTAATACATTTGTCCAGGTGTGCACAGCTAGTCAAGGGCAGACTCTGGATTCAAAAGCAGAAATTAGCAGCTTGTAGTATCCTACAATAATATCACCTGTTTTTTCATCCAACCCTAAAACCCCTCAGTTGGTCATGCGCCTTCCATGCACTTACATAATCAATCAGGACATGTCTGTTTCTCATCACAGCTACTTTGAGCTTCTGAGTAGACTCACTCAGACTGCAAGTCCATCTGTCTACCGAAGCCAAGAGGGATTGAGACATGGGGAGAAGAACGGCCAATCTCAGCCAAATGTGTAATTTATCGCCAGAATCCCCCAGAATCAATCAGAACATTGTCTCTAGATCTGCCAGAAAACTCTTCCTGTCCATCTCAATTATTTCGGATGCTGGGAGGATTTGTTGGGCAGTGGGAGATACTCCCCAGTATCAGGGCTCCCAGGATGGGTCCTCCCATCCCTCTGCTGAGCCACTGACAACCCAGGTAGGCAGTCTCAGGAACTGAGTTTTTCATGCAGAATAGTCTGGGTCAATACTATGCTGTCATCAATCACGGTACAATGCTGGGCAGCCAGCCATCCACTATGCCTTTTAAGCCTGTTCATCACATTGTCAGATTCTGCATCCTGCTCCTCCATCCTAGGGTATGGGATTCCACATGCAGAATAAAATGGCATCTATTATATCCCCTAATCTGAAATTTCTTTATATCTGAACTTTTTGTATTTTGGGCTCTAGCTTCATGCATATTTAATGTCAGAGTAGTAGGACTTTGAGATTCAACATATTTTTATTTTCATCAGTATTTTTTCCTTTAGTCTATAAGATACAAGGTGTATCTAAGAAAAATTTTGTGTATCTAAGCAAAATTAATATTGTGTTTCAAATTTTCAAAAATTAATATGTATTCCAACAGGACACTGTAATCCTTTTTTTTATAATTTCACTTCTATCTGTTGAACTTGCTCCCACCAGTACCTAAGATTATAAAATACAAGATGAGTATAAGATGTCCAGAATGATCTTCCGCAAAGGTTATCTATGGTTATTTCTGGATGGTGGGATTTGTGGTAAATTTTACATTTCTTCTTTGCACTTTCCTGAATTATTTCAGCGTTTTATGGCAGTCCTGTGTTATTTGCACAAAGGCAATCTTTATTGTCTCATGAGGGAGAGAGAGAAATGCAGAACTCAGAACAAAGAAGATGCTAATGATTTTCAGTCTGATCCTACATAATTCCAATGAAGAAATGGTGACTCCGAGAACACTATGGATTTATGTAAGTCACACAGTAATTTGACTGTCAAGCCAGACTAGACTAAGATGTAGGTTTCTGTCAAGGTTTTCTCCCAATATTCATTTATGAATTCTGCAAAAATTTAATGAGAGTATGTTTGGAAGGACAATGAATTGAATGTAGTCTCTGCTCTCAAAGAGAGTTTAATCAGGCTTCTATTGTGGTTGATGGAATGATGGAAGAGACTACTGGGACTGTCAGAGCACAGAAAGAGGGGAATGGGCCTATAAGTCACCAGTTAGATATATAAAGAGTGAAGAGGAGGTCTCAAGAGGGAAAGTAACATGGGCAGTTCCATGTATGCAAGGGTGAACACGGGTCATTTATCCAATAACAAATTGTTACGTGTGACTGAACACAGGTGAAAAGTAGTGGTGAGGCTAGGGGACAAAGTGAGCTATAGAGTGCAGCATGGATCATGAGACTCAGGATCCCTTGGAATCAGCATGGAACCAAAAGAGGATAACCTTGTCTTTTCCTAGCACCTTTGGTAGATGTCCCATAGGTATTTGTTCCTTGTTCCATAAACTGCTGGGACCAAATGGTATCCATTTCTGGAAGATTTCTGCAACTCCCTCCCTACCCCAATGCCCAAATTAATCTTTCCATCATTTCCATTGCTTACAATTTTATACACTTATTTTAGCATCTGTTATAATTCTTCTGTGTGGTGGTTGATTAATTGAAGGTCAGTTTGAGTGGGAACATCCAGCTGGGCTGAGATAAGTGTAGTTCTGGGAAACCGTATAAACGGAGGACAGGAGGGGGAAATTGTATGCTGATATCCCTTCGAGAAGCTTCAGCTGTTCTCTTGGGCTGCACTGCAGTCTTCCCAGAAGATAGCTGTACTTCTCTTGGAAGGCACTGTGATCCTCACCCTAGCCTTGAGAGTCATCTGATTCTCTGAGAGGATTCCTCGGCTGCTAGCACCGGTATTTCAGTTGCAGGCACAGACTCTCTTGCTTCCCCTACCTGCCCTTGGACTTTTCAGCACAGATTCTTCAGTCTTCCATCTCAGATTCCTCGGCCTCCTGCTGTGGACTTGCTCAGGACATTGCTGTAGGATCAGGGCCCTCAGCTGGATTCTTTGGATCTCTAGAGCATGTGGACATATCTCTTGCACTCTTCTACATCTGACTCTAGTAAGAATTCACTAACACACTCTAATAGAAAAATAATATTTTTATGTCAGTTTTCCTCATTAAATAATGAGAAATGCAAAGGAAAGTAGCACATCTCATTCAAGTACATATTACCCATGAGCCCGTGGCACATGTGCCTCAGCTGCCAAGCATAGCCCTCTCTGTCAGCATAGGAGCCAAGTCGCCCCAGTAGCTGAGCATTGGATAACAGTTGTTTTTACTAAACTAAAACCTCAGTATTCGAGTTTAATTGCAGTGTTGGCACTTTGTGATAAATAAGTAGGTTCGGAGTTGCAGTTTGGGCACTCGATCTCTAAAAGTTCTGCTGTCACTTCCCCAGAGTATCTGGCACACAAAAAGTACTCAATAAAGATTGGAGCCAAAGATACCCTTTAGGAGCCAAAGACACCCAAATCTTCTCCATTAACTATGCAGCTTTATTCACAGTGGCAAAATACAGTACTGGAAAGAACTCAACTGTCCATCAGTAAATGAATAGATAAACAATGATGCTATTATCCGCACAATACAGCTTGTCAATAAAAAGAAACTTACACACAGATGAATCTCAAAATCACTGTGCCAAAAAAAGAAGCCAAACACAAAAGAATACATACTGCATCATTTCATTTATTTGGTAAGAGATAAATATAATCTGTAGCTAAACAAGACAGATTAATAGGTAATTGAGGCTGAGGGATGGGAATTTGCTGCAAAGGGTTATAAAGGAACATTTAGGAGGAGATGGAAATTGTTCTGTATCTTGATTTAGGAGGTATTTCACAGGCACTCATATACATTTGACAGAAGTCACTGACCTCATACTTAAAATGTAAATATTTAACTTTGTGTTCATTATAACTCAGTGAAGTTAACTAAAAAATGATACCATGATACCGTGTCCAAAGACCATATAAGAACTTCCTTTGGGTAGAGTAGTATATTTGCAAGTCTGTTCTCTCCATCAATGGGCTACTCTACTTTAAAGTGATGTCAGTTTAAAAAAAAAAAGACTGGAAAGATCTGATTAAATAAAGCCTATTGGTAATAATAATAACAATAATAATCATGAGAAGGAGGAGAAGGAAAGGGGTATTGACTGAAGACTTATTAAAGACTAGGAAATACATTTAACCATCCAACCACTTGTGTAAGGTGTGTATGATTATTAATCTTGTTTCACAGATAGTGAAATTGAGATACTGAGGTAATGGAGCCAGATAGTTTGGGTATGGGGTCAATTTTTTTAAGTTTTTACCCTTGAAAGTTATAGGTCTCTGTATAAACTGCAAGTTGTATCTATATAAATATAAAATGTATAAATGTCCCACTCCAATGGAATAATGAGGAATGGGAAATTGGTGTGTCAAGGGAAGCAAGGAATACAGGAATCCTCCTACTCTGCAACTGACAGCCATTGCTACACTTAAGTATGGGTTCTTCGTATGGGTTCTTCATATGTTTTAGAATAAACAAGGGTACAGTTTATTTTTTCAAACTTCTCTTATTCATTTCAATATCTGTCACTAAATTGTCACAAAGCCAATCAACAAATTAGCAAAGCGACAGTTGGATGATGTGTATTGGGCTGTCATTCTTTCATAGTTCCCAAGAGCGGGCAAGACAAGTGAGAATGACCCTGATCTTTTGGAGGAAGGATCATGACTCCCAGTGACTCTTTCTTCCCATTCTTTGGCAAGTCCCGCTCCTGGTGCTAACAGAGCAGAACAGTGTATTCCATGTGGTCAGGCTTGTCCTGAGCCTGGGGCTGACCATTGTGTCTTATGAGGTCAGGAATCTTTGACGTGTTCAGGTTGTACTTGGTCTGGCATAGGAGAAGCCTAAAGAGAAAAAAGATGTGCTCAGTGGCATAGATGTGGCAGTTTTTGTGGACCGTGTCTCCTCCCAGACTGGATCTGTCAACTCTACTAAGAAGCAACTGGTGGAGGAAATGTCCATTGTGGACGTAGGGGCTGGACTCATGGGTTATAGTGATCCCTGAGCTCTGCATCCAGAGCTTGGATGTGATTCATATCCAAATGTGACCACCAAGTTCAAACCCAGATGTGGTCACTCTTACAAGGTGACACTGAGAATGTATACTGATTCTTCTGCTCCTCTCTTTATCCACCCGTGTTGTCTGAATTTGAAATTGAGAGTGCTTAGCAGTGTCTGGTACCCAGTAAAAACTCAATAAAATTCAGTTAAGATTGTCATAATCATAGAAATTATTTCAGTTCCAAGATGCATCTTCTTCACATTTTGAAGTTTGGAATGAATCCTAAAACTGATGTGTAATCTTTTATAAATCTAAAATCACCCAAAATAAAATGTTTATTTAGAAAGTAGTGTATTCATTGCATGTGGTAATGAAACTCTCAGTGTTTTTTTTAATGAATTCTCAGTTTTAAAAACCAATGTTAATAAACCAGCAGGGTAACTTACACTAATATTTTAGAATCAAAGTAACATGTGCAAGAGGTGAAGATGTAATGCTGAGCTTTGAATTATTACAAGATAATTACTGAATGGAGCTACAATGCCCTTGGTCAGTCCTTCACAAATGCATTACAATTCCTACCACAGGGCTGTTGCATATGTCAGTCTTTGAGTTCTTGGTCTTTTTGTCTTAATTAATGCCTCATCATCCACAAGTTTCCAGCTTTATTATAATTTCTTCATGGAAGTCCATTCTGACTTTCTTGTCTGGGTAAAAACCTTGAAGGATCATTTGTCACTCATTATGGCCTATGCCACAGTGGCAATTTTATGTGTATTACACAAACATTTGATTACTATCTTTCTCTTCCAACAGACTCTAAGTTCCAGGGGAGGAGTTTGCTGATCACATTATCTCAAGAATTTAACCTGGTGTCTGCCCCATACTAGAAGCAGAATAAATCCTCTGTACAAATGAACAAATAAATGAGTGAGTTTTGGTTACATCAGGCATCTGGATGAAGTTTTGTGCTTCTGTTTCTAACATCCATTTGAATGATAACTCTGATTCATGTCTCTGAAATTTCTCCACAGCCTCAGTTCCATGAAGAGAGAGCTTTTGTCTTCTTTGATGTGTTGGTACTTATTATGTTTTATGTTGTATTATAACCATTTTTGTCTCTGCCACACCTTATCTCTACCACCTTGGAGAGTCATGAGAACAGGTATTATAGTCTGATCCCTTGTACCATGATGAGTCATAAATCCACAGCCAAAGCTCAGATTGTTTTCCCAAGGTTTTATTCGGCATATCCATCTCACTTGAGGACATTGCCGCTTGGCATCCTGCAGAAAATTTAATGTGTGCATTTTCAAACCTGGACTCCCTGTCCTTATGGGACCTATTCATTGTACAAATGAATAAATACATGCTTCTGTGGTGACCAAGGATCACTGTCACTGTATCTAGGTGACTTATGGAAGGCATTACATTCCCCCTGTCATTCTGGCATTACAGGGTCAGAATCATTATATGCTTCAGACACCGTAGAGGGGTGGAAAGAATGTATGTTAGGAGTCAGCTGGTCTGAGTTCAAGCTCTAACTCCAATCAACACTTAGAAAAAGGAGTAAATGGGAAAGGGATTATTCAATAGTACACGACATTAAGACCTTTCCCATAACTGTTTCATTCAATAAATAATAAATCCTTATAGTGAGCAGTACTATGTCATTTTAACAACTAGAAAATGTATACTCAGAGCAAAGAAATAGCTTAATCAAGCTTGCCACACTGCTAAGAAGCAGAGTAGAGATTAGAACCCATATCTATCTGAGTTCAAAGTGGAACTCTCTTAATACCAACTTGCCTTATACCTTGGCTTTGTGGCCTTGACTAAGATGTGTAACCCCTCTGATTCTCTATGTCCTCATCTGTAACAGAGGTGATTACCATGCAGACTTCTAATGGCTGCCCTAAGGGTTCGATAATAATGCATATTAAGATGTTATGTAAAGGCCAGTTATTTCTGAACTCAGTATCCACAAACAGGTAGGGCAGGAGGCATCAGTGATTTTGTTGAACAGATGAGAGCCCTTATTATTCCTGAGAGACTTATTGCAGCTGGAGAAGCAGCCACACAATCCCTGCAAAAAATGTGTGTTTGTGCATGGGGCAGACTCTAAAGGCAATTACAACGCTTTCTTCTCAGTCTATTTTTATTTTTCCTAAAACACAATTTCAGATTAGATTGCTTATTCTTTGACTGAGGTATGAGCATTTATAGCCCAGCTGTTTGGAGCAAGAGAAGAGCAGTTAAATACTTCTCTGTACCCTGGCTGGATGCCAGCTGCCCAGCAGACAGCTCTGTGTGCTGAGCTCCTCCCAGAGTGCTGTTCCTCCTGAAGAAGCTCTTGGACAGCACTGTATTTTGCCAGAGGCCCCACCCTTTCCTGCACAGATGCTAATTTCCTTAAGAAAATGCCCTTCCACTCTTTGTATTTTCACCCATTGAATCAGACCTGCAGTAGGTATGAAATCCTGGCTGGTTTCAAATGGTAGCAGTTTTGCTCCAGTACAATTTTGCCTCATCTTGCTCACCTCCCCCTTTGCTGAGCTTGCTTATGCAGGAGTTTCCCCCTAGTTGAGCCGGAAGTTGTTAGGGCGTATGGTGCTCAGCAGCCTAGTCTTGGTTGCAGCAAAGAGAAGGGAAGGCAGGCAATTTATAATCACAAGGGGCACAGAAAAATACTACAGTCAGCACTCCCCTCCCAATGTCTGCTTTGTGCAAGGAGACAGGTACATTTGTTAATAAAAATAACAGCAAGCACTTCTAAGGTGTTTATGTATCAGGAACTGTTCTGTTTTAGATAATTTATCATATTTACACTTCCTGAGATGAATTCTGCAAGGAAGGTACTGTTATGATCCTCCATTCTACAGATGAAGAAACTGAGGATAACCAGCCCAGAATCTCACAGAGAAGTGGCAGAATCAGAATGTTAGACTCACAGAGTTCATGCTCATAACCTGGTACATTAGTCTCTTTCCAATGATTACAATACAGGGTATGCTCAATGGAGTGAGGGGTTAAACACTGTTTTAAAACAAAATGTTCCAGGTGAGGTAGTCACATGTGCAAAGGTCTAGAGGTGCCAAAGAGCCTGCATCTGCAGGAACTGAAAGCAGGTCGTGGCATGCAGAACATCACAGGGCCTGGAAGAAATAAGTTGGAGGAGTGGAGAAGAGATATCATTGGAAAGGTGGCTTCTGGTTGAACTGGAAAAAGCTCCAGATGTCAAACTAGGGCCTTAGATTCTAACCTCATTAAACCCACTGGCACTTAGGAAGGGTTGAGGCATGAATAATTTAAGTTGGGAATAACCTCTCAGGCAGTAGTATGGAGAACAGATCTAAGAGAGATTGAAGGGAAATTGAAAGATGAGGGACACTGTGCTAGGGGATGGCAAAGGAGGGTAAAAGTCACCATCTCCTTTTGTCTCCTGATTTTGGAGGAAAATTGGCCCCTAAGAATAACTTCCATCTCAAGTGAGTCCTTCAGTAGCATGCTAGTATGAAGCAAGCACCTGCTTATAAATTGAATTGTAATGCTTCCAAGGAGTGAGATTTGGTCCACAGCACCACTGTCAGCAACCTGTATGTCCTTCCAACTCTGAAAACTCTAAAGATGAAGTTCATTTTCTGGACAGCTATGAATAATAGGTTACCACTCATGGCGGAAAGGCGCTGTACCTGGAATTTGAACTTGGCCTGCCTTGGGGAAGCCATTCACCCTCCACAGGGAATGGAGTTTATGGTTCCAGTCTTCTTCACCTCCACACAGCTGGGAGTGGTACCGGGATGTGACTAGGCTTGAAACTTCACATTTCCAACTGTGATTGGCTGAAGGAGTGGATTGTGAAGGCAGGTGTGCAAGAATAAGTAGAATGAAGAAATTCCATGTACAGAAACCTAATAACCTCAGTGAATGCAAACACTGTAAGCCATAAACTTGTGCTGGGATTAATAACATCAACAAGAATGAATATGGGAAAAAGAGAATTAAGAGAGGGAGGGAGATTAAAGAAAAGAAACAAGTACATGTACATGTATCCAATTCCCAATATGATTGTACACTGTATGTACTACAAACATGTCTAAAGGAAGGAAACCACACACACACACACACACACATACACATACACATACACACACATATACACATACATAGAATTTTTCTATGAAAGCTTACGTGTGGATGCTTGGGCAGAGAAGGGTTCTGACAGTAGCCAGCATTCTTGACATATGGATAATGTAACCAAAAATGAAACAATATCAAGGAAAATGTTATGGTTTGTGTCTGGATATCCCCCAAAGCCTCACGTGATCATGGGGGGCAGGCGTCTCTAAGGCAGCTGAATCTAGAATTTGTGATTGGCTCATTGTCTAGTGCTAGGATTGAGGGTGTGAGTGCTACACCAACCTTAGGACAAGTAGCCTGCGTACAATATAAGCGTTGGAAAAGAGGCTTGCTCCCTGCTTTTGCTCTTGTTGCTTTTTCTGTCTTCCACTACCATGAACTCTTGCCACTGTGCCATGCCACCCTGCCTTGGAGCCAGCCAGTTATGGACTGAAACCTTCACAAACTGTAAGCTAAATAAATCTTTCCTTCCTTAATTTTGGGCATTAGGTAAATTGTCTCAAGACCGAGAAAAGTAACTCAGACAGAACTCAAGACCAGAGATGGAGAATTATGATACTTTAGATAGAGCTTTTGAGACTTTAGATAGAGCTGAGGTTGGAGTAAATTAGACCTATTTGCAAAATAGACTTCTCTCCAACTTAAAAAAATGGAATTGAATCTCACTGGCTCACTCCTGAGTCAGTCATTGAAGCCACACAGATAGAATACGATTGTTGTCAGGTCTGATTCACCTGATGGTCCTTCTTGGAGCCCAGGGCTGGCATGTAGACAGTTGGGGAAAGACAGCATCAAAATCACAGGGACTTCAAACTGGGCTGGGTGGATTTTCAAGCAAAAGCAGTGTCCCATTACCAGAAGGAAGAGAAATAGTAGTGGGAAGGCAGAACAAATTAGATGCGTCCTGCAACCTTTTGCAGCACAAATGTCAAAATTAAATCAATCTTTCAACACTTGTTAGTCCTTGAGCTAGGTTATTTAGAAAACAATTCTAGCAAGGTGAGAACTCTGGGGATGGAAAGTCCACGGTAAGTGGCCCCTCTTGATTTCAATTTCTGTTTTCAACCCCGTGTTCTTGTTCCTCTGCCCCGCTGAAAGTAACTGGGTCACTCAAACAAAAAGTTTGCTTTAGTGAGCCTGAGGCCTCTGCTTCTAACTTCTCCTGACTTTGCCCCTCATATTAGCATTCATGAACTCAAACTGTCAGAGAGTCGTGGGTAATTAGAGGCAATAAACAAATGCTAATTAGCACTCTGGCTATACTCTGAGGATGCCACAGGCATAGACCCAACCTCAGCGTTTTGTTTCCAAGTTTCCTTAAATTTTCACCTTTTAAAACGCTTCTTTATCAAGGAAAGAACACAGAGACAGAGTAGCATTTGGTTCAAAGCACTGTATTTTAGCTCAGCATGCTTGGACTCCTTGCAGCACTGCCACTTACAAGTGTGGTGTCCACAGGTAAGTAACTGAATCCCTCAGTGTCTCAGTTTTGTCTTTCATGAAGTGGCAGTAGTAATCCCTAATGTGATTTTCTTACGCGATTTAAAGAATACACCCAATGTGCACAGTTCATGGCACATGACGTGTTCACTAAATGAATTTTCGTCAGTCTGTGTAATACGTAGGGGAGGTCAGATATGAAAAACTGGGAACTAGATTCCTCTCTGATCTGTCCATTTGCATCACTTCTATTGGGCTCGGAGCACTCACATCTCATATTAGCATCACTGCAGTCCCTTGTTTGATCCCAATTTCTTTATCGTCTTCTCTATCGTCGTTTCCCAAATCACTCTGTATTTGTTTCCTGGGGCTGCTATAACAAACTGCCAGTAGTTGCATGGCTTCAAACAACGGAAGTATAGTTCCTCACTGCTCTGGAAGCCCCGGATGTAACATCCCGGTGGTGCCAGTGTCACTCCTTTTGAAGTTCTGAGAAAAAATCCATTCCACAATTCCCCAACTTCTGGCTGTCACCGCCCATTGCTGGTGCTTCTTGGCATGAAATGCATCATTCCACTCTCTACACCTTCTTATCACGACCTTGCTTCCTCCTTGTCCTATGTGTCTACAACTGCCTTCTGGGCTTACCTCTAAAAGACCCCTGTCTTGGGGTTTAGGATGTACCCTGGAATCAAGAACGCTCTCATTTCAAGATCCCTGAGTTCGTTAGCTGAAAAGACCATTTTTCCAGCAAAGGTTATGTTTACGGGTTTCTAAGCTTAGCGCGTGTATGTACATCTTTTTCCTGTTTTTTTTTTTTTTTTTCTTTTTCCCCAGGACGGGGAATCGAACTCTCGACCTCACGCTTGCCAGGCAGGCGCTGTGCCGCTGAGCTAAATCCCCAGCCCACGTACACCTTTTTGATGTGTCCTTTCCAACCATTACATATCCAAAACTCCACATCCTCACTTCTAGCTTCTTCTTCCCCACAGGCACTTCTGTTCTCAGCATCAAATCACTCTCACACTGGAAAATTCTCAGTGACTTGTCATTTTCAACCTAAAAGAGCTCTGACCACGTGAGCCTGCCCTCTTCGGCCTTCTGAAAACAAGCCCCAGTTCCTTATGCCCTGTAGTTGCCCTGTGCAGGAGCCCAGCCTCCGCATCCCCATCCTTGCCTCATCCGACCTCCTGGAACATCTTTCCCTCCAGTGCTATCCTGGACTCTGTTCATTTTCTGTCATCATCAGCTTTGTGGCTTAAAACAACATGGATTTATTATCTCAAGGTTTTTCTAGGTCAGAAGTCCAAACCCGGCCGAGCTGAGTCTTCTGTTTAGCTTCTCACAGGATGCAATCTACGTATAGATTGCATGCTACACTGCCAGATGGATGTCAGATTGGGAAAAAGCCTGGTGTTGTGGCACATGCCTATAATCCCAGCACTTGAGAGGCTGAGGCAGGAGGATTTCCCTGAGTTCAGGGTCAGCCTGGGCTACATAGCGAGTTCAAGGCCAACCTGAACTACATAGTGAGATCCTGTCTCAAAACAAAATAAAACCAGATTGGGAAAGAACCAACTTCTAAGCTCATTCAGGTTCTGGTAGAATTTATTTCCTTGTAACTGTAGAGTGAGGATCTTGACTTCCTGTTGCCTAATCAGCAGAAGCCCCCTGTGGTTCCCAGAGCATGCTCAGTGTCCTGTCCCACAGGTATCCTGGCCACGGACCTCACTTCATCAGGCCAGTAAGGAGGAGTGCTCACCTCATAGGGTTACTACTTAACTGCTTTCTCTTAGTTAAATCCAGTCCACCTAGAATAGGATTCCATTTTTAATTCACTCAAATAAAATGACAATAAAAACCTTCATCTTTGCTCCACACTCCTAGGTAGAACACATTGCTGTTCTGCCTGTACTGTTAGAGGGGATTGTCAAGAATACGAACACTGCAAGTCTGGGATGTTGGGACTACTATAGAGTCCATCTGCAATAGTCTCCTACCTGAACTTCAGAGAGAAATCTCTCAGTTCACCTCTCCCCATGAAGCTGAAGCTCTTCCTTCAGCTGGGTCACCTCCTCTTAGTTCTTGGCACCTTTGTGCATACCCATCGATGGCGCTGAGTTGTTTGAGTGGCATACTGTGAGTGAATAAGACTCAGCAGGGAATCAGACTGCCTGGGTCCGTCTGGACTCCTCACCTATTAGAACTGTGTCCCTGGGCTGCTCAGCATTGCAAGGCTTAATTAGAAACAAGCAAAAGGATTTCTTCATGGGGTTATTTTGAGAATCACATGTGTTAAGTTTTATAAATATAGTTAACAGTTTCTGATTCCTAGCTAAGGTCTAATTTATGAATATTATAAATAAGTCTGGATAGACTAAGGCACGATGTAGTAACCAGTAGTCCCCAACCTAGGGTGGCTTAGGAAAGATTTTTTTTCCATATGTTACATGTCTGTGCATAAGTTAGCAGGGGAGCTCTGTGCGTTTCGATCACTGGGATCTCAGGCTGATGAACCATCACAGTGAATGTTGCTGCTAGCAGGACTGAAGAAGAAACAAGGCTCCAGAGTGCGTTTCCGGGAAAATAAATGTTCCAGCTCAGAAGAGAAACAGGAACAATGTGCCCAAAGTTCATTGGCAAGCCTGAGTTACATAATCCCAAAGAACTAGGAGGTCAAAGTCTCCATGTGCCTGAATAAGGGCGACCACACTGTGGTGTTCATGATGTTACTTCTCGTACCACAAATCTCATTTACCCTAATGGAAGATTTTTTTCTTGGCCATCTTGAGAGTCAGAGAAGTGTAGGTATTCTAGCAAATAGCACTTAACAACAAAAGGTTAGAAAGCTCAACTTTTAAAATGGAACAATTCTAATGTGCAAACTCTATAAAACAATTGGAAGAGATGAGAAATCTTCATCTACGCTTAAATATTTCCCCTCTTAGCCTGGTACTGTGTCTTATGTTTCTGTCAGTAGCTTGATCCACTGGGGTCCTTAGAGGTGCATTTGTCGCAGCCCAAGGCCCGTGACTGCCTAAGCAGGGGCAGATTTGTGCTAATGCACCATTTGCTCATTTAGCTTGTTAGCACTGCTGCTATTCATCTGAGCTGGCCTTTGATGCAGTTCAGGACTGGGGCCCTTCCTCAGAGCTGGGGACGAGATCTCATGTAGACCCCATTCTCAAAGACCTTATTTATTTGTCTTTCATACAGGCAGCAGCTTGGAAATGGGGCAGAAGACTGATAAGTGTAGAAAGAAGAATAGTGACATAGGCTAACCATGATAACTGGCGCTATGGCTTGGATATGGTTTGAGTGTGTCCCCTGGGGTTTACTTGTTGAAAGACAGGATGCACATGTGGTGAAAAGTGAAGCCTTTGGGAGGTAGTTAGGACTAGATATGGTCATAGGATGAAGTCTCATGATTTAATCCTGATGGCTTTCTAAGAAGAAGGAGAGAGACCAAAAGAGACACATCTGTGTGCCTACCCTGTCCCGTGATGCCCTGCACCAGCTTGGCACTCTGCCAGGGAAAGAGTCATCACAGGTGCAGCCCCTTGACCTTGCACCTCCAAAACTGTGGGCCAAATAAACCTTCTTTCTACAGTTACCCCTCTACACATATTTTACTATAGGAACAAAATGGACTCATACAAGTGCTTTCTGGATATCTGGCTGAACAAACATAAATATGTGTGGTTTAATCCTCAGAGTAGACACAATTCCGTTCTCACAGTTGGCAGACTGGAAAGGTTTCCATGTCTCCTGCATACAGTGCATTCTGGTGGGAGACATTAGTATGTCATTGGGGCTCAAATAACATGAAAGACAGAGAAAGTGACAGCAATGGGAGTTGATGGCTTTGTCTGTAATCCTGTCCCGCCACTCACTAGTAGTGTGGCTGTTGGAAACTCGATTAACTTCTCTCTACCAGGTGTCCACTGTCTTCTTGTGAGTGTTTCTTTCAAGGAGAGAGATCATTGTGGGCCTTTGGTATCATTCTCTCTCCCTGTTCCCTTCCTTTTCTCAAAGTACAAAGGGTAGCAGCAAAAGCAAGAGACTGAATAAGCTCCCTGCTAAAAAATAAGATTTCACATGAGTCGGAAGTGAATTAAGCTAATGCTCAAACAAGTTCCAAAGGACATTATTTTCAGAGCCAACCAATAGCACTGATTAGGATCGGGAAGGGAAAACAGAGAGTTTTGTGATACACAAGCTATTTAGCTCTATTAAAAACCCCTCTGTGCATTTTGAATAGGAGGAGGAATTAGTCCAATGGCTGGATGCTCTGGTGTGGTCAAGGCTGGGCTCCAGAAATGCAGGGTACTGCACCCTCAAATGCTGAAAAACAGCGAGCACGTGTGGTGGCTCTTCTCGCTTTGAGCAACACTCAGATACATGTGTATGTGATTGTTTGGGGACTTGGCATGAAAGAGCAGTGGAAATAATACTCTAGAAATGAAGAGAATCAGCAAAACATGAGGAAAAAATAGACAAAATAAGAGAGCCAGTGGAATAAGAGAAAGATGGGAGGAGATGGGCCGAGTTTTTCTGCCTCATGTGGTTTTGATGGCTTGTGGTAAATGAGTTTCTAATGATGCTTTAAAAAGTGCTTCTTGTTTAGTGGGGCTGATGCAACTCCTGCTGTTCATTGGCTGTGTTCTGGGGAAGGAGAAGGCCCGACTCTGTCCTCCTGGGAAGGATGCAGCCATCAACTCCTCCCTTTCTCACTCCTGCAATGAGCAGTCAGCATATCCTTATTGCGTGCCCAGCAATGCTGACCTTCCAAGATCACAGTCCTGTGTAGAAAACAGGACCAGACAGTGACACTTCTATGCTCATATCTGCTTCTTTGAGTGCCTCCTGTATGCTTTGAATGAGTGCAACACAGGGGCTCTGGGCCAGGAAGCAGAGTACCCCAGTGTTGCAAGAGAGAAGGCTCCCTGGAGGTGTTGCCTGTACTGAGTCTTGCTAAAAGCACAAGAATTCTTTGGAAAAGAGAGCAGAAAAGGCCATCAGAGGTAGAAAGGCAGCTGTGAGCAGAAGACACTCAGAAAGCAACTTCTGATCCAGGGAACTTCAAGTCACTGAGTTGAGGTAGAGGCTTTCAGAAGCAGGTGGTAGAAGATAATGACAGCAGTGCCGTGCCTACTGCATGCTGAGGGATTCCTATCCAGGGTGGTTTTGCCTCTGTTCCCTGGGGACATTTAGCAGTATATGAAGACAGTTCTGGTCGTCACACTGTAGTGTAGATGAGGGGCCAGGCCAAGATGTTTCTACACATCCCACAGTGCACAGGGCGCTTTCCACACAGCCAAGGCACCAAGGATTGGGAAAGAGCTGATGCCAGTCTTGCACCAATCACTTTACAGAATTTAAACCATGGTGTCCCCATCGATGCTCCAGTAGAAAGTCCTTTTGTCCCAATTCTTTAATCAAGAAAAGGAAAAGGAGGCTCCAAGAATCCAAGTTACTTATTTGCCTAAAGTCAGAGTGAGCAAGAGACACAGGGTGGACTTGACCGCAAGCAGCCAGAGAGCCACTTAGCTCTCTGGTGCCAGCAAAAATGATAGGAGAGAAACTGATCTGCCACATGGTGAAGGTCATTGGATGCTGGTTTTTAGGTTTGGACTTTATCTGAATTGCGATACCTGGGGAATCTTTCAGCTGCAGAGTTTTCACTTTTCCACTTACTGGGGTGACTTTCCCCTAAGAACTAAGTATTGGACACAGCTGAATTCCCTTGTGTAGGCAGAAAGACACAGCAAAGGAGTTTCCAAGATGTTTGTCATATTAACCCCTTGCTGTTCCTCCCTCACATCAGGCAAGCACTGGGCTGTTACTGATTACAACTACAAGACCAGTGGTTTATATAGAACCTTAAAATATTCATGCAAATTTCCTCATACAGCTTTCAATTCTCAATTCTTTGCTGCAAGGTTGCCAGGGCTCTTACATGACCACCTGTGAGCTCTGATCATGGGCACTGTGGATTCTCTGGCTCTGTGGAGGTGAGATGTTCCTAGCAAGCTTGTCTGGTCTGATTTGCCTCCCAGTGCAGGCAAATGGGCTGGCTGGCTTCCCTGAGCTGTGTGGTCACCGCAGCACATGGAAGAGGGAGTACCTTGGCCATACCATGGCAAATACTCAGATGCAGAAGCCCAGGATGGTGCCCATACCTGGTGCCAGCTACAGTGAGGCTTCACCCCTTACTGGCCTCCCTTGGCCTAGGAACCAAGTATTGAACACATAGAAAGAAGCAGAAAGGGCTGGAGATATAGCTCAGTGGCATAAGTGCCTGCCTGGCAAGCACAAGGTCATGAGTTCGATCCCTGGTACAGCAAAAAAAAAAAAAAAAAAAAAAGAGGCAGAAAGTAACTTGCACAGGGTACAGAGAGGACACTGGTGTTCAAGGAATCGCAATCAGAAACCATGGAGCTCATAGTTTATTCCCATACCTCTAGAACAGCTCTAAGAAAATGATAATTTGTGTGTTTTTGATATGTTTAATAGCTTTAGAGAGGAAACTGGGCTGGGGATTTAGCTCAGCGGCAAAAGCGCCTGCCTGGCAAGCGCAAGGTCGTGAGTTCGGTTCCCGGTACCGGAGAAAAACCAAAAACCAAAAAAAAAAAAAAAAAAAAAAGAGAGGAAACTACTCCTAGTCTTGTTCATTAGATCCTGTACCTACCAAAGATCCTTTGATCAATAAAGATTAAATCAGCCACAGAAAGCAAAAATATCAGGAACAAATAACCCCTACAGAAAAGCTCTGGCTTAAATGTCATTATTTTTTCTCAATAATTCTAATGGGGAGATCGTTTAGGTGCAATCCCTCTATTAACAGCACATTATGACATGGGCTCTGCAGAGAGTCTGACTTGGGTTTGAGTCCCAGCTCTACCTCTCCCTGGTTGTGTTCCCAGGTCAAGTGAGTTCACCTGAGGCTCTTTTCCGTCTCTTATAGACTCACATCATAATGTTGCATGAGATCAACTGAGTGAAAGGCAGAAGGAATTCTTTGAACAGTCCTGAGGCGATCATTCCATTAACTAGTCACAGTGTTTTTATGCCTTTCCGCCTTCCAATACTTACTTAAATTGTATTTTTGTCATTGACGTTTTAAGAAACTTAAGCTCAGAGAAGTTACGCAATTTGCCTGGAGACTCAGAGCTAGAAGACAGACAACAGTTGGAAGCAGAGCTACTGAACACCAACTTTGTTTCTGATATTTTTGGTGACTTTTAGCAGGATTTGAAAGTCTGAAATTTTGCTTTCACATTTAGATTTTTGGAGGTGGGGAAGATGAAGAAAATATTTTACGTGGGTGGGGGATAGAAGCAAAGAAGCAGGAAGCCTGTCTTTGGAAAGCAACTATTGATGGGTCCAAGTTTGAGGAGAGTTGATTCCACTCCACGGCTGTTGTGTTCTGGGCTTTGCACCTTTAAAGCAGCAGGTGGATCCCACGACTCGCTTCTCTGGTGGAAAAGAATTTGGAGTCAGCAAAAACGGGATGTACAAGGTTGACACAAGCTTGTGTTTCTCCTGAAGGGAAACACAGCCCAGAGGAGAAGTGGAGGCTGAGGATCTGAAGGACAGCATAGGGGAACTTGTCTCCCACAGATAAAGGACTCTTACAAATCAATGAAAGGACAAATAACCTGATTTAAAAATTGCCCAGGGCATTTCTCCAAAGAGACAGATAGCCATAGAAGCGCATTCAAAAAAGCACAACACCCTAAGCTGTCAGGGAAATGCAAACCAAAACCACAGTAGGGTACCACTTCACACCCACAGGATGGCCGTAATAAAAGAGACAGCCCACACCAAAGGAATCAAAACCATCCCTATTTATTGCAGCCCAATAAGCAATAACCAAGACATGGAACCAGCCTAGGTGCCCATCAACAGATGAATGGATAAAGAAAATGAGGTACATATACCAAATAGAGTATTTTCACCCATAGAAAGAACAAAATTTTATCATTTGCTGAAAAATGGATGGGTCTGGAGATCATGAGACTGAACGGAAAAAGCCAGACACAGAGACAATCCTGTATGTTCTTAACATGTGGAATCTAAAAGAGAGGACAAGAAAGTAGGATGACTATAACTAGACAAGAGGAATGGAAGGAGGGGTCTAGGGGCAAAGAATAGGGGGCATGAATATGGTCAAAATACATTGTGTACAGTGATCTCCCTCCCCCCAAAACATGTGAAACTAGAAGAAAGGTGGGGTGAGTGTGGGACGAGGAGGGTGACAGAGAGAATGATTAAAGAATGTTATGTCTATGTACAAATCTGCCAAAATGACACCCATTAATCTATATAATCAAAATGCAGTAATAAAAGTGTGAAGATGGAGGAAGAGAGAAAAAAGAGATGGACCGTAACAAGCATTGGATGCGAGGATGTGGAGACACTGGACCCATCAGATGCTGCTGTTGGGGAGCTAAAATGCATCACCACTTTACAAACTGTGTGGTGGTTTCTCAAAACGCTGAGCATGGCATCATCTGGCCTCGAGTTCCCTTCCTAGGTGTGAAACCAAAGTCATATTTCCACTCTAAAACTTGTACAGCAGTGTTATTCATAACGGCCCCAAGTGAAATAGCCCAAACACCTACCAGTTTGTGCAAGGATAAACAAAATGTGGCCCGTCTGTGCAACATTCAGCCACGAAAAGAAATGAAGCACTGATGCACGCTGCCACAGGGGTGAATCTTAAAGTATAATGCGAAGTGAAGGAAGCTGGGAGAAAAAGAACACACATTGTGCAACTCAATTTACACAAATTATCCAGAAAAGACCAATTTATGGAGACCAAATAAATCAGTGGTCACTTAAGGGCTGAGTTGGGTGGAAGAGAGTTTCTTTTGGGGGTGAGAGAAATATTTTAAAGTTAGATGTTAGTGATGGCTGTGCGTTTCTGTAATTACACTAATTATCACTGAATGGGATAATTAGTAAATTGTTTCATAGATAAACTGTAGCATAATAATAAAACTGTTAAAAGATGGTTTTATGATCCCTGTTAGAGAAGCATAACTACTAGTCCCCAAATAGTCTGATCACAGGCCCATCCTCCTACTTACCATGCAACACAGCCTTACTGTACCCAGTGTGGAGTAAACTTACTAGCTCCCCTCTTTGTCTCGGGGCCTGGGAGGTACGGGCAGGAATGACCAGGCCCAGCTTGGGTAGAGATGGAGGCAGCTCTTGCTCAAAGCAGTTTCAGTTTCAGCCAGCCCAGAGGTGATGGAAGGAACACCCCAATAACACCTCCACTGTGATTAAGAGAGCAATGTGTCACCGTACCTGCTAGATTTAAAACATGGCTCCAGAGCTTGGCCAGCCATTCATCCAGAACAGACTTTCAGGACTTGGTAGCCAATTAATTAATTATTGCATCAATAAAACCATAGTTTGACCATCTCATGATGAATTACACTGTTTCAAAGAACTTAACAGCTGCAATAGGGAAAGAAAGCAAAGGAAATCAATATGCAAGAGAATTTCCTCAGTCAAAGAGTCAGCATTTCCTAGGGACTGAGGTCACGGTGAGACAAGGCCCTACTTACCTTACTTACCTACTGACTGGGGCACGCTCACTTAATATGCAGGATTTAAAACCAGGAAAGGAGGATGCTGGACCACAGAAGCAGTAGAATGTTGTTCGCCCAAGATTTAGACTCTGAGTCGGAAGGAGGGGGGCACACCTGTAAACTCAGCATTGTGAGAGGCTGAGGCAGGAGGATCACAAGTTTGAGCCTAGCCTGGGGAATTTAGCAATCTAGTGAGACCCTGTCTCAAAAAAAATGTAAAAAAAGGGCTAGGGATGCAGCTTAGATTAAAGGCCCAGTACCACAACAAACAAAAAAGCTCCAGACTCTGAAGCAGGAGGGGCTTGTTTTGGAACACCAGATGCTGCTCTTCCTAGCTCAGGATCTGGTTTGTCATAGCCACAAAATGGGCAAAGCAATAAGATGGACACCTTAATGCTGTCGGAGGAGTAAATTGGATAAAATGGCGTAATGCTGCACCACTCGCAGAGTAGATCTGCAGTAAGTGTGGTTGGTCATGGGACATTTTTTCTTATGAGGATGTTTGCAGAAGCAATCACCATTCTCTTTCAGGAAAGGTGATATGGTGAGTTTTAAAAGTTTTAATGTCACATTTAACATACATTAAAACAGATTTTGTTGCACCATTGGACGAAAGTTAACACACTTATAAATTTATATAAATAGCACCACAATCGATATGCAGAATATTTCCATTACCTGCCCAGAATTTTCTCCTGCTACCTTTTGTAGTCACATTTTTGCAGCCCTTTTCTTCATCCTTGCAACCAGTGATCCATCCTCTGTCCCCACAGTTCTTTGTTTTACAGAATGTTTTATAAGTGGAGTCCCACAGTGTGTGACATTCTGAAAATGGCTTGTTGCGCACACTGTCACTCCATTTCTTTTCATTGCTGAGTAGTACCCTGGTGTGTAGATAGAGCACCAGGGATCTCTTAATTCACTAAAGGGCCTTTGGGATGTTCAGTTTGGGGAGGTTATGAATAAAACTGTGACAAATGTTCATGTAGAGGTTTTCCCTTGGACATACGTCTGCCCTGCTCTCAGTTAAGTACCAGGAGTGAGAACTCTGGGTCAAGTGCTAAGTATACGCTTCAGTTTGGTAAAAACTGCCAAAGTTATCCAAAGTAGCTATGTCACTTCCACTTGTGTTGGCAAAGCATGACACTTCTCATTCAATTATCTGCACCCCGCACTTGATGTTAGTAGTGTTTTCTACATGAAATTTCAGATAGGTGCTTAGTAGTACCTCTCTAATGTGACTTGATGAAACTTTTATTTTATTTACCTTCTTTTATGGTTTGTACAAAACAACTATATACCCTTTTAAAAAGTTCATGTGTTCCGAGATGGGCTTTTGGAAGGTGATTGTTTTGTGGGGAAAATGACCCTATCCATGATTAACCCATTGATGTGCTCATAACTAAATGGGCTACTAGAAGGTAGGATCCAGTTGGAGGAATTAGGTAGCTAGGGGCAGGACTTTGAACTGTATAACTTTTCTCTGGCACATTTCTGGTCTCCCTACTTCCTGGCTTCTAGGAGAGAGGCAACTTTCTTCCACCAGGCCCTTCTACCATGATGTTTCTGCCTTGGAAGAGAAACTATGGCCCAAAACCTCACAAACTGTAAGCCCAAGTAAACCCTTCCTCCCTTAAATTGTGCATGTTAGGTATGCTGTGTCAGCAATGGGAAGCTGACTAATACACTTTCCATCTACTCTCAGTGGCAACGTGTTTCTTGTAGGTTTTTGCCCATTTTATAACTGGGTTGTTTTCTGAGAATTATGTTTCAGAGTTCTTTGTGTACATTCTGGATGCAAGTTTTTGTTTTGTTTTGTTTTGTTTTTGTTTTTCTCCGGTACCAGGAACTGAACCCATGACCTTGCGCTTGCCAGGCAGGCGCTTTGCTGCTGAGCTAACTCCCCAGCCCCTGGATGCAAGTTTTTTGTTGACTATATGGTTTTCAAATATTTATCCCTATCCTGTAATTTGTCTTTTCATTATTTTAATACCATTTTTCACAAGAAGCAAATTTAAATTTTGATAAATTCCAATTTATCAGTTTATCTTTTATGGAATGACTTTTAGTGCCTTGTCTGACAATAATGGTTTGCTAAACCCTGGTCACAATATCTTCTCCCATAGTTTTCTCTAAAGGTTTTATAGTTTTGGTTTTGACATCGAGATATATAATCTACTTTGAGATACTTTTTTGTATAAAGTAGGAAATTTATGTCAGAGATATAGTCTTCTATGTGAATATTCAATGTTTTGATTTGCTGAAAATCCTTTATGGTACCTTTGTACCTTTCTAAAAATCAAATGGGTACATTAACCCAAGTCTATTTTCTGGACCTCTGTCCTCACCCATTGCTTTATGTGTGTATCTCTATTTGTCAATCTCATACTTCATTGTTATAATTTTATATTAAGATTTAAAACTTAGTGGTGTGACTATTCTAATTTTATCTTTTTGTTTTCAAGTTAGTTTGGTTGTTCTAAGTCATCTGATTTCCCATATGCATTTTTGAGTTTGAGCTGAGCCTTATTTTAGAAGTCTTTTAAACTATGTATTTAAGGTATGTCCTCATTACACTTAGAATGGCTATAATTTAAGAAACAAACAAAAAATTGACAAATACTGGGGAAGAAACGGAGAAAGGGGCACTCTTACACACTGCTGGGAATGTAAATTAAAGCAGCTGCTGTGGAAAACAGTATGGAAGGTCTTTAAAAACTTAAAATAGAATACCTATATGATCCAGCAATTCCACTACTGAGCATTTATCGAAAGGAAATGAAACCAGCATATCAAAGAGATGTCCGTCTCCTCACTTTTATAGCAGTTGTATTCACAACAGTCAAAACATACAATCAATCAAGGTGTCCATCAGTGGATAAATAGATGAAGAAAATGTAGCAAGTATACATGAAGGATACTATTCATCTATAAAAAGAATGAAGTCCTGTCCTTTACAGAAACATGCCTGGACCTGGAGGTCCATGATGTTAAGTGAAGTGAGCTAGGCAAAGAAAGACCAATATCCCATTATCCAACTTATAAAAGGGGCAATTGAAAAATGTGGTGAATGTTTTCATTTTTAAAAGAATTATTACATTAAAAGATGCATTACCAATAAATTCCTTCAAAATAGCCCCCCTCATTTCAAACACACTTATCCCATTAGTGTTGCTTCTTCCTAAAGTGGTTCTGGAAGTCTTCTTTAGTGTCTTTACAATGTGTGATCAAAAATATGATGAATTCTGCTTACAAGTGCCATCCAATAGAGAGGGAGGCTCATAAAAACACTAGCATTTGTCCTCATCCACCTTATTCACTGGATCTCACACCATATAGCTTTTGGCTCCTTTCCAAAGTCAAAATGACCATAAAAGCTAAAGATGTGTAACTGATTCAGGACGTCAAAGTAGCCATGACAGTACAACTGAAGACATTCATGAAAGATGTCTTCTGGGACTGCTTCAGAAAGTAGCAAGAATGATGTTCAAAGTGAGGGGAACTACTCTGAGGGAGATTAATGGCAACATGTCTTTTATTGTAATGAATTATTTATTTATTTATTTATTTATGTATTTATTTATTTATTTTTCAGAGAGGGTCTCACTGTGCAGTTCAGGCTGGCCTTGAGCTCACTTTGTAGCCCAGGCTGGTCTTGAGAACTCACAACATTCCTCAGCCTCCCAGGTGCTGGGATTACAGGCGTGGGCTACCACGCCCGGCTATAATAAATTATTTTAAATTTAAACACACACCATATTCTTCAAGCACACATCATACGTGGAATCTAAAAATAACTGCACTTGCAGAACTAGGAAGCAAACTAGTGGTTGCCAGAGGCTGGAGAGAAGGTGAGAAGGGGGTGAGGGAAAGACTGGTTGTACTATGGCAAGACAGAAGAAATAGGTTCTGGCATTGTACTACACAGAGGGTGACTACAATTACCAATGTTGTTTTATAAAATTTAAAATAGGTAGAAGAGAGGATTTTGAATGCTCCTATTACAAAGAAATAATAAATGTTTGATATATTGGAAAGTCTAAGTATATTGATTATTACACAATACATAAATGTGTAAAAAATCACACTGTACCGGATAAAGATATACAATCATTACCTATCAATTAAAAAAAACTATAGATTTCATCCATTTTTTAGGTTGAGGTCTTTTCCAGTATCTATCTCATCTCAGTGAACTTGGTACATAGTTAGCTATTAAGGAAATTGGTCCTTTTCCGCTAAGTGCTTGAATATATATATTTATTGCATTATTTGTAGTGTCTTTAACTATCTGCAGGGCATTTCTTTATTCTTTCCTGGTTTGGTAATCTGTGTCTTCTCACATTTTTTTTTTACCAGTCTTGTCAGAGGGTCATCAAAGGGACTGCTCTTTTCAAAGCACTGGTATCTTTTGGTTTCAATGATCTTCCATATTGCTTGTGTTATCAAATTCATGAATAAATACTCTTAATCATGTCTTCATTAAAGCACATATAATAATATTGTTCTATTCATTTGGGAGTTTTTCACTTATTATTTATGTATTTCTTAAAGTGGAAGCTTGGAATATTGATTTATGACCCTTCTTACTTTTTTAATGTAAACATTAGTCACTATAAAATTCTCTATAGACATGGCAATATTTTCATCTTATAAATGTTGATGTATCATATTTTATTTTCATTCAGTTCTAAGTATTCCCTAAGTTTCCTTGAGATTTATTTTTTAAATAATAGATAATGAAAGAGTATTTTATTTAATTTTCAAGTGTTCAGAGATTTTTCTGTTATCTTCCATTTATTGGTTTCTAGTCAAATTACATTATGATCAGATAGCATACTTTACTTATTTTCAATCCCTTTAAATGTGTTAAAGTTTATTTTATGAGTCAAGATAATTTTCTCCTGGTGGACACTGTATGTGCATTTGAGAACTATATTGTCTTATCATAGGTTGAACTGTTCTCTAAATTATCAATTGGATCCAGTTTCTTGTGGTATTGTCTGGGTTTTCTATAACCTTATTTATCTTCTACTACAAGTTCTATCTATGGTCAGCAAACTATGCTGAAGTGTCTATATGTCTATATGGATGTGTGTATTTCTCCTTTCTTTGCTTTAGCTTTTGCTTATGTATTTTGAAGCTCATTGTTAAGTGCATACATATTTAATACGTTTTTCAGTGAATTGATCTTTCATCATTATGTAATATTTTTCTTTGTTCTTGGTCATTTTCTTTGCTCTGGAATTTACTTCTTTGCTATTACTATAGCTATCAGTGTTTCTTTTTTTTTCTTTTTACACTGAATATAGCTTTTTTTCTTCCTTATACTTTTAACCTATCTATGTCATTGTATGTGAAGGCAATTTCTCAAAGGTAGTATATCACTGGATCATGGTATTTAATTCAAACTCACAATCACCACTTTAATTTGGAAAATTAGGGCATTTATAGTACTTAGGGTTTTTAACATATTTGGAAGTGTGTGTACCACTCTATTATTTGTTTTCTGTTTGTTCCTTTTCTTTGAGTTTTGATCCTTTGTTTCTTCTTGTCTGCTTTCTTTTGTGCTATTTGAACATTTTTAGTATCCAATTTTAGTTTATATGTTGTGGCTTTCACTATATCTCTTCATTAGCATTTTTGTAGTGGCTGCTGTAAAAATACTTCACATTTCAAAGTCTACTCAGAGTTGGTATTTTACTACTTTAAGTGGAATATAAAATATTATCACAATCTAGATCTTTTTTGCCTGTCATTTTTTGTTGCTATTGTCTTATACATCACATCTGCATACATTAAAAGATCTCACTAGACAATGTTAGCATACTTGCTCTTTACTGCTGAATCTATGTTTTAAAACTCAAGAGGAAAATAGTGTACTATATTTATTCAGATATCTACTAGTTCTAGTGCTCTTGCTTCATTACCAAAGTTTCAATTTTTCTGACATAGTCTCCTTTTTGAGTAAAGAATTTTGTCTGGCAGTTCTTTCACAGGAGATCAGTTGGCAATAAATTAGTTTGCTTTTTCTTCATATGAGAATGTCTGTGTTTCACTTGCATTCCTGAAGTATGTTGTTTTCTATAAATCAGATTCTGAGTTGACAGCACTTTTCTTCCACATTAAAAATATTGTTGCATTTTATATGGGCTTTCATGGTTTCTGATGTGAAATTTATGGTTATCCAAAGTGTTCCTTATAAATATAATACTTCCTCCTCTTCTGAATGCTTTCAAGATTTTCCTTTTCCTTTCATTTTCCGGTTTGCTTATTATCTACACCAGCATAAAATTTCAACTTCATATCTCTTTGGCTTCACCAAGCTGCTGTAAGTGTAGTTATTCTCTGTGTCAGGTACAAATTTTTTACTGAATTTTGTAAGTTTATAGTAACTGTTGCTTAAAATATTTTTTTCTGCCCAAATTCTTTCTTCTATTTCTCATGGCATGGATATTAGTTGTTTTAGTATTGCTTTTGAGACTATTTTTTTAGGGGGGTAGCTTAATTTCTTCTACCCTAAGGGACACTGTCTGTGCTCTGTTATCTCATCTAGCTATTGCATTCTTCCTGAAAGTTTTTACTTTTGTTCTTGTAGTTTTCTGTTCTAGAATTTCCATTTGGTTCTTCTTTGTATCTTTTATTTCTTTGCCAAGTTTTTAAAAATATATTTTCATCTTTTCATGAGTGCCTGTTTGACTGTTTTTGTACTGGGTGACTTGGTCTCCTTTTAGATAATTCCAGCACCTATGCCACCATGGCCTTAGCTTCTGCTGGAAGCCTTAGCTTCTTACCTTGTCCCATGAAGTTTTCTTTTCCTGATTCTTCATATGCTGAATAATTCTCAACTGTATCCCATATTATACCATGAGATTGTGAGCATTGCTTTAATCCTATTGAGAAGTGTTTTTCATAAATACCCCAGTGTGCCACTCTTGAGGGACCACACTCTATTTTTTTGAGAGTTTACCTTAAAAATTCTGCCTAAAAACTCTTTCTGCCTCTTTAAAAGAAAGAAAACATGCTGGTGTTTATGAGTGGGCAGTTAACCTAGTGAGTTTTGGCTACAAGCTCCTACCACCATTTTGTTTGCTGTAGTTTTAATGTCATCTTCACTTCAGGGGCTTTGAAGGGTGTTTTGACCTGGCTTTTCCATCAGCAACCAATTAGTTGGTCTACAACCTGGGCAGTGACTGTTTTACATCAGTTACTGACACACTCCGAAGAACCAGACCTGCATTTACACAGTTTAGGAGTATGCCCAGGAGTTCAGAAGCACGGTGATGAGGGACTTTTGCTGAGCTGCTGTCTGCTCAAAATCTTCCCAGTAGTTTTGAATTCCCTGGCTCCTCACTCTGTGGTCCCCCAGACAGAGATCTGGGTTTATCTTACTCACATTGCTTGTGTACCCTAGGAATGTGCTCTTGTATGGGCCCAAGCAGTTTGAGGAAAGAGAGAAAAAGAGAAAGTTTTTGTTTCATTTTCTCAGAGCTACAGCTGCCTCAGTCTCCTTCCCTCAGATCTCCAGGCTTCTGTGCTCCTGTCTCCATCAGGTTATGTCCTTCTGTTCATGGAGGCTGGGCTGAAGGACTCCTCCAGAGCATCCTGTTCATCCCTGAAGCCCACTTTCTGGTTTAGGGGCTGCAACAAATGCAGGCTGGAGGAGAGCAGAGGAAGAAGTGCTCAGCTTATACTGATTCTGTGGCGTTTCAAATTGTGCTCTTCTCCCTAATCTGTCTGTTGTCTTTCACTCTTTAGAGTTCTCAAACACCTGATCCATACTTATGCTCAGGTTTTTTAACTCTCTTGCATGGAGGAAACATGGTATTGCATACTTGGTCCATCTTGACCAGAATTCAAATGATCTGGCCAGTGTTTAATGCATGATATTATCATGACAGACTAGGAATAGTTAAGGACTTACACACTAAATGTAGAGTCCTGTAAGTTTGAAACCTGACTCTTATCTCATAGATTTTCCCCCAATAACCTGTGAAATTGTACATTTATCTCTCCATATCTGTGGGGAATTATTTCTAGGACCCACTCAGATCCCATAATCTGCAAATGCTCCAATCCTTTATAAAATGGTATAGCATTTGCACATAACCTAAGCATACTTTCCTGTATAACTCTAGATTACATCTACTACCCAATAATATGTAAATTCTAAGGATACAGTTGTTTACTTTGGAGGGAATAATGATAAAAAAGTGTGTACACATTTTCCAAATATTTCCCATCCGAAATTGGTTGAATTCTCAGATGTGAAACTCACAAATGCAAAAGGGTTAACTGTTGTAACTTTCTCAAGGGCTTACATAAATAAATTCCTCAAAGGCACACATCTGGCAATCAGCAAAGCAGGATTTGAATTCAGTTCATCTTCCAAGGCCCATTCTTCTTCAGGACAAAGTGCTAATTTTGTATACTCATTTTATTACCTGTGAGCATAAAGCATATGCTTTCCTTTCTTGGATAATGGTGATTGATGGCAGACCTTAAATGCTGGAATTGGGTCATCAAGTCCCAGTACAACTTTGCTCAATAAAACCATAACAACCTGAGACAGTTCACTGCTTTCAAGACTTTGCTCTTTCCCAGTGATTTGTGAAGGGACTGGCCACCTCCTCTAATCTTGCAGCCTTGACCTCTGAAGACACAGTTGTCTGAGGAAACTGACTCCTCACTCCAATTTTGCAGCTAAGCATCACAGAAGAGAGATGGAACTAAGGTGGCTCACGTTAGAGGCAGGAAACATATATAATGAAAAACAGTCCATTGTGTATGGTAGCTAGTAGCTGAGTTCCAGAGAGAGATCTGGTACTTCCATAACTCCATCCCTGAAAGTAATCTGTCCAACAGTTGATTGTGGCCTAAGAGCCTGATAAAAACTTGTCATTTGGGGGAGAAAAGTATTAACTCACTCAAGCACCTTCTTATCCCATTGGAACATTCCATTTTGTCGGTATCTCTTCACCTGATGTTGAGAAGTTCCTAATATATTCAGATTGCAGAGAATAGGGTGACTGAAATGGTTAAGAGAATGAGATGGAGAGATTTAACATCCTTACAGAAGATTCTGGGGACTCTGAAGTCTCTGTCAATAAATTTTATAATCACAAGTATGAGGAATAGAGTCCTGAAGCAAACATCAAGAATCTGCATAAGTTAGAATTATTTTAATTGATAGTGTCAGAAACCATCCCAAATTGGTTTGAGGGGACCAAAAATGTATTGGCTTTACATATATAGATAATCTGTGTCTTCTCAAATTCTAGGAGCTGTCTAGCTTAAAGTGTGGCTTGACTAAACACTCAGTAACAACATAAATTCCTCTCTCTCTCTCTCTCTCTCTCTCTCT
>NW_004955442.1:8618913-8623542 GCF_000276665.1 Chinchilla lanigera | reverse complement strand
ATATTTTTTTTTCCTGTGTTGGCTTTGCCCTGAGATAGCTCTCCATAGATGATGGGTACCACTACCTTTTGACTTCCACCCAACTTGTTAGTATCCCAGCACAAAGGTGACACTTTTTCTCTCAATAATCCAAGGAAGAAATTTAGGAAAGATTATCATCAACTCTTACTGATTTTTCTATGAGTTTATGCCTATTTTCTACCATCAGATGCATTCTCTGCTTGGAAAAGCCTGGATCAGTGGGCCATCTCTGTAGCTTACTGAGAGGGACGAAATCAAGGACTAGAAGGGGAGAAGAGATGTGATCCAAAGAAAACTGAAGCTTTGTGGCCAAGTAAATGGAGAGAGAATGGGTGCTTGATAAGAAAAGAAAAACATTTGTTATCTCCGTTCTCTAGTTCTGACTCTTACTGACTGTGTGACTCTTCCCTCTGATCTTCTGTTTCTTTACGTATAGGAGAGAAGGCTGTGAGCAGTGCATTTAAGATCCCTGCCAGTTCTAAATATTCTTTGATTATAAGTCATGAATGCATAGAGGTGCTCCTCGAATCCAATGTCAAAAACAGCACTTCACTCTCAGAATTTAGTGGAAGAAGTTTTAGAAGAAATGCAAGAAAGAGCTTGCATTTAGGCTTGACTACTACTAACTACTACTACTTGCATTTAAGTTTGAACTACTTAGATTTGAGTCTCAGATTACAGAGAAAACTTGGCAAGAATTTAATCCCTAATGCCTGACACTCACAATGGAGATCATCACAGCACCCACTTTAAAGAGCTGTGATGATGCACGTAGCAGGAAGAATTATAGGTGGGTCCTTGATTCCCAGTTCCTGGCATCCATGCTCTTGTATCCACCCTCATCCCCCAGCCAGAAAGAACATGAAACTTGCTGTCAGCCAATAGGATACGGTAAAGGTGGTGGGACAGTCACTCCCACAGTGTGTTATGTTCTGCAAGACTCCAGCTCAGCCAACTGGATCTCGGGATTCTCTTGCTCATCATGAAAAATTCAACTGCTCTTTTTTAAAGGGAGGGGAACCATGGGATGTTAGCTTGGCAAGGTGCCTAAGTACTCAGTATTGGCTATTCTTTGTATTATAATGAAAGGGTTTGGCATTGCAGATCTGAAACAGTATGAGACTTTTAGTCTCCTTGTGTCCTTCAGAGATTGCCTACAGGGCTAGATAAACTCAAATCTGGGGCTATGCTTACATATAAGTGCCATCTTCACAGACTGCTATGCAGCCAAATGATGTCTATGCTGACAAATCATTTATCTAAAATACAATTTATCATCATCCAATTTCAGAAGAAACTGTTTTGGTGTAATGAGAACAGATCCAGAGTATTAGTGTCGGAAAGGCACTGAGTTTACCCAATAATGAGGTGAGCCTGGCTAAGGAAGAACAGGTGTTTCAAACAAGTTCAGTTGAAATCTAAAATTGGGTACATGTAGGTTTCGGGAACTAAAAGAAAAGAAAAGAACATTTATTGAGCATCCGCCAGATGGTCTCAAATGTGTTCCTTCCTTTAATACAAATAGTCTACAGGGAAAAAATTATCCAGTTCATTTTACAGGTGATATTAAGATGAAATCAGGGTGAAGTTAAAGAAGCTGAACTTCAAGAACTTAGATGACATGTCCAGGGTCACCCAAATCTAAGCCACCTCTTGCTGACTTTGAAAACTGGAAGAGCTTTTGGAACCTACAACAACGGTATTACAATATTTACACTGAAAGGAATCAAGCCACAAGAGAGGAATATGAAAGTACATGAGTAGAAATAGGAGCTAAATGACCTTGATTTGAAAACTTTTGACATTTGGCATAAGTTGAACCAGTAATAGTTTTGAAGAAAATTAACCTTAAGGGAGACACCAGGAAGTATGCCCGCTCTGGAACTCTGTGGAAGCAGATATCTCTCAGTCTTAAATGGTGGCCACTCATCATAGTTTGGAAGCCTCTATATTTCTTTCTTCCCAATTTTTAAAATTGACCACAAAAAATTGAAATGCCAGAGGCTACCAGGCTGGCCTTCTTCTTTCTGTTTCTTTTCTTTCCTTTCTTCTCCCCTGTTTTTGTCTTGCACACTATTTCTATCCTACCTTATTGCAAGAAGACCAAAGGCAGTTATCAATGATGTATATATTTTAGATAACATAAATTATAACTAACTGAGAAGATGTAAATTTTTAAAATGCAAACAATAAAATAAAATAAAGGGAGGGAGAACAAGAAGCAAGGCTTTTGACAGAAAATCCATGCCAAGGAGTCCTAGGCCTCTGCTGGAGGCTGGACATAGTCCACTTCTGGACTTCCCACTAGGGAACTGGAAGAAGCAAAGACAGCAGTTTTGAAAACAGAAAAGCACGTTTTTTTATTCAAACTTTATAAGCTCTCAGTTAGAACAGACTTCTATCAAAGGGTAGGCTAATGTGACAAAAAATAACAAACAAAGAGAATGCATTAATATGTATATTTTGTGTAGACATGAAAGATACCCAGAGAAAGAGAAATTCGCCAAAATGTGACTTTGACTCTTCCGTTTCTCTGCTGCTTTTAGTTTTTCTGTCAGATCCTTCTTGGTTCCTGGAAATTCACTTCTATCCTTTTTTCCTTCCCCAAGTTGTTATTTTCCAGTGTCTGGATTCCAAGTTTTGGAGAGGCTGAGTTGTTGGCACTCACCTCTTGCAGGTTTTCCAGTCTTTTATAGAAATGTGACTTTGAATAACAGCTTTTATAGCATCTTCAACCAACAACACTAACAATGAGACAGTGGAGAAGAACTTTGAGTCTCGTAGGGTGACGACTTCAGGGAAGGTCAAAACAAGGCCTCTGAACCTGGTTAGCAGAGGTCACTGATGCAAATTCTTCTGGGATCATTTCCAGGCTGATGCAGGTGAGAGTGGTCTTCAGTGTTTCACTTTTGCTTTCCACTGTAGAAAGAAGGTAGAATACTCATCTTTGTAAATGTGCATCCGGCTTTGGACAAATAGAAAGAGGACAATAAACTTTTTTCTGCACTGTTTTCTCCTTAATTACCTTCAACTGAATCATCCTTTCTTTTCTAGAGGGCATGCTCAAACCCTCACACAGGTGCAAGAGTTAAATGTCTATACATAAAAACAAACAAGAGCGCAACAACTGCTGAATGATTGAAACTATACCACGGAGTCTTCACGGTGACACCCCCACATGCGGTCTCACCCTGTAAAGTTTGCAGCAGGACAGAAAACATCAGAGCTGCAGAACTGTAAGGATCAAGTTCAGGTCTGAGTGTGAGATCTCCATAACCTTTAACCTTTCCCCTTTCCCATTGTGCTGTCCTGCCTGTCTCTGCCTCTAGTTGCTCTGCAAAAGGTTTTTTTTTTCTCATACTGAAAACTGAAAAGAATTTCTTCCAGGGCCTCTCAGTTGGAGGGATCTATGTTAGGTAAGGAGTCTAGCTGCCAACAGCAGCTCCAAAGCAAACAAGTTAAAGGCTTATTTCTCACCTACCCACTAAATACAAGTGGCTGGCATGCTGCCGAGGGAAACTTTGGTAAGAAGGCATCCTACAGAGGGATAGCCAATAGCATGATGATGGATCTTTGCTATTTTATTTCTTTTAATATGCTGATGGAAAACAAGTTAAACAGAGAAGTTTCTAGTCTGCAGGGTTGTTACAGAGGCCCTGAAAATCAGAGTCCACATTCCACCTCTGGCATCTGACTAATGAACTCCTAAGAGATCAGTTCTGCTTCAGTCCACACCTGTGAGGCGGTAATGAGCCACAGAGTGGACTGAAGTAATTACCTGGGTTAGAGGCGGAGGGAGGCTGAGTGGGTCCCAAGTCAGCCAGACACAGGGCTGGTGAGAACAAGAGATGGCAAGACGGGGGTGGGGGGAGTGGAAGTAAGACATGTTTGGGAAACTGTAGCTTTCAGTCAAGCACAAGCTTAATTAAGACTGAAGCAGCCAGGGGCTGGGGATTTAGCTCAGCGGCAAAGTGCCTGCCTGGCAAGCGCAAGGTGGTGAGTTTGGTTCCCGGTACCGGAGAAAAACCAAAAAAAAAAAAAGACTGAAGCAGCCAAAGACAAAAGCAAAACAAAATCAAAGAAGGTCCCCAAAGATGATCTCCATATATTCCCATAAGTACCAGGAATATGCATCACAGTCATGGCCGGATTGTACACCCTGGCACTTGTCAATCATAGTTTTATGAATGCTGACTGTGCAAGTGGGATGAGGCTTTGGGGTGCAGCGAGTCCTGCCCTAACATCTGGTGCCTGGGCTCTGCTCCTGCACTGTTGGAATAACCTCAGGGAGAGAGAGTGGGAGACACTTTGCCCTGTGGACAGAGATGAAGGTGTTGAGTCTCATTAAGTGTCACACACTTCACTGTGAACCTATCCACTCTAAATTCCTGGCATGAGGCATAAGGCTCCCCATTGTGTCAGTGGGTTACCAAGGCTGGCACTGGAATCCAATTGAATCTGACTATACACCTGAACAAGCGAAAAATCCAAGTCATTCATCTAGCAGGTGCATTGAAATGCTTCTCTTCGGCTCTTTGTAGTCCTCCACTCTCTTGGGAAAATCTCAAATGAAACAAATTACTTTCCCTTTGTTATATATATATATAT
>NW_004955442.1:8568982-8618813 GCF_000276665.1 Chinchilla lanigera | reverse complement strand
TATATATATGATGTGATGTTAGTATACTAGTGGTTATTTTTACAGCAACCTTGCCTATTCAAGCCCTAGCAAGGAATAGAGAGATTGGGCCAACCACTTCAATGTCAAAATACAACAAAGGTTCCAAATGCAGTGCTGTTCAAAACAAACCCAAGCCTCTGAAGTCTGCCTAGAGGTAAATAATCTTGTATTTTGTGTGCAACTAAAAGGAGATGAGGAGACGTATGGAGAAGCAGGTGGGAGAGGGGGCAGCTGACAGCTCCACCATGGAGGATATAGCACGCAGAAAAGCAGATTGAGCTCAGAAAGCTCATTATTCCTGAAAGACGGCCCACTCAGCCCTGGATATTTCAAAGCCACATAGTACCATTGAACTTGGTGAAGTTCCCAGAGGTGCCATGTGCTGAAGAATATTAATAAGTCAGGGTTGCTTGGGCATAACATTAATCATAGCAACTTTCAATATTAGCTAAATAGGATTGGCATGGGGAAAAATGTTAACTTTTTTCCTGCAATGGCCCTTCCCCATTATATTCTCCAACATTCTGTTAGATATCTGACATTATCTCCGGGAAAATGGCAGTCAATGGTCATATATTAACATAATTGATTTTACTTTCACTCCTTTGGGCATCTCTATGGCCCCAACTAATTGCTCTAAAATAGTTGTTCTATTTTCATTATTCTTCAGGTGGGGGCTTAGGCCTATTTATATGAAACAGTATAGGTTAACAAGACATCTTCAAAGCAGTGTCCTGAAAATAATTGTAGTGTTTTAAATTTGTAGATCATCAAAGACAAGCTCCCCTCTGATCTTTTTTGTTACATGGGTTGCCATAGTGATGAGAAGGCTTGAACTCCAAAGAGACTAGATTATAACAATACCATTTCAATAGAACTTACTATATGATAGACATTGTTCACACTTCATTCTCAGAGAGAGCCCCTGGTATAATTTCTATAAATGAGAAAACTGATGTTGAATAACTTGCACATAAGTCTGAATCAAAAGAATGGCACAAGCAAAGATTCAAAGCCAGGCAATCTAACTTCAGAGCTGTTTCTGCCTGACGAAGGTGGTGAAACAGGGAGATACTTACAATGTTAGTGCATGTTTTCATGTTTGATTCCATGTCTGAGTAAATAGATGGGCAGCCCATTCTACCTTTGGAAGTCAATGTGGTTGACATGAAGTTACCCTGCAACAACAAAGGAGTTATCATTCCTGGAAGAATGGACACAACATTTGAGGCACAAGGAAAAGCTGGAATTGTCCTTAACTTTGTTTCTGAAAGCAGACAAGTAGCAGGGCAGCAATTTGTGTGTCACAGAAAAGAACAATTCATAGAATAATATAAATAAAAAGGAAAAGAAAGTGTAAGTTTATTTGCTTTCATGATAAACACTTGTAGACACCTAATAACTACAGAGGAGTAACCATAATGCAGTATCTAATTATTAGGGTTTACTCAAAGGTAATGATGAATCATATCACCCAACCACTCTGCTCCTGTTGACCCAAGAGAAATAAAAATCTATGTCTATATGAAATTTGCATATGAATGTCAATAGCAGTTTTATTTCTAACTGAAAACAATGCAAGTGTCTACTAGCAAGTGACTGATTCACACATTGCATTTCTATTATCCATATGAGGGATTCCTTGCTGCAATGAAAATGAATGGATTGTGATATCTGTGAGCATGTGGATGAATCACAAATTATTATGCCAAGTGAAGGCAACCACACAACCAGGACACATGGCTTTTTATAGGTTGATACAAAACTCTAGAAAATGTAACCTAACCTATAATGAAAGGAAGCCAAGCAGTGTTTGTCCAAGGATGGGCAAGAGAGGACATTGGGAGGTATGATGGTTAATCTCTTTTTTTTTTTTTTTTGTCTTTTTAAGATAGGGTTTTGCTATGTAGTTCTGGCTGGCCTTGAATTCACTTTGTAGCCCAGCCTGGCCTTGAATTCACAGCAATCCTCTTGCCTCAGCCTCCTGAGTGCTGGCATTACAGGTGTGCACCACCATGCTCAGCTGTGATAGTTAATCTTGACTGTCAACTTGATTGGACCCAAAAATGCCTACCAAATTAATAAAATGATTCCAGGCATGATTGACACGTGGGACAGCAAATTGAGAGGGGTAAACCAACCTCAACGTGGGTAGCACCGTCTGTTAGGCTGAAGGCACAGATGGAATAAAAATGGAAGAAGAAGGAAGCCTGCTAGCAAGGCTCTCTCCTCTTTCCCCTGTTCTCTCTCTTCCCTTCCCCTCCCCTCCCCTCCCTTCCTCTCCCCTCCCCTCCCTTCCTTTCCCCTCCCCTTCCCCTTTTCTTCTTCCTGCTCCTCCTTCTCCTCCTTCTTCTTCTTTTCTCTGTCTCTCTGTCTGTCTGTCCGTCTCTGTCTCTGTGTCCCTGCCCACATCCTTTCTGCCCCTTCTTGGATACCTTAAGCTGAGCATCCAGCTCTCCTCTATCACAGCCTTACTCCATGAAGTTCCTGCTTCACCACAGCCCTCAAAGCAATTGATCAGACAGAGGAGATTAGCTAGATATGGGTTAGAAATGGGAGACTGACAGCTGAGCCTGGGGAGAAAATTCTGAAAAAAAAAAAAAAAAAAAAAAAAAAAAAACCACAATCATCTAATTTCCTGAGCTTTTGCTCCCCAAATTTACTGAGAAGAACACATTGCATTCCCTTTCAAATTTGCCTGCCTAACCAGTTTTATAACTCACACAGGTGTACACCCAAGGGGCACCCAAACCCCAAGTTTGTTGACCCTGCTTGACCCAATTAGCCTCACTTACATGCATTTGCACTGTGATTTTGATGGCTTTGATGGCCTTTGTCCACCATGGTTGTTCCAACTAAGGTTACATAATTCACCCCTCAACCTACAGATGGAGACTTAACTGTTGAGTGGGAGAAAACTTATCAGTCACAGGCCCCTACTGCTCTCCAAATTCTAGGAGTACAAAAGAGAAAAAAACCTAAGTCAGTTGTTCTGCCAAGGCTCCACCCACTTGGCCCTCTCCTGAATGCACTGTCCTCTTCAATAAAGCTACCTTATTAACCAATAGAAAGCTTGCAAAACAATTACTTCCTGACTCTCATTCTCTTCATAAATCATCTCAGGGAGGATCAAAGAGCTAAGACCATGACATAACACAGATCATCACCCAGCTAAGGCTGAACCTAAATTCTAGTAACAGAGGCACCTGACCATGGACTGAAACCGTGAGCCAAAATAAATCTTTCCTTCTCTAAGTTGATTTTTTGTCACAGTGCCTAGAAATAAATGGAAAGATTACAAAGGGGTGAGAGGAAACTTTCAGAGGTGATACGTGCATCATTACCTAAATTTTAGTGGCTATGTCACAGGTGTACATGCATTCATGGCAAAACTTTGCAAATTATACATATTAACTAGGGTCATCTATTGTGTGTCTATTACAACTCAAAAAGCTGTTTAAAAAAGGATGGCAGATGCACTTTCTCTGAGATGATTCTGTGCATTGTGTGATAGCAGAGCTTTAACATAGAACAATTAGATGACAGAAAAAATTCACACTGTGGTGAAACAAAAAGTCACACAAGGACCAGTGTGCTCAATGAAGGCATTGTGAACTCATCCCAAATCTCTGAATGCAGTGATGTTCTTAGATTTATTATTGCGATGGGCTGAGTTGTATCCCTTCCCTCAAATCATATGTCAAAGTCCTACTCTTCAACCTACCTCAGAATGTGACTTTATTTGGAGATAGAACCTTGGAAGAAGCAGAATGATAAGAGGAGGTCATTTGAGGGGGCTCTACTTCAGCTGACTGATGTCCTTATCAGAAATGGAGATTTACAGGTACAGAGGGAGACCATGTGAGGACACGGGGACAAGACACCACTCGGCAGCCAAGGAGAGAAGTCTCAGGAAAGAACAGTCCTGCCAGCACCTTGACTTTGGACTTCTGGCTTCCAGAACTGTAAGGAAATAATTTTGTGTTGTTTGAGCAGCCCAGTTAATCACAATTTATCACTGTAACCCTAGAAGACCAATATAATGATATCAGAATGTTGTGACGGCTGTGATGAATAAAATACTAAGACGTGTTGGCTATCTCAGCAATCCAAGGGAGACCTAGAATGGAGTGAAAGGCTTAAGAGTTCTTCCTTTTAGGACTTAATATGGGAGGTGTGGGGAATGATTCCTTGATTTCGACTTGGATGAGTAGAACTCCATGCCAGAGTCAGGAACCATGAGGAAAGGCAGATTTGGTTTTTATTTTTTGTTTTGTTTTTTTGGTTTTTGGGTTTTTTCCCCGGTAGTGGGAATCAAACTCACGACCTCGCGCTTGCCAGGCAGGCGCTGTGCCGCTGAGCCAAATCTCTAGCCCCTGAAGGGTAGGTTTGGGAGGAAATATTAACTCCAATTCCATGTGCTCTTGCTACATGGAACTGGAGGTGGCTCTGGAATTTCAAGTGGACTTGTACAGTGCAAATATGAGCCTGGAGCAGGAAGCTTGAACTCCAAAGAGACTTAGAAGGAGAGATATGGGGCCTCCCAGTCAAGGTCTTAGGGTTTCAGTCTACTGGCACAGGGAGAGGACGGGAGAAGCAGTCAGATTTGTGCTTTGGAGAATTCTCTGTAACAGTGCAGAGAAAAAATTAGAATGCAGCAAGGATCTCAAACGGAAGGTAAAGGCCATTATCTAAGGGAAGAATCTTGAGAGCTGAGCTAAACCGGTGGTAGGTGGAAGCAGAAAAGAGATAAAATTTGTTTGGGCTCAGAAAATGATTCCTCAGACTGAGGCCCTCACAAGCAAAGTCTTCCTCGGGCTTTTTCTTCTCCTGTCTCTTGTCTTTCATTCTCTCCCAAGAAAAGCTATAAAAGTTACAATTCCCCTCCCGAAGCCAGTCACAGAAACCAGAACCTCTTTCCCCAAAGCCAGCCATAAAACTCAAGACTATTACTGTAACCCTCCCCACTTTTGTGTAAGAGCTGGCTACAAAGAAATTCTCTGATCTATGTTTTGGGTGGGTCATAAAATCCTCATTCCAGGAGGGCCTTGCCCCACACCCAGAAGGAAGGAATTCTTCACTCAGAGGCAAAGAAGAATGTTACAAACATGTCCATGCTTAACCAAGCGTAAGTGTGAAAATAAAAGCTTCCCCCTGTGTCATAAAGGTCTTCGATCTGAAGGCTCTTGTGGCACATAACACTTAGAGTAAGTTTGTTTCTGCTTTTCTCATGTAAATCTATTTATCAGCAGATTCCCATATTGGACCACTAGAGGGAAATATGATGCTCCCTGCATAGCCGGTAGGTGGAGTTCAGATGTAAACAGTGAGAAGAATCCAGGTGAGAGGTAAAGGCTCAGCTCTGATCAGGGAAGGCAGGGTGGAAACACCTTTGTGGTCCAGAAATTTCCATGGGAAACATTTCACAATTGTTGGGAATGAGCAGGAAGCCAGAAGTTCAGGCTACCAGGACAAAAGAAAAGAATTCTAGAAGTTTTGCAATAAAATGTAAGGACTTCTGTTTTTCTTTTTCCTAGCCAAACTTCTATGTCTTTTCACTGGGCAGTACAGACTGTCAGATTCACTTGAGCAGAAAGAATATACAAGCTCTCACCAGTATTCCCACCAGCATGCTCCCCTTTCGATTAATTCCACAGTCTCTTGAGGGCCTGCATTCACAGCTCAGAAATCCTTCCAGAGTCTACTGCCTCTTCCCTGCCTCCTCAGCTTTAAGTTTAATGAATACAGCTTTCTTCTTTGGCAAAGTCTCCTTCAGAAAGCAATTGAGAGGCTGCCAGCTACTCACCAGGAACTGACGTAACCAGGGAGCGGGCTGAAGATGTCACTCCTCCTCCGTAACATTCCCTTACCTAACCCAGGAAGGAGACAGAAGTCACAATACCTGATGGCTGCACCACCACACATAAGAAACCTCAGAGAGTTTTCTTTCCAAAGGATGTGTCTGCATAAAGAAGGGCAGACAGACCCAATGAAAGTGAGAATGGGCATGGTGTTCTCATGGGCTTGTCACAGAGCAGTGATGAAGTGGGATTCTTGAGCTCTTGTTCACTCCAAAGAAAAGTACTGGAGAAAGATGCAAATCCACTTGTCAGCTGCTAAAGAGGGTTTGTGTCTTTTTGTTGGGCTCTCAGAGGTATAAAAAGATTTGGCTTTTGGTGAAACTCAGGGCTTTCACACTGAACTGTACCCCCACCCCCCAGCTCCTTTTCTTTTTTTTTTCTTTCCTTTTTAGATAGGGTCTTACTAAGTCACTAAGTTGCTCAACCTAGTGATCCTCCTTCAAACTAGTAATCCTCCCACCTCAGCCTCTCAGAGTGCTGGGATGAAAGATGCACCACCAAAACTGGTTGGGATAAGGATTGTTGACACAATCTTCCCAAGTGCCAATGAGTACAAAGCAAGAGGTCACTGATGCTTACAGAACAGTGGCAGACCTCCAATTGCATGGGTCGGAGGAGACTGAGGAGAGACCAAAGGGAGTGATGGTCTCAGATCTATGCCTTAAGAAGATCATGATGGCTGATGAGGAATAAGCAAAGCCAGGCGAAAGGTGAACAGAAAGCTCCAGAGGATGCTAAAAGTCACAGAGATAATTAAGATGAAATAAGTTCATGTCTTCCACAGGGCTTTTGCACATATTGTTGCTGCTGCCTAGAATGTACTTCTGCCTCAGGCTTCCTCTGCCAAGTTTGCTGAGCTCAGTGCATATCACATCTTTATGCTGGTATCCCTTGGCTAAGTCCCCACTTGTCCCTCCTCTCCCAGTTAAATTAGACCTTCCTTCTTGATCTCCTTAATAGCACATTTTGCAAACTGAACTGCTATAATCCATCCTATGCATGACAATGGTCTTCTGTGCCCAACTCCACCAGGCTGGGATAGGTCTGTCAGCCAGTATCCATAGCTTTATCCCAGCACTGGGCATTTGGCACCTAATAAATCTTTGCATGAACACTCAGGACCTTCTCCCAGCCTTAATTCTGCTCCTCTCTCATCTAATATGTAGTGTGTGGGGGGAAGAAGTACTCTCAAGAGTCTCCACAACATTAGAAGCTTTCTGTTGAAGTACCACACACTAACAGATTGGACCACTGGAGCTCCATTAGAACATTTCTACTGCAAAGAATGCCCTAGCTAATTGGTGGAACTTTTAGGACCTCAAGACCTGGGTTCAAATGCTAGATTCATCCTTAAGTAGCAGCCTGGCCCTGGAAACCTAATCAAGCACTAAGCCTTCAGATTCTCAAGAGCACAATGCAAGTCTTTACTTTCCTTGCCTGGCTTCTCAGCAATTTGGTCAAAAATGTATGTCCATCTTCAGTACAGCAGCTGACATTGCTAAGCACTTGATAAACCTGAATCTTTTTCTCAGCTACAAAGCATAAATCAAGATTGCACAGAAATAGCTTCTCATTGATAGGGCTCACCATCTGCAATACTATCCAGAACCTGAAGCCTGGGGTCAGAATGTTTGCAAATGGAATCTGCTATCTGCCACTTATGAACAGAAGGGCCTAAGTTATGTTAGTCAACTTTCCATTGTTGAGACAAAATGTCTAATCTAAGCAACTTAAAGGAAGAAATACTTACTTTGGCTCATGACTTCAGAGCTTTCAGGCCATGGTCAGCCGTCCCCTTGCTTTTAGGCTTGTGTGAAACAGAACCTTAGTGGAGGAAGGGTGTGCTGGGGGAAAGCTGCTTACCACCTTGTTATGGTTGAAACATTGTGTCAACTTCGGGAGTCTAGAGGTTTGGCTAAGTGACTCAGCAGAAAGCCAGGATACTTACTTTGTATACATCCTGAGCCTGTGGAAGAGGAGGGCATGGAGATTATGTGAGAGCTACACGTCCCTTAGCCTGTTTACAAAGTCAGGCAGGGAAAAAGAAGCTGCTTGCCGCTATTCCTCCCGTTTGCTCTGGCTGGTTGCTGTTCAGCTGCCATTCCCCCCTTGCTCTTGTTGCTTTGCTGTTTTCTGCCTCTGAGCCAAACAAGTATGGACTGAAACCTCCACAAACTGTAAGCTAAATAAACCTTTCCTTTCCTTCCTTCATTTTGAGCGTTGGATATTTTGTCTCAGCAACGAGAAAAAAGTAATCAGGACACACCTCATGGCAGCCAAGAAGAAGGGAGAAAGGAAGAAAACCAGAGAGGAAGGAAGGGGTCAGGGGGAAGATGTAGGGCACAAGGTCACTCCCTCGTGGTTTACTCTGACTAGATCCCACCTCCTAAGTCTGTACCACCCCCCAACAATGGGTTAACTAAGTTATGAAGGTAGAGCCACACTTCCTGAAAGCCCCACCTCTGAACACATGAGCTTTTGGGGGGACACTTTATATCCAAACCATAGCATCAGGAAGTGTGCTTAGCTTCTCTGAGCTTTAGTCTCCTCAAATGCAAAATGTAGATTTTATGAACCTCATCAGCTCACAATGAGCATGAAGTACACTTATATATTAAGTACTTGACACAGTGTCTGATAAGTTCTATATAAGTTTCAGTGAATATTAATATGCTTAGAACAGGACCCAGTGTATAATGAGTACATATTCATGTAATCTATGACGATTAATCAACTTTTGCTGAAATTCATGGCATGAAATCTATGAACCTGAGAATGCACAAGCCAAGCAGTTAGTCTCCTGGCAGGAAGGACCACTTGCCTAAGTTGTAGTGTGGGTTCAGTCATAAGGACACTGATGGATGTTGGCATCCACTGTCACCTCAAGATGTAAGATGCTTTTCCTTTAAAATCCACAAGCAAGTGAGAATGTCAGTGCTTGCAAAGGGATTCATCCCTTGTGGCATGACCTGTTCTAATCTTGAAAATGAAAGCATGTGTCTTGCTTGGGCATCATTTCACAGATATGTGAAGAGTGAGAACTTAGCCAGGATGGTTTTTTGTTTCTTGTTTTAGTACTTGGATATATTTAAGATTGTTAAGCCATGGCAGAGTTTGGGGCTAAGGGCAGAACAGGGTCCCCATATTCCTTCTGATATCTTAGAGCACAGCCTCCTTCTGAGGATGAAATGTGGGCAATTTGATGTCTGATAGCTGGGACAGGGTACCTCCATCTCGTTGGAATTGGTTTCCAGCTTCTAACTAGTAAATTAGCACATTGTTTAGAGTGTCCTCATTGTAATTCTCCTTAATGACAGGTTTTCATTGGCATCTCAGAGAGGAAAATTGAAGGTGCCCAAAGAGCATGGAGTGCCATATGCTAGGCTCTGACTTCTCAGGCATAAGAGGCTGTGTGAGACACAGAGAACTAAAACAGGGGAGCTATTTATCCCTGATAGAGAGGAAGCTGCATCCAGAAAGAACACAGCAGGCCACTGGAGGGGAGGGCAGTTAGGGCTGGCCTTCAAACCCAGGACCTTGGCTGTAGGTCCAGAGCTCTTTTCTCTGATATACAGCCTTTGCTTATTGAAGAACCAGTGTCAAATGTGTCTTTCATTGCCATACATATTATAACAGTATGTTCCTCCTTAGACACATTTTCTATACCCAGAAATGACACAAACACAGAGAAGGTTTGAGATGAGAAGGCTAAGGCCCTCCTTCAATCATGGAAGGATATAGAAACTACAGATGGAAGTGTAGGCAGTGAACCCAAGGTCAAATGATTGAAGACAGAAGGAGGAAAGAAGCTGTACATACAAACATATTGATTCCAAATATACAAGGCCCTTGATGGCCCAACACCTTGACCATCTCCTTTATGACCTTGTCTTCTGCTTCCATTCCTTGACCTCTCTTATCCACTGAGAGCTGACCTCAATCACTTCAGCATGCTCCAGCTTCTGTACGTTTCACTGGCTGTTCCACTCTCCACAATGTTGTCTGTCAAATTCCTTCATGGTTCACTCTCTCACCTCCTTCTTGTCCTTGTTCTTGTCACACCTCATAACCACTCCACTTAAAGCAGCCATCTGCCATCACTCCACCTCACACCGGTCCTGACTTTTCCAATGCCCCAGCCCCACTGGGTTTTTTCTTTTTCATTTCCCTGACTGCTTCCAAGCATATCACTTGATTTACTTATACTCATTGTTTATTATCTGCCTCCCTACATTAGAATATAAACTGTACTTGGGCAGAAGTCTTACTTTTTGATGTGCCCCAAGAATCCAAGCCATGTGCTGTAGGATCCCTCCTAAAATTTTGTGGGCCAAATGAATACATCCATTTGTCTACTCTGTTTCAGGCAATGGGACACATGTCTGAGTAGGCAGTGGGTGGTAAACATATGTGAGTGAGGGGAGGAGTCATGCCCATTCAATACTGTTACTCCAGTAGGACCAGAGAAAGCAGGCCCCAGTATGGGTGCACATGCTGGAAGGAAGAACTGGTGAATGGAAAAGTCTGAAGTAGCAGTAACAATATGAGCCAGAAGGTGGTAAGTTAGGTGAACCAATGTGGCGCTCCAGCGCACAGACACATGAACAGAAGTGGGCCACTGGGGCTGCCATTTTATATCAAAAGGCTCTGGGAGAACTCTAGCAGCCAAAGTCCAAGTCCCAGCCCCCACATCCAAAGGCCAAGATCAGCCCCATACCCAGCACAAATCCCATTGCAAACCTGGCTGGAGTACACAGCACGTTTCTGGGATCTGATTTGGTCACTACCACAGAACTATCAACATCAAAGGAATTTTACTACTTTTACTTCTGTTTGCTTGGTTTTCCTCATTCTGTCTGGTTGGGGATTTTGTTTTGTTTTGGGTTTTTGTGGTTATTTTTGTTTTCTTTTTTCTCTTTATTTCTTCTTTATGTTTTCATATTTAGGTTTCTTACCTTTCTCTTTGTTTCTTTCTATTCCTCTTCTTTCTTTCCTCAGCTATCTCTCTTGATTTTATGATATTTTCATGTGAGTGAACATTGTCTCTTCCTTTTCTGATTCACTTCAATACCCCTTCAGTCTTTCATTCTTTCTCTTCTGTGTCCTCCAGTTTCCTAAATCTTATGTGGTCATCCTTTGTCCTCTAGCCTTGCTTCTACTATATTTGACCTCATTCATCTCTTGATCTTGTTCCCTATTCCTCTTAACTTCCCACCCCCACAATAATCACTCCACTGAAGGGAAAATTATTGCATACAAGTTCCTGGTATATGTTGGATTTTGTTATATAACTAGGATTTTGTTATATAACTAGGATTTTGTTATATAACTAAAATGTACTGCTATGGTTAAGAGTATTAAGTTATTAGTTACCACAGTTTGTCAGTAGCTAGGCTGTACTTGACGTTACTGTTATTGCTAACTGTACTACTTTAGGATGTTATACATGTTATAATCAGTTTTTCTCCTTTGAATGACAACACTGTGATTATATGGAGTCATAACCATTACCATAGTCCAGTACCAAAAGACTGGGTGCTGAGTGAAATAGATAGCAACTTCTCATCCTTAATAAATTATGAAGTTTCTTGGGATAGACAGAAAGACCAAGAATTGCCTACATTTAGAAGACATCTCTGAGAAACAGACATTTCCTAAGGAATCCTTGATTTTACTAACAAAGCTATCTACTATAAGAAACACATAAGCATCAACACAGAAAACAAAATAAAATAAAATTAGAAAATAAAAATGACACAATACAAACACAAAATGCAACACCAGACCCTTAGCCCACCCAGGACAAGCTGAGAGCCCAATGAGAGAGAGGAAACCAGAAGTCAAGAGATGGAACTTTCTGAAGTCATAGGAACAAAAGTGGGAAAACAAATTGAAGAGGCTATAGAAAAAATAATCTCTCAGGTACAAAAAGAAATGACAACCAAAGTGAAAGACATTAGGGAAGACACAGATTAAAAAATAAAAGAGCTTAGGAAAATTAAGGAAATCATGAATGCCCAACATAGGAAAGAAATGCAATGCATGAAACAGATCCACCCAGAAATCTAGGAAATTAAAATCCCCATGGAAAGTATATGCAACAGATTGAACAAAGGCGAGGATACAATATCAGATCTAGAAGACAGGATTGCAGTTAGTGACTATAAAGGAAAGGTGTTTTAAAAATAGCAAGAGATCATGAAAAATCAATCCAACAATTGCAAGATGAAGCAAAGAGGAACAATATAAGATGGACTGGAGTCAATGAGAAAGCCAAAGACAGCACAAATGCCATAAAAAAACCTCTTCAACAGAAATAATGCCAGAAACCTTACGAAACATAAATAAAAACTTGACATACAAATAAATGAAGCATATAGAACTTCAAACAGCCATGACCAAAATAATCTACACTAAGGCATACAATAATCAAGATTCCAGAAATTCAGCACAAGAACAAAATATTAAAAGCAGCTAGAGAAAAGTAACAAATCACCTATAAAGGAAATCCCATCAGAATCACAGCAGACTTCTTAACAAAAGCCCTCAAGTCAAGGAAAGCTTGAAGTGAACTATTTCCAGCCATAAAGGAAAAAAGCTCCCACCCAGATTGTTGTAGCCCACAAAACTATCTTTCAAAAATCAGTGGAGAAATAATATATTTCCATGGCAAAGAACAACTGAAGAAATTCATGGCCATCAAACCAGCTCTTCAGAATGCTTTAAAAGATATATCAGAAAAAGGAAAGAAAAGCCTCAAGCACAAGAACACCAGTAGAAAGAAGCCACCAGGCTGGGCAAGCAATTAAATAGAGGGGAAAGATAGCTAACTAATAATAGGAAAATAATATGAGAAAGATATGCTAATACATATCTGTTATAACTATCAATGTAAATAGTTTCAATTCACCAATCAAAAGAAACAGACTGGCAGAATGGATCAAGAAGCAGGATCCAACAATATGCTGAATTCAAGAAACAAATTTAACTAAAAAAATTCATAGACTGAATGTGAAAGGATGGAAAATAATGCTCCATGCAACAGGATTCCCCCCTAAAAGGAAAGGTAGATATTCTATTTGCAGACAATATGAATTTCAAGCCAAAACTGATCAAAAAAGACAAAGAATGTCACTATATACTTGTAAAGGGAAAAATCCAAGAAGAAAGAGATAACAGTCATAAATATATATGCACCAAACACCAATGCACCCAACTACATAAAACAAATACTAATGGACATGAAAAATCATATAAACACTAACACACTTATAATGAGGACCCTTAATACTCCAATCTCACAACTAGATATTTTTTTCTTTTCTTTTTATTTTTTCTTCCTTCCTTCCTTCCTTCCTTCCTTCCTTCCTTTCTTTTCTTTCTTTCTTTCTTTCTTTCTTTCTTTCTTTCTTTCTTTCTTTCTTTCTTTCTTTCTTTCTTTTTTCTTTTGTACCAGAAGTCAAACTCAGGACTTTGCCCTTGCAAGGAAGGTGCTATGTCACTGAGCTATACCCACCCCCCTACTATCACAATTAGATAAGTCAAGTAGACAAAAAATTCAAGAACTATCAGGAATTAAACAAAATCTGTGAACAAATGGACTTAGTAGATGTTTACAGAGCATTCTACCCCACAACATTAGAATGCACGTTCTTCTCAGCTGCTTATGGGACATTCTCCAAAGTAGCCACACATTAGCCTGTAGAACATGCTTAAGTAAATGTAGAGGAATTGAAATTATCTGATCATATTGCAGTGAAAATGGAAATCAAGGGCAAAAGAAATCACAAAAAACTACACAAACACATGCAAATTAAATAACATCCTCGTAATACACCAATAGATCACAGAGGAAGTTAAAGGAGAAATTAAACATTATGTACAATTAAATGATAATGTCAATACAACATACTGGAATTACGGGCTGCAATTAAAATTGTCTTATGAGGAAAATTTATAATACTGAATTCTCACATCTGGAAAACAGAACAAGCCCAAATAATCAACTTAATGTTGAAACTCAAATTTCTAGAAAAAGAAGAACAAATCAAATACAAAACTAGTATGAGAGAGGAAATTATAAAGATAAGAGCAGAAATTAATGCAACTGAGACTAAGAAAATAATACAAAACATCAATAGATCAAAGAGTTGGTTCTTTGAAAGATTAACTAAAATTGGTAAAACCTTAGGGAACAGTATCAAAAAGTCTCAAACTGAAGCAATCAGGAATGAAAAGAGTGAAATCACAGTGGACCCTGTGGAAATTCAGATGATCATCAGTAACTACTTTGACAACTTGTACTCTAATAAGATGGAAAACACAGAAGAAATGGACAGATTCCTAGACACATATAAACAACAAAATTGAATGAAGAAGATATAAAAATTCAAAATAATCTGATATCAGTCTATGAAATTGGAAATGTAATTTAAAATTTACCAACAAAGAAAAGCCCAGGCCCTGATGGATTCACTGCTGAATTCTACAAAAAATTGATAGAACATCTAATGGCACTAACTTTCAAACACTTTAATGAAATTTAAAGGGAAACAATACTTCCAAAATCATAACTGGAAGCAAGTATTGCTTTGATGCCAAAGCCAGAGAAGAACCCAATCAAAAAAGGAAAAATACAAGCCAATCTCCCTAATGAACATAGACACAAAAATCCTCAATAAGATACTGGCAAATAGAATGCAGCAAGTCATCAAGAAGATTGTACACCATGACCAAGTAGGATTCATTCCAGGGACACAGGGATAGTTCAACATATGCAAATCAATAAATGTAATATACCATATTAACAGAGCCAAAGACAAAAATCACATGGTCTCTCAATAGACACAGAGAAAGCAATGGAAAAGTCCAACACCCATTCATAATAAAAACCCTACAGAAAATTGTATTACATAGTTTTTACCTCAATTTGATAAAAACCATCTATGAAATAGCCAACATCATACTAACTGATCAAAAACTGAAAGCTTTCACTTTAAAATCAGGAGCAAGACAAGGATATCCACTATCATCACTTCTATTCAATATAGTTCTGGAAACATTAAGCACAGCAATTAGACAAGAGAGAGAAATAAAAGGAATAAGGATGGGAAAGGAAGAGGTTAAATTATCGTTACCTGCAGATGACAAGATACTCTACATAAAAGACCACAAAACTTCCACCAAAAGGTTTGTACCTTTAATAACCAAAGTCAGTAGTGTAGTTGCTATAAAATTCACACTCAGAAATCAATAGCATTCCTATATACAATCAACAAAATCGATGAGAGATTAATTAGGGAACACACACTTCAAAATAACATGCAAAAAGTGAAATACTTGGGAATCAATCTGTCAAAGGAAGTAAAAGATCTACACATTGAAAATTACAGAACTCTGGAAAATGAGATTGAAAAGGATAGAGAAAATGTAAAGATATCCATTGCTCATGGATAGGTAAAACCAATATAGTGAAAATGGCCATACTCCCAAAATTGTTATGCAATCCCAATCAAAATACCATTAGCATACCTCACAGAACTAGAGAAAACATTCCTAAAATTCATTTGGAACCAGAAGAGACCTAGAATAGCAAACGTAATTCTGAGCAACAAAGGTAAGGCAGAGGGCATTACTATTCCTGACTTGAAATTGTATCACAAAGCTACTGTGATAAAACAGCATGTTACTGGGGAAAAATCAACCTTAGGATCAATGGAACAGATTAGAAGATGCAAAAAAACCCTCCAAATACACTCAGTCTCCTCATCCTTGACAAACTGACTGAGCATGTTTACTGGAAGAAAGATAGCCTCTTTAATAAATGGTGCTGGAAAAACTGGCTCCACATGCCAAAGACTAAAACTAGACCCATGTTTATAACCATGCACTAAACTAAAATCAAAATGGACCAAGGATCTAAATATTAAAATAGAAACACTAAATTTACTGGAAGAGAAAATAGGTAGAAATCTCAAAGAAATTAGTGTAAGCAAAGACTTATGAACAAAACCCAGACTGAAACGGAAATATTTCAAAGAATCAACAACTGGGATCTCACCTTATTAAAATCTTTTGAAAGAGAGAACAGGCAGAACTCTTCAAGACATAAGTGTAGACAAAGAATTCATGAACAAAACCCTGTTCACACAAGAAATAGTACAAAGAATCAATAACTAGGTTGTCATCCTATTAAAAAGTTTTTGCAGAGCAAAAGAAATCAACAGAGTGAAAAGACAACTCACAGAGTGGGAAAATATCTTAGCCAGTTGTTCTTCAGACAAAGAACTTATATCTAGAACATATAAAGGATTGAAAAAAATCAGATCCCCCCCAATTCAAAGACCCAGTCTAAATATGGGCATCTGAGATGAGCACATACTTCTCAGATGAAGAAATACAAATGGCAATTAAATATATGAAAAAAATTTTTAGTATCACTGGTCATTTGAAAAATGCAAATCATAACAACACTGAGATTACAACTCCTTTCAGAAAGAATGGCTATTATCAACAAATCAACCAATAACAAATGCTGGAGGGGCTGTGGGGGAAATAGGAGCACTTCTTCAAGGGTGGGCATGAAGACTAGTGCAACCACTGTGGAAATCAGTATGATAAGTCCTCAGAGATCTGGGTTAAAAGGTACCATTTGACTCAGCTATTCACCCTTTTGGTATCTTCTTAGAAGAATTAAAAACATCATATCACAGCCATATATGTGCCCCCATGTTTATACTAGCACAGTTTGTAATAGCTAAATCTTGGAAACAGGCCAATTTACCATCAACTGATGAATGGATAGAGAAGCTGTGTGTGTGTGTGTGTGCATGTGTGTGTGTGTGTGTTTTACAATGAAGTACTACTCTATCATAAAGAAGGATAAACTTGAGACATTTCTAGATAAATGGGTGCAACTTGAGGCCATACTTTTAATTGAGATAAATTGGACTAACATGTATAAACATTATATTGTCTCCCTCATGTGAGAAACTGAAAGAGTTAATAAGGACCAAAATGTACAATAGATATTGTGAAATGGGAAGAAAATGTTTGAAAGGAAAAAGGAACTAGAGTGGGCAAATGTGGAAAGGAAAGAAGAGAAAAAGAAAAATGATTTTAAAAGGATAAAATGGAAACAAAACTGTGTAAACAGAGAAGGGAAGAGGGGGTAAAGGGAGGACAGGGTGTTGGGGAAAAAGGAATCAAAATATATCATGGGCAGGTACAAATTCTGTATGATGAATATGATTGTTATGAATATCTAAAACGTACCAATAAACTTAATATAAAAATTACTGTTCCTGCAGTGTCTGCACGTTGTAAGCAAACAATATTTGTTGACTGACTTACTGCATTAAGCACAAGTGGCTTAAGCCAGTCTTGGAAATTCTATTTCTTTTTTCAAGTGACTTACCAATATGTGGGCATACAAAAAAAATTTTTGTTTTGGATTTTTTTATCCAGCCAATGAGCACAAAATCTGTCAGCTGGAAGATACCAGGAAAACTTTTCTCCTGCTAAGAAGAAGGACACAAGGTATTTATATTCTCTTCTGTGGTCCTGAATGTCATTACCTTCATATAATGCCTTCAAGGTTTGCAGCCACCTTGAGGCTATGAGGTAAGAAAAAAAAATCAGAAAATGGCAGAGTAGAAACGAGGAAGGAAAACAAGCTCTTATTATCAATATTCTTAATTTTTAATGCTGGAATCATCCTACCTACATAATTCATATCATGTGAGGCAGAAAATACTTTTTTTAAAAAAGAAAGTCTCTTTTGATTTTATTTTCCCAGATAGTCAAGTAAATGGCAATAACATGGCAGATAATAATGTCAAAAGTAATTGACCACAATTTTCAAAACTTAAGTTATCCAGAGGACCCCATGTGCTTGGATGATGGAATACTATCTAGACCGCCCCTATCTGAGAGCAAATAGAATGGCATAGACAAGAACATTACAGAAGAAATGATATGTGCAGTCTATTCTCCATCGTCACATAGGGGAGGTCTGGTCCCTATTCTTCAAGGACAGTGTCTTCAGTGTCTGTGTCCTCTTTCTCAGGGTATATTGATCATGTTTATGTCATGTGTCCAAATTACTACATTAATCACTTGCCCAAAATAAAATGGAACTTCTATAACTGGTTGACATCAGTTGTTCTCACTCACTGATATCCCACAGTGCTGCTTACAAAACACAGGGTTACATGGGCTCCACAGCAAACCAGGAGAATCCAGATGGTTAGGTCTGAGGCCTGGATCTGGTATATTTTCCCAGGTTATATAAAAGGTTCACATGCTAGTTAACCAAAGTTCAAATCCCTACAACACCTGAGGTTGATCAAAATTGGGATTCTTCCAGAAAGCAGGAAAAGGTGATTAGTTGTTAATAGGCAATTTATTCAGCTAGAGACTATACTAATCACTTTATATGGATTAGCTCATGGAGTCCTTCCAACAACCTAAGCCTCTGCATGTCCTGATCTTCCTTCCTGATTTTACAGAGGAGGAAATCAAGGCTCAAATAGACATAGGAAGTTGAAGAAGACATAGGAAGTAATCATTGCTGAGCTGAGATAGGTACTATCCTGAGATGTTCCACTCTGGAGAATGTCCTCTTCTTTTTTTTATTTCTTAATTTTATTTTAATTAACACAATTACTGTATGTGTTTATGTATATAATGTGTAATTTCTAAATCAGGATAATTAGCATTTTTATTAACTTCAAACATTTACCATTTCTTTGTGTTGGGAACATTTAAAATCCTCTTTTCTAGCTGTTTTGAAATATATGATAAGTTGCTGATTCCCTACTGTGCTAGAGAGCACTGGAACTTATTCCTCATTTCTAACTGAATTTTGGTACCCATGATTCAGTCTCTTTCCATCGCTTTATCTTATTACCCTTTTGTACCTCTTGTGATGACTGTCCTGTTCTTCACTTCTAGGAGGTCAACTTTGTTAGCTTTCACCTTAAATTATCCAGAGGACCCCATGTGCTTGGATGATGGAATACTATCTAGACTGCTCCTATCTGTGAGCAAATAGAATGGCATAGACAAGAACATTACAGAAGAAATGAGATGTGCAGTCTATTCTCCATGGTCACATAGGGGAGGTGGTACAGGTCACATAGTGAGAAAATGTGGTATAGTTTTTGTCTTTCTGTGCCTGGTTTACTTCACTTGACATAGTGTTCTCTAGGTTTAACCAAGTTGAAGAGACAAGATTTCATACTCTATTATAGCTGAATAATATTTCATTGTGTACATATACATTTTCTTCATCCCTCATCTTTTGATGAATGGATTGATTCCACATGTTGGCTTTTGTGAATAGAACTGCAGTAAACATGCAAGTGAAAGTAATGCTTTCACATAATTAATTCCTTTCCTTATCTAACACAGTTTCTACTTCAGTAGTGGGACTGCTGACTCATATGGCAATTCTATTTTTAGTTTCATAGGAAATTCATACCATTTTCTGTAATAGCTATACTAATTTACATTCGTACCAGCAATGTATATAAGTTCATCTCAGGGAATATACTATTTGCACCAATTTTGCTAGTATTATCTCTATGGATGAGAAAGCAGCCTTGTGCTGTATCTTGTGGTCTTAATTCTGAAAACACTCACTTTGAAGGTCAGACAATTTCTCACACTGTGAGCCTGACTTTGTGATCCCCTAGGTGGCATTGTATCGTCAGCCACTGACTCCATGACTCCTCACTGAGCATCTGCAGTGGGGCAGAAACTGCTCACTGTAGATCTTATTTTAGTCATTAGGACACAGAGGACCCTGATTTCCTGGAACTTTATAATTTAACAAATGCAGACAAAATAAAAAAATACATATATGCTATAATTTCATATGGTGCCATGAAGAAAATCAAATAGGATGATGTGGTAGAGATTGAAGGTGGAATGTTAGCTTAAATGGAGAAGGTTAAGAAAGTCACTCTGGGATCATGACCCTGGAACTGAATTCTGAAAGGCTAGAGGGTCACACAACATTCCAGGAGGAGGAAGCCACATTCCTGGTTAAGAATGAGTTAAGGTTTTGGGGGATCAGGTGAGAAGTCTATGCGCCTGGAGTAAGTGGAATGGTAAGAGGCAGAGTAGGAGATGAAGCCAGAGAGAGAGAGAAGTCAACTGTCTTAGTTGACTTGGGCTAAGGGGTGGCTTCCCAAATATGAATTGGCTTCAGAGCTCACGTATGTGGCTGACTGTATTTGGGAAAACAAATATAAATATAATTAAGAATCTTAAGATGAGAGTATCCTGGATTAAGGTGGGCTCTCGATCTCATCACAAATGTCTTTATAAGGAAAGAGAAAGGGAGAAGACACAGAGGGGAAAGTGATATGAAGGAGCAAGAGGCTGGAATGATGCATTTATACTACTGGGGATGCCGGGAATTAACTGCAGCATCAGAGCAGAGGAGAGCAAGGCACAGGGTCCCCTCCAAGCCTCCCTCCAGAAGGAACCGGCTCTGCTGACTTTGATTTTGGACTCCTGATTTCCAGAACTGTTTTTCTAGGTCACCATGTCGGCAGTGATTTACTACAGCACCCACAGGACTCTAATATGGAAGTCATGACTCTAGTAGCCGTTGCTCTGCTCTGAGCACGTGGTCCATGTTGGCATCCCACTCAACTCCCGAGGAACCAGGCCAGACTGTTGGGAACTGGTTCCCTCCATAGGAACAACTGCCTCTCACTTCCAAATGTTTGAGAAAATGTATAAGATACCATCATTTCATTGAAACTCAATTCACTTGAATTTGCACTGCTTGAAAAAAATTACATCCGTATGTTTGAAAATTCAATTCTATTGCTGAGCACATGTTGGCAACCATCCTTGCACCAAGCTTAAATTATCTTTCCAGTATTATCCAGACTCAACAGTAGCATTAATTGTGCTGGGACCAGTTCTAATAGCTTCAAATAATTGTTAACAATTGCTCATTATCTCTTTTGAAAACCCTAAATATATATCTTTTAAGACATTGGCTCATTGAGACTGGAAAGGATACAGACTTTCATTCTTGAGGCTGATGTGAGTCAGGACATTGTTCAGGAAAATAAAAGTTTCTGGATCTGTGGATACCAATTTGAAATACTGACTGTGTGGATGGATCACTAGGCTAGGCTTTGTTCAGATACCAAACCTCAGCTTTCAGATATGAGGCCCAAAATAAAACATAGCAAGTGAGGTGGAAACTACATTACTAAGCCCCCTAAGTATCTCTCAGGGGTGCCTACCTCTCGTTTCCCAGACCCCATCATCCATACGTTCAATTGTTCCTCCTAGGAACAGAAGGAAGGACCAGGAGCTCCTTCTCTTGCAGTGAGCGTCTACTTCAGAACAGTAACTGCTTCTTTTCCTTTCTAACATGGTGAAGCTTTACTAGAAGAGATCATGCAAATACTACCATAATTTTACCTGCAATGACAAACAGAAACCCTAAAATGTCACCCAGGATTTGGAGGTAAATTTATTTAACATCCACAGGCACTGACCAGGACCGTTCCCAAAATATCAGGCCATCAACAGTGGTGGACTAGCATTCTGTAAGTACAGAAACAGAGTACTTGGCTGTTTCTGATTTGTTCTCACAATATGTATCATAGTGACCAGCTATGCGTCCCAGTGACCAGCTGTTGCTAAGAAACAGAAGTAATAGGGACTGTAACAGGAACTGAAGTAAACTGGAGGTTACTTGGGCAACAAACAGAAATTGAAATATATGGGTTGGGGGGCGTTTTCTGTTGTAACCATCTATGCATCCATGGATCCATCCAACTTTGCATATATGCACACATACACATTGAAGCCATCTAATTCTTCATTCTCCATCATTCGTTTACAAATATTCCCTTTTCATTTCTATTTCCTTCCTTCCAGAACCCTTACCATTACTAGCTTCTATATCTCTTCACTATCATTATTTATATTCATTGCCCTCTGATGCTTTTACAGAAAACTTCTCAAAACAATGTTCTATGTACCCATTCTCCCATTTTTAATCATCATGATGATCAACCTATCCACTGAGTTTTCATTTTGAAGTTTGATTACAAGTTATGACTCTAGCTCTTTTGTAAACTTTAGTTTTTACCTAGGACCTTTATCATCAGTACTGTTTTTTGATGGTGTGGAGGTATCTGTCCTCTATAAGTGACTATGCCGTGAGGGTGAACTGTGTTAGATTAGGTGAACACTGTCAGGAGCTGGCCAACCCATCAAGACTTATTACAATTGTTTTTGTCCCTACTTAAGGTATTTCTACCTTGAAGATACCCCATAGCCTCTAGATGGTATTACTGTTTCTTTTCCCTGCCGTAGCAAACAGAATGGGTAACTATCCCCAGGAAAATACCACAAAGAGGAAAGAGCATAGTTCAAACTCCTACCAGTCTAATGCATGCATGTTCATGAGCCTGAGCCCACTCGTTCTCTGTACCACTTTCCCCGCTCCAAAAGGACTTAGCTACTTGTCATCTGCTTATGAGTCTTTCAAAGATGCGGGTTTCAAACCTAGAGGTCCTTTCCAACTTTTGTGCGTCTCATCTCCCCGGGCACCTCCATCACTGGAAGAGCACTCCTTGCTGTTGCTGTTTCACCCCTTACCCACCTGGGTGCCTCCCTAAGAACTGTCTTTTTTAAAGCAAAAATAACACATCTCAAATTTAGATTCCTCAGCAGGTAACATTCTTCAGCTGTTTCTTAAACAGCGTTCCTTTATCTTCATTGTATTTTAATACGGAGTATATTCCACATATGACATCTGTTACTATAAAAGGTGGCAATATTTTTCCTTTTACAGAAATAATATGCAGTTTAATTTTGGAAGGAAGGATTAAGAAAACAGTGACTACTAATGATAGAAGACATACGTGTGGAAATTATGAGCTGCTGTATGAATGGGAAAGACAGAATTTAACCCTCTCAACACTCCTTCAAGTGGAGACGAATATTCCTGTTTCCAAGAGGAGCTGGGGTTTCAGTGAAGTTGAGAAACTGCTACAAGCAGCCCACCTGGAACGATGGCCTCCAGATAGCCCAAAGGGGCCCACACCACGAATCGCCTGCCACTCCCAGCACTCTGCCTCTCATGCTGGTGAGTTTGGCCTGGCTTGCCTCCTAGCACAGATTTGGGATTGTGCCAATTCTTGTCTTATTTTAAGTGGTCAATCAAACATCTAAATGTCTAAATTGAAACAGAAGAATTGGTGTTCATGGAGCTCTCGTGTGACATGTTATCACCACATTTGCCCTTGTCACCGCTTCAGCCCCATTAAATTCTCTCAACGATCCCGTGTATACCTCACCTTTGTGTGCCATTTGTCAGATGAGTAAGGCTGAGGTTGAAAGAGGCTAAGTAATTTGCCCAAGTCCACTTACTAAATGAATAGCTACAGTGGAATCCTCATCTGCCTCCAAAGCTTAAAGTATTTCAGCCTCCTCCTATCTCTCCCTAATAAACGATAACAAATTGTCCAACAAGTTTCATTAGACTTTTTTACCCTATAAAACAGAACAGCATCAAAAACATTATATAAAAACATTCCATCAAAACATACTTTAAAATATACAAGGAGTTTACAGGCCTCAGGTCCGACGACCAGGGAAAGGGACTGCCAGGGGCAGGGACTAGAGAAGAAGGGCACTCAGTCTCCCCAAGGTCAGTGGTGGCAGTGAGATGCGCTGAGTTGTGTCCTCTCAAAATTTATGCATTGATTCCCTAATCCCCAGGGTGGCTGTATTTGAAATGGGATCTTCAGAATGTGATTGAGGATAAAAAAGGTCCTAAGAGAGGGGCTCTGAGGATTCCATAGGGTTCATGTCCTTGTGAGAAGTGGCTCCGGAGTGCTCACCCCAGCCACCTCAACCTGCGCATCAAGGAAAGACCTTGTGAGCACACAGTAGCCTTTAGAAACCAGGAGGAGAGGCTCAGCCAGCAGCCACACCCTGCTGGACTTTGATCTTGGGTTTTCCAGCCTCCATATTGGAGAAAAAACATTCCTGTCTTCTGTCTAGAAGCCAACCAGCCCATGATATTTTGTTATTGTGGCCAGGCCAAGCCAGAAATTATATTCATTTGTTGCAAAGGTCAGGTATGACCAGAAGAAATCTTGTGTAAATTAGCGGTGGCATTTCTTATTGTTATTTCTCTGTGGAGCTTCCTTGGGGTTCAGGAGAAGTTTGGAATGTAAGATATGTGTCCCCACAGACCGTCACAAATGACAGTCACAAATGACACTGTGGGCAGGAGGTGGGCTCCCAGCACTGGGCATCGCTCCGAGATAAGCCTCCTGCTTCCTCCTACTTTGCCTTTTATTTTCCTAAAGTGGAAATCATTTTATTTACTTCTTCTTTTTCATACAAAAATAACACACACTCCAGATAAAAATAAGTCAGCAATTTTAAGAGGTAGAAAGAAGGAAGTAAAAGCTTGTTCAGAATTACGACTGTGAAAATGTCACTGCTCATTTCTTCAGACCTAATTTGTGTGTTCATTTCCATGTGTACATATACACATAGAGATTATATATGTGCTTCAAAAATAAAAACTGGATCATATTTCAAACTCCAATTTCAAACCTGCATTTCTCACTAGGGAAAATCATCAGTGTAACTGAAATCTTCTCTGAAGCCAACTTGCTTGGTTTGGATCCCAGGTATACACTGACTGGGAAGACTTGGCTTCTTCATGGCACCAATTCCTCACCCAGAAAGTTAGTAAGAATAGCTCTTATTTCTTCCAATTCTTTGAAAAATCTAGTCTAGGATATAGTAAGCATCATAGCAGAGTCTACCGTTCACACACACAGTCCAGTCCATGCTGAGTCCAGTCAGCATGTATTTGGTTCTCACCTCTGTGGCTTGATAGTGCAGTCCTGCTCAGGTGAACAGACTTGGCTGGGATATCTACTGTACTTGAACATGATCTATGGTCAGCTGCCTTAGAGTTGGTGCTGACTGACTTGGGATGAGCTCATCCACAGTCTGGTGGTTGGGTGGCTACTGACTGGGTGGTGGTGACAGTGATAGGGTCCCATGTCACTCATCACTCAGCAAGCTGCCCCATGAAAGGACAACAGTGGAAGCAGCAGCAGCCTTCCTAAGTTGTTGATGTGAACTAGCCCATACTCTAATTCCACTGCATGTTATTGCCTTAAGAAAGCAACGAGGTCAGCTTGTGTTCAAAAGGCAGGGAAGATGATGCTACCTCTTGATTAGAGAAGCTGTGAGGGCTCTGTGAAAGTTTGAATCCAGAACGTCTCCCAGACACTCATGTATTAAATGAGGTCTCCCAGCCCTCATTAAAGGCCTGATTCCCCAGGCAGCAATTTTCAGAGGCAGCGCTTTTGGGAGGTGACTGGATTCTGAGGCCTCTAACCTCATCAGTGGATTAAGCCATTAATGGATTAATAATTTGATGGGAGTATTGGGAAATGGAGGGAATTTTAGGAGGTGAAACCTAGTTGGAGAAAAATAGGTGACTGGGGGCTTGAGCTGGGAGGGTGCATCTTGTCTCCAGGTCCTATTCCCCCACCCCTCATTTCCCCTACCTGCTATGAGAGGAACAGTTTCCCTCACCCAAGCCCTTCAGCTGTGAAGTTTCTGCCTTGCCACCAGCCTAAGGCAATGGAGCCAGCTGGCTGTGGTCTGACACCATAAGCCAAAACAAACCTTTCCTCCTTTTAGTTAATTATCCCTCTTATTTTGTCACAGCAACAGAGAGCTGAGTAGCAGTCAAGTTGCAAAGTTATGGGTATGGGGAGAGGTAAAGACTTGGGACCATTTCTGAAACCAATCTAGCACATTCACATATTACAGACAAGGAGGCTCAGAGAAGCCCACAGTAGGATTAGGACTCAAGCTATGGGGTGCTGTATCATACCAAGGAGCGCAACACTACCCTTTACTTTGCTGGCCCTATGGAGAGCATCTTTCCTTGACTGGTTAGAAAGTACATAAAGAAAGCTACTAACTGAATCTGCCTCTGAATCCAAGTCTTCCGAAAATTTAAGGATCCTCTCTGCTTCTTCTCTTCCTCCCCAGGTTCAGGTAGCCAGAGCTTCCAGGGGAGAGACAGGGGCAGCTTCTAAATGAACAGCCAAGTACCAGGGCACCACTCCTCCCTGGCCAGGGCTTTTCTCTGACTACAGATAGGGGAGAGTCTTCACCCATGCAATCTAGACCTCAGACCTTTCCCATTTCCTTTCTGCAACTCCAAGAGAACCACACTTCACCCTCAAGAGAGCTGAACTTCAGGTAGCACTTAGGGTTCTTCCATAAGACGGGTAAGTGCTGCTTGCTAGAATGGGGAGCTAGGCATTCCTCCCTGGTTGCTGCTGATATGGAGTCTTTTTGTTCCTGTGTGAAAGGGAATCAGGAAAGAAGCTGAGGGTTTTTGGGGAGGAGAATGATTCCTGGCTTTAACAAGACGAATTCGATTCAGTCTAAAGAGGCAGGGCAGAAATTCATAGTATGGCTCCTGCTTGCCCAGACTCGAGTCCTGAGTTGTATTTCAGAACTCCTACTTCCGTAGGGAATCAGCCCCAGTGAAGTCTATCTCTTGTCCACACTTACTTGGTACTAGATCCACCCATGTCTGAAGCCCAGTATGACTATTTAGTCATGTTAGTATAGTGAGGCAATACAGTCAATGTCTCTTCCTCTCTCTACCTATGTATCTGAAGTTGGATTTCCGTTAGTTGAAACCAGCAGTCCTACCTGAAACAGAAATTGAACCATGGTTCTGTTACTCTTGCCCATTTTCAATACATCTGCTTCTTTGCTCCTCAACTCTTAAGTAACATTGTTACGCATATCGACTAAAGCAGGGAAAATATAAGGAAAGTGTCCTCTGCAGTAGTTGTGTGTCTGAGCAGCCCATAGAATCTCGTTTGTTTTTTTTTAATTTTGGGGTCAAGAATCGAACCCACAACCTTGCGCTTGCCAGGCAGGCGCTGTGCTGCTGAGCTATATCCCCAGCAGCCCTTAACATCTTAACACACACACACACACACACACACACACACACACACACACACACATTTTCCCCCTGGAAATCAAGATGAGCTGGGATTTGAGCATGTAGTATTATATCTCATAGAAGTCTAGAGCCTGTCCCAAGGTTTCAGCTTATTACCTGACAGGGAAAAGGGTAGTTATAGTTTTGAGATCACCTCTGACTTCCTTCATGATCCTGATTTTTCTCAGGCCACCTCTGTTGAAGCCAACGCTGCAGCAGTCTGAAATGCAGGGCTTCTTGAAGTGCAAAGTCAAATTGGTGAGGGGAGATTTGCTAATTTAATACCTATAGAATGACTACAAGGCAGCTGCACAAACAACTTGAAGTTGCGTTGGTTTGCAAATTTCCATTCTACCCTAAGAAACTGCCCACCACCTATAGCCTCACAGGATGTTGGGCCTCCTATGGCCTGTCCTTTTCATCTCTCCATTCCTTCCTCTCAGGAGCCCTGTGCACATCACTCTCATTCTTCTGCATGGGGCTGACTTTCTCGCCTTCCACCCCCAACTCTCCAACCACACCAATCTCCTCAGGCTTACCTTCTACCCCAAATGCTTTGCCAATGCATTGTTTAAGACTAAGGGAAATTCAGGTCCATATTTCCACCTTAGTTTGTCTTCATAAAAAAAATTTGTCAGAGAAGAATCACCTCAACATATTAGCAGTGGCTGTTTGAATTCTTAAAAAAATACTGTAATGTATTTCTGACTGAACTTCAGTAGAATATATCACCTCTTTGTATAAATACCCATAAAACAAAATTAAGGAGAGTAAAATTTTATTAGTGACCCACAGAGTGGTCAGAACACCAGCCTATTCTTAGACTTACAGAACCTGGGGTTTTCTGACAATACATCAACCTAGAAGGTGACTAAGCAATCTGACTCCATCCTTTCCTTTTGGAAGAACTTTAAGCACAATGCGTCTTGCTAAATGTTGATCTCAGACCTCAGAGAAGTTAAGCAATTTCTCCACGTTCACAGAGCTGGAAAGAGGCAGAGTGAAGATTTAGACTCAGCAATGTGCAAATGCAAAGACAATTGTCATTTTTATACTTGTACCTCTCTACCTAGAGATCCTGAAGGTTGAGATTCAGGCATTCCAGGTTTTGGAGAGAAGAAAACCCGCAGATTCTGGAAAACACTTGGCCGGTTATCATCTGTGGCTTCTCACAGGGCTCTTGACCTAAAAGATGACCATAGAGGCAATGGAGTGTATTGATGGCACATAGATGACCTTCACCTCCTCCGAGGCAGCAAGCATGCTTGAGAAGTCACACCTGGAATTACTGAAAACCTCCTGTAGTATTTTGCCTGTGTGAGATGGCTGTTGGAATGTCTCAGAGCAATTATTCCTATAAAATGACCTGACTGAAACATGGCCTTTAAAAGATGAATATGATCAGATTCAATTTGGCTGCAGTCGTTTGAGGCACTGAATCATCAACCTTTTATCTGAACCTGGGAGCTTATAATCAAGCCCTCCCACATTCTGGAGCATTTCAAGTACAATCTATGTATCCATGTGGGTTTCATGTTCAATCCTAAGCCAGAAAACTAGTAATGCTCGCAGCAGTCCCACACTGGGAAAGGAGATCTTCTCAAACTTCCTCCTGCAAGTTTCTGGCTCAGTTTTCTTGGAAAGCAATTAACTAAGCACCAAAGCCCAAAATGATAAGACTTTAATAATAACTCTGGAAGAGACATGGTATCATGCAGGGGCTGCAAACTTGAATCAGGCTGTCTGGATTTATATTTAGGCTCATTTGGTCATTCGTTTCATAGACATTTATTGCACACCTACTGTGACCGTTAATCATGATATGTCAACTTGAATAGATTAAGAAATGCCTGGCAGATTAGTAAAGTACAATTATGGATGTGTCTATGGATGATTGACATGTGGACCAGCAAATTGAATAGGGGATGACCCCTCGCACATGGCACCAACAAACAGGTTCACAGCCTGGGTGAGTAAAGGAGGCATACTCATTTCTGCAGAGCTCCATTTTTTGCCATCACCTTTGGACATCATTTCTTCAGCCTTCCAACATGGACTTACACTGGCAACACTACAGTGAGTTTTTAGGTCTTTGACCTTGGACTGATGGTGAATCCTTGATCCCTTTTATTTTATGGCTTACATCTTCTTGGGTTGATCAGCTATTGGATCCTCTGGCTCTCTAGCACATAGATGGCTATTATGGATTCTCCTGCTTCTGATCTTGCAGGCTACCAATTGTGGAATCTCTCACTTCTGCTCCTGTAAGCCTCCTTAATAAATCCCCTTACATAATTATACATATTTTTTCTGCTGATTTTATTCTTCTAAAGAACCCTAAATAATACACAGATTACATGCCAGACTCTGTGGATGCTGGAACTTACAACAGTAACCAGAATAGGATTCTTACTTTTATAGTATTTCAGGTCAAGTTCAGGGAGAGACACAGTGATAGGTAAGAACATCATAGCAATAGCAGTTAGTGCTGTTAGGGAGACAAACAAGTGGGGACAAAGGGGCTGGAGGCTGTTGCCACTGGGTTGGGGATAAGTGAAGATAATTGTAGGGTGGAGGTAACTTTAAAGCTAAAATCTGAAGATGAGAATATAGCAGTTATGTAAATTCCTGAGAGATGAAATCCTAGAAGATACTGGCATTCAATGGCAGTATCACTGGTTGTGACTTGAGAAATGTCTTTATTCTACTGGGATTCAGTATTCTAATCTATAGACCAGGGAGAATAAAAGGCCAGTGATAGGATGCAGTTCCTTAATTCATAGGAAGTCACAGCCCATTGTGTCAGCCTGAACTGTAGAAAATTGGCAGACAATGGTTTTGGCCCACAACATGACTGTGTTAGATAGTTAAGCTATATCTCTCTTCAATCAGCTATTATAAATCACAATTGCTCTTTATTGAATCCTTGGCATATGGCAGGCCTGGTCCACTTTTCTTTTTTCTAATGCTTTCGCTAATGGGTATAATTTGACAAAGTGTATATTATGAGCTCCACTTCCTAAAGGAAGTTCAGAGAGGTTAGTGAGTTGTCCAGGGCCACAGGTCAGAAATTGGAATCATCTCAAACCAAAACATCAATGCTGCTGCTCTGTCTCCCTGCCATGAGGTCCCAGCCCAGCCTTTTACTCCAAAGATATAGCTTCAACCTTCTGAACACATGAATATGAGTGCTACCTTCCTGTGTCTGAGATGGCTAAGCATTGTCGGAATTACCCCAAAAACATCCACGGCCAGCTCATTGCTTCACTTCCCACTTAGCATTTGTAAGACTCATGAACCTCCTGCTGCTGACACATAGTAACCATTCAAATAATGATTTACACTATTTTTAAAAGATACAGCTGTTCTGGATATGCCTATGTGTTATAACACTTGATTTTCACCATTGTCCTGTAGATGGCTATGATACCCATTTCATAAATGAGGAAACTGAGGCTCAGGGAGGGTAACTGACTGCCAACGGCATGCACCTAACAATTATGGAGCTGGAAATGGTACTCAGGCACAATTTGCTAGCCCGCCACTGAGCCTCCTAAAGACGCAGCTTAAATACAAAGAAAAAAATAACTTTCGGAGCTTGATCAGGGTTGGATGACTGTTCATTCTGATCTTCTATGGACAGGACTAAACCTGTGGGCAAAAAAACATTTCTCACTGCCTTGCTTCATCTATTTCCTGTATCTTCTGAGGTCTGCAACAACAAAGGACAGAGCCAGAGGATCTCCCTCATTAAAATCCTTTCCCCAGCACAGCTCCTCCGTTATGAACTGATTTAAATAGAGCCCAGTGCAGGCTAGTGAGAGACAAGTATGGGGCTTGGGAAAATGTTCACATTTCATCGGCCCCAGAATCACCTGTAAAAGCCTTCAATAAACTCTTTACTCTTCCTTCAGTAGGCTTTAATAAGAGATTCTGTTTCAGAACAAGATCTCTATGATACGGGGCCCAGTAATTTGCCTTTTAGCACTCGGTCTGGATGATTTGATGTCTGTGTAAATAAACATTGCCTAAGAGAAATACCAAACAGCACTGTAAAGTGAGTGCGTTCCATAAACATTTGCTGGGCACCTACTCTTATCCAGAGCGGTACCAAATGTGGGATACAGAGTAATGAGATGCAACACACGCTTATGCCTTTCCGGCTTTCTGCCGCCCGTTTCTATTCAGTGCACGGATATAGGGCCACATCGTCCTCAATGACCTAGGGTAAGTGACTTAAGTCCCTCAGTCCGCTGACTGTCCTCCGTGTGCTCAGCACTGTGCTGGATACAGCTGGTGTCACATGCGCAAGAGAGACTTGCCGTGCCCTCAAGGAACAGGTGTGAGAGCGGAAGAGACACAAACAGATACACACAGTCCACACAGTATCACAAGAGGGGCGGCAAATGCCGTGAAGAAAGCAGGTTGGGGTCACGAAGTGGAGCATGACATCATGACAGCCCACACAGGGACACAGGATGCCTTTTGAGTCTGTCACCCAGCAGATGCTCCTGACAGTCAGTTCTCAGGCTCATTCTGGTTACAGTTTATTTAGATACTACAGTGGACACCGCAGCCCCCCCCCCCTCCCGGCTAGTTTTGTCTTCCGCAGTTTCAGTCACCCACAGCCGATGCTGAAACAAATAAATGAAATGGAAAATTCTAAAAATAACCAATTTGTAAGTGTTAAATTACACGCTGTCCTGGGTAGCACGTTCAAATCTCGTAGCACTTGGCACTATCCTGCTTGGGACACAAATCATGCCTTTTTTTAATGTATAAGTGTTACGTACACTGCCCATTTTAGTAGTTGTTCTGGTTATCAGAGTGGGCTTCACAGTGTCGGGGCTTGTGTTTTAGCAATCCTTATTTTACTGAATAATATCTTTTAAGCACAAGAGTAATGATAAAAAGGAGATAGCATAAGACAGGAAAAACGTTACCCCTGGTGCCGTGGTGACACTGCCATGTAGGCTGGAAAATCATATATACAAAGTGTGGTAGTAGCTGAGGTTGCAGGTATCCAGTGGGGGCTTTGAAACATGTCCGCTGTAGATAACATGAAAAACTACTATATCGGATAAGCTTTGGACCAAGTTTTTTTTGTCCGGGCTGTGTGATATATCTCATCTACATTGCCATGTCTCTCCTGGTAGTGGACACAGTTCACAAGCCCCAGGCCAGGTGACTTCTGCCAATATGTTCACTTTCCCTTTCCTATCAGCTATGCCAGATGGGAAAAGATAGAGATCTCATCTCATCTCCAAGTGACAGAATTCAACAGGGTTATTTTTCCACTGGGACCCCTCTGCATTCAAAGCAATACAATTGCCACTATTATATAACCAGCATCTGAGTGTTTCTCAGCATGTTAACCTGGAAAGAAATCTTTTGCACAGCTTGCACATGTGCTATGGGTCAGAGGGTGGAGTGAGAGCAGTTATGCATTCCAGTCACACTTCTTTCTACTCCTTGAACTTGTCTTCATCCCTTTTCCACAGGAACTTTGCACAAGCTCATCTCTCCATACATGGTCTGCTGCATCCCTCTGCATCTAGTTAGCTCTTATTCAGCATTCATTTTTTCACGGGTGAGTTTCTTGATCTTAAGGGGCAGGTGTTGGAGTGAAGAGAAACCTGAACAAGTATATACAAAATCCACGTGACAAAATAAGGCAGTGGCAAACGCCACAAAGAAAAAAATCTGGGGTCATGAAGTAGTGCATTTTTTGTCTTTGTTATTACTTTCCATTCCAAAAACATGTTCTTTCATGGAGAAGTCTGAAATTATACACCGATTAATGAAATTATTTCAGTATTCTCTATGTGACCAAGAACTCCGGGAGGGCAGAAAAACAATCAGGTACCATTGTTGCTTTCATTTAACGTAAGGTTCCCAAGCTTGGCATGGTGTTTGGCTCATAGAATGTGTTCAGCAAATATCAAGGAAGGAAAAGAAGGAAGGAAAAGGGGAAGGAAAAGTGGCAGGAGACAATAAGAGAGAAAGAGGGAGAGTAGGTTCATGATAAACTAAGATGGAAACTTCTGAAATTTGAAGGCAAGAGTGTTCTCTGTCTTTCTGTTTGTCCAAGAACTATCCTTTAGATGTTTGTTTCCTGAATGTTGTTAAATCTGGAATGACCCAGTCTAACAAAATCTATTGACTTTGGCCCAGTTGGAATCCAGGATCTGAATATCAGATGAACAGAGAGATATTTGGTTGTTAAATACCTTTGGTGGGCTGTGCCTTGGGGTCAGGCAATTTGCCATGGGGTGTTCTGACTCTGTGTCCTGAGCCATAGCCTATTACAGCACCGTACCATGAATGGCTTGTTTTCTTATCAGTCTCACTAGTTGAATTTGGGTACTTTGAGCACAAAGACCCTCATCCAGAGGAAAATGGGCTCAGAACTGACAGTTTCTGTGAAGTAAAGGAATGGGAACTAGGTGACTCTGTCCAAGATCCTGTAAAGGAGTACATTAGAGACATATCAACCATCTCAGAGAAAGAGCTCCAGAGAAATAATTCAGAATTGTTTAATAAACAAAGGAAAGTCACTTGATAGGAACTCTGATTTTGAAGAAATCCAATTCGTTTTACAAACACAGGAGATGTGGGTAGAACAGATGTTATTTGAATATGAATGTAAATGAAGCAATAACTTAGTGAATGAGGGAATGAAGAAAGAGAGAACTACACTAGACTGAGCACCTACTGTATACCAAGCACTGGACGGGCAGTGTGGTAGACAGCCAACACAAAGCATTTCATAAATATTGCATCTACAGTAGGGATAATTTGGAATCAAATCCTCATTCTTCAACTTCTTAGCTTTGCAATCTGGAAAAGTTACACAGCTGCTCTTTGCCTTGGTTTTTCTCTTAAAAGAGAGGGAAATATACCTATTTTACTGGAATGCTGTAAAGAGGAGTAATTAATGAATATTCCATGAGCAAAATGAACTAAAGTTTCAAAGACTATAACAAATGAAAATGCCTTTCATACTGTAGAATGGATGCTTTGGGAGAGTCTCTTAGAGAAGGTGCCAGTTACTTTGAGATTTACAAGATAAGATGAATAAAACTCAGCAGCTAAAGTGGAAGAAGAGGAATCTTAGAAGATTCAGTGACAGTTGTGAAAAGGTCAAAGACATAGAGAAGTTAAGTACATCAGAGAGCTGAAGGATAGCCAGGGTAGCTGTGCACATGAAGGAAAGAGACACTAACCCAGAGGAAGGTTAAATCACAGTGTCTTAAAAGCCATGCAGGGAGGTTAGATTTCCTTCTAAGGGCTCAGCAGGAAACAAAGAGGAGGTCAAGACCGGAAGCAGGAGGACCACCAACATTACAGTGTGAGGAGGCCGGAAGTGGATGCAGAGGGTGGATCTAGATTGGCAGGTTGGAGCTACTTGATAGGTATATATGCAGCCAAGAGATCAAGGAGGAAAAAATGCCCCTCATTTTGAGTTAGAAAGGTGGTGGTGGCACCAACATCTGCCCGGGGGAAGGTTGTGGGATGATGAAATGGACTGTAGGATAAAATGAAGACTTTAGTTCTGGAAGTGTTTAGTGTAAGATTATTGTTAGATGTCCAAGTGGAAATGTCAAGTAGGTGGGTTAAAATCGCGAGATAACATCTCACAAGGGAGATCTAGACTGGAAGTATAAATATTTGTTATCAGCCTACAGATACACATTGAATGACATGAGATGGTAGAGTAAACCCACCTTACCTGCAGTTTTGCTTTCCAAAGTTTCGTGGCCAACCTTGGTCCAGAAATGTTAAATGGAAAATTCCAATGAAATAGAATAAAAGAAGAAAGTATAATTTGAGAAAAGGAGACTAGCGGACTGGCCCATATATGTTCTGTAATTAAATACACACACATGTGCACACACACACGGCATGGAAAGTGAATTGGGAGACACAGATAGTTGAATTTTGGCTGTGCCCTTTACAACCTTTGTAACTTTGAGCAAGTCAACCACATCTCTCAGCCCAATTTAATTACCCACAAAATAGAGGAATATTTTATTCCAAGGTTGCTATGAAGCTTAGAAAGGATTTGTTAATGCCCTGGTCACACCATGGGGTCACTGCCAATGACAGCAGGCTTGGGGGCTATGCAGGCTCAGACTGCTCCTTGATCTCCCAGCCTGCGTTTCCAACTCTATGATTCCTTGATTCCTACCATGTCCCTCTCTATCTCATTCCAAACCCCTAGCAGCTAAAAGCTGACTATAGATAACTCTCCACAGGGCTTCTTGATTTCAGATATCCCTCCCCTTTCCTTCCTCCCAGTAATATCTGGCTCATCTGAGCAATCTCTAATCTTTTCATGTGGAAAAAAATAGACTACTTGGGATGAGCTCCTTTCTAAGCTGCATGCTAATAAGTACTGCTCTTATTGTTATTATATTTGCTTTCAAATCAGCAAGTATTCTGATTAGATTGTGTAGATGGGGGCCAATAGTAACCACTGGTGTGGAGAAAATAAAACCTATTTTTAGAAAATCTCTCTCTTGATTAGTCCCTAATGCTTATTGGATTGTTGGTGATGTCAGTAGATAATCGTGAGATGATGCTGGTTTGTGTTTGGGGAAGTGGAAAAAGAGATAATGAGAATGAAAATGTGTACGTGCACTGCAAAATACTGTATTATCCAAACATCTTTCTTGTACCCTTCCTCAACCTCAGAATCCTTTGGCCAGGACTTAAAACACAGGATCTGCACCAGCACTTCTTAAATACTGTGTATGAGGCAGAGTGCAGCACCAGTCAGGACCTCCTATTCCAGGGCCACACAGCTTGTGTTCATGGTTTTTTCCATTTTCTTTATGAATATACTTAACAGCTTTTGGATTCCATGTCTTCATCTACAGCATGGGAGATGTGATACCACCTTCTTCATAGCTTCGTTGTGGGGAATGAATAGGTGACCCATGGAAAAGACTAACGACTCAAGCTGGGATGGGGAGCTGTCCTACAAATGTCAGAAATTTACTGACACCTTACTTAATTCACACAACAATCCTTGAACACTTTCGCTTCTCTCCCAACATATCTAAATATCAAAGACTTTGAAGCACCAAACTGAAGACCCAGGGCTACAGGTAACTGATTGGGATTTGAAGCTCAGTCATCCCTACTTGAAGCCAGTGTCCCACCTTCTACATCCATAACCTTGACTATGATGAGGAAGCTCATGGCTAAACCACCATGGAGACTCGGCATTGACTGATCACTAGTACTCTAGACAGTGGGTGGGAAGAAGAATGGAAAGATCAAAGAGTCACGCTCAGCCTTCAGACCTGCCTGCTCCATTCAACAACATTCATTCATGTCACCGAGCTCCTAGAAGTACCACAAACCAGCCCAGAGGCCAGAGTGCGTGAAAGTGCTAGGTAAAATGTGACACAAGTTGTGGTTATTGTGACACTTACAGTTTAGAAGAAGAGGCTGGTATAATGCAAATAATCACCAAATAAAAGTAAAATAATATTTCTATAATAAACAAAATACGGAGTGATTATATATTTGAATTATGGGTTATTCTAGTCATGAGAAACATTCAGATATGTTAGTTTTTATGATTATTACATGTTGTTCCTGAAAAGGAAAGGGAGTTGAAGCTTTTCTAGGTGAGTTGAGGAGAGGAGAAAATGGGCAGAAGTTACAGAGAAGCTGGCTTTGTGTCAATGAGAGTCGGGGTGTATTTCAAGCAAGTATCACTGATCCACAGTGGCAGAAACAGCCTCCAAAGGTGGTGAGCTTCCCAGCACTGGAGCTGGCCGGGTAGAGGCTGGTCGACCAGCTATGGAAATGATATAGGAAGGACCTGCTCATCAAACTGAATTATACAACCTCCATGGCCCTTCAAATTGAAAATTTCTTCTACTTCCCCCACTGCTTCTAAGTTTGTTTGTGATACTGAGTAAATCTGGGGCACCTTTTCCAAAAATAGCCTCAGAGTATGCCAAGAGGAGTAGCTGGGGTTTTGCATACATCATCTTCTCCTTGACATGCTCTTGATGTACGTCATGAGACCAGACAGGAGTAGGGACCTGAGGGGTTCTTCTGGCTCACCCTTGACCTTCTACAGCATCTCACCTTAAGCAGACCCCACTTGCTCAATCTGGCCCTGGGAGATCCAGCTTTTTAGCTCTGCCAAAGGAAGCCCCACCTCTGCCTAAGGCATTCACAACAGTAGCACTAGGCCCATCCAGTTCAAAGTTCTGATTCAGAATTTCAAGAAACCATTACTATGAGAAGGAGATGGGGCATCTGCTTTTAGAAGTTTAAAGCCAGTTTATCCTTGAGATCTCTGGAAACCTCAGATAGAGATTTAGCCAGCACATAAATAACATTATGAGAGTTCCTTAAATATAGGGAGTGTATTTTACTGATTTTTGTATTGCCTAGTACAGAACTTTGGCCATATTACACTCTCAGTGGATATACATCGAATGAATAAATGTGTTAATGCACATACGTTTGAATGGCAGAAACCATCCATTCAATAACTATGCACTTACTGAATTTCAATTCACTTGGGTCTTTCAGAAAGGGGTTCATTACCACTGTTAGTATGCAGCTACAATTTTATGAAATATCTTCAGGTTAGGAAGAATTTTGAAATATTGGGCGGGGAGTAACAGTGACACGTACATTTCTGAGATCAGGGCTTTATGGATGCAAGATACACTCATATGTAACAAAATATGAAACACAGAGAAGTTATTGGAGCACCTTGGATAAATGAGGTTGAAAACACTCGATCCCCTGTTGTACTCAGTTCTCTATGTATAGGTGGTAGTTTTATAATATGGTCACAAATTCTTTAATGCTCCTTCCTTCAGAAGTTGAAATGTTTTCCTCTTATAGTACTCACTTCTCTTGAATAGAATATGATGGAAAGGCTGGTGGTTCATATCTGAGACAGTTATAAAAGACATCTTCCTCTTCTTCCTGCTAGTAACCCATCTCCACTTCCTCCTCCCCCTTTTCTCTCCCCTCCTCCCCATTCTTCCCCTCCTTCTCTTCCTGCTCCTTTTTCTTTCCTTCCTCTTCTTCCTCCTCCCATCATCACTTGCTCCCCCAGACAAGCCTGGTGCTTTCTGATGAGGTCTCAGAAGGAGCCCTGTGGAGAAGCTGAGGCCTCCAACCAGCAACAATATGAGTGAGCTGGGAGGTAAATCTTCCTGCCCTGATGAAGCCTTCGAATAGTTATAATCCTAGTGGACACAATGGCTGCAGTCAAATACAGAGAAAAGCTGTTTTCAAATTTCTGACCCACTTTAAGATGATAAATATTTGCTGTTTGGGCATAGTTTGTTTTGTACCAATGGATAACTAATGCATGGTTTGACTCCATTCTTGGTATCAAGTTCTGTGTTCAAGTTCAATTAGAGAATCACCAGGAGATAGACTGATAGTTAATAGGAGATACTAGGATACATATGTATATATATATAATATATATATATAATATATATATATTAATAGGACATATATGGTTTGACTCCATTCTTGGTATCAAGTTCTGTGTTCAAGTTCAATTAGAGAATCACCAGGAGATAGACTGATAGTTAATAGGAGATACTAGGATACATATGTATATATATATAATATATATATATAATATATATATATTAATAGGACATATATGTATATGAGAGAGAATAAGAAAGAAAATGTAGGGATTTGGCCTCATCCAGTTATGGGAGCTGATTAAGTGCTGTATGTAAGGTTGTTGTCTTTATATCCGGTGCTGAAGCTTGAAATCATCAGGAAAATTCACAGAAAGAAGCAAATTTGTGAAAAGGAGAGGAAACTAGAGTAGCTGGAGCCCTTGAAAAGGAGCTAGAGCTTATGATGAGGGGTTGGACCATATCAGTTCCCACTGCCTCTGCCCTTCACAAAGAAGAGTCTTCTTGCAGAGGTCAGCACCCTTTGTCATGGGCTAAGCATACATTTAGCCCGGGATTGGAGGTGATGAAAGAGGATCCAAGGGGTGGTGGGAGGGTTGCAGGTCTGTGTGGCACCCCACATCAAAGAGATGAGCCAGGAGATGGATATGTGCAAGCTGCTGATGCGCCTGCCTTGGCCTTCCAAGCAAAAACCCAAATGACTGCTTTTTCTCTCAAAGTCTCCCATGAAAATACCTCTTCTGACCACCCTAACTAGGAAACCAGCATAGTATAAATCCAACATACTGTCTCCAACAGTTCTATCTACACTCGTATTTTTAATTATGATCAATATCTTGGTGACTCCCAAATTAGTTCAGTCCTCTTCCTGTATACTGCACAGGCCACACTGTTTTAAGGGGAGGCTTACAATAGTAAAAGGGCAGATGCATAACAGAGAGCTTCTAAATGGTTTGGGAGATTTGAAGAGTCTGTCACAAACGCTGCTTGGGGAACCAAGAAAGGTGACATAGGAACCAAGCTTCAAAGAATAACGATGTTTTTGCAAGATGGATACAGGGTCACCACAATGAAGGGGAAACAGTATTTGGGGGGACCTATTTGCAAGATGAAGTTTTGTTATGGGTGGACTGGCATCTATGCACAAGGTGTATCGGGAGATGAGGCCAGAAAATGAGCATAAGCCAGAACAAACCAGGAAAGTCCTTGCTTGGCACACCAAAGAATTTTGGTGTTTACTCTCCCCCAGGTACTAAGGGGCTGCCAAAAGGCTTCCAGCTGAGGGGTGACATGGTCAGGATTTTATTTTAGAACCATTATTTGATTAGGTCTATGAAGAAAGAATTAAAGGTGAGTCAATATCAGGCAGGGAGACTGTCACAGTAATTCACGTAGGAGCAGATGAGATAGAAATCAGGTGTGAGGATGGAGAACAGAGGCATGTAGGAGGATCCAGGTGGGAAATTAACCATAGTTTGGGGATAGGAAGGAAAGGAAGGAGTCAGTGTGATTATTAGCACGTTGGTCATGAAAGAGAAGGCTGAGGATGCTTTGTTTTAAGAAAGAAGAGTCCAGAACAGGAGGAGGAGGTCTTTTTTTGAAGGGGAAGGAGGATAGACTTTATTTTTAATATGTTGCATTTGTGAGTGTCTTAAAAATATTTGGTAGCCAGATGGAACTAGGTATCTGATTTTTCTTTTTCCTTTTGCTTACCCCATTGTTGATGAATAAATGTGAGCTTTGGACTCTGAGATTTATCTCTTGTAACCAAACACTGGAAGTATCCAAAGCCAAAAGGAGGCTTTTGCGGTGCTGCAGGCAATATGAAAGCTCACACTTCATCCTTTAAACTACTCTTCCTGCAGCTTGTGGTGGTTAAGATGGTAGGAAGGCACTGGGAAAGATAGAATTTGGTTTGTGGTTTAAGCTAGAAGTGTGGATTTAGGGTGCCCTGGATTATAAAGCCTTTGTAATTGTTGATACATTGTGTCAACTAGAGAACTGAGAAGTTTAGAAACTTAACTAAGTGACTCAGCAGGGGGCCAGAGTCCTTACTTTGTAAACATCCTGAGCTTGCCAAGAGGAGGGGATGGAGTTGGTGTGGGCGGCTAGCCTGCAAACAATATAAAAGGAAAAGAGACTTGTTTTCCCCTCTTTTTGTTCTTACTTTTGCTATCTTGCACCATCATAAACAGTTGCCCCTGTGCCATGCCACCCTGACTTGGAGCTAGATGATTATAGGCTGAAATCTCCACAAACTGTAAGCTAAATAAATCTTTCCTCCCTTAATTTTTGGCATTGGGTATTTTGTTTCAGCAAAGGAGAGAAAAATAACCAAGACAAAATTTCGTACCAGGAAATTGGGGTGGTTGCTGTGACTATACCTGACCATGTGGTTCAAGAGCCTTTGGGAATGGTTTGTGAGAGGAGTTTGGAAAGGTGTGGATATGTTGCCTGAAACATCTTAGGCTGTTCTGTATGGGAGATTCTGGTGAGAGCTCAGAAGACCAGAAAACCAGTAAAGAACAGGCTGGGGGGGTTTCTGCTGGGAAGAAGGACTGCATTGGCTGTTGGACTCCAGACGATATGTGTTATGGATTGGCATAAAGTTTATCTGCATTTTGGTTGTGTCCAGAGACTTTGCCTGAGACTAAGATTAAGAGTGACAGACTAATTAATCTGGCAGAAGAAATCTTGAGACAGTCAAATGTTGAGGTGGTGGCATGGCTATGGTTGGGGGCTTTTAGCCAGATTTATGTTTTGAATCAAGAGCAAAGAGCCCAGCAGGATGACTTAAAACACTGGGAGTTTGGCCAGAAGGAAAGCTCCAGTAAAGCTGTGGACTGCGAAGACAGAGCAGAGGAGATTTTGATTGCTGAAGAGGAGCAAGAGAATTGAAAAATGGCCTGAGGATATCACAAGAAGCAAGTCACCACCCTTTTCAGCGTCAAAACTGCAAAGGTGAAACACTGCTTTGAGAAAAAAGCCACAGAGCACCATGTTCAGAATGGCTGCAGCCACACTATGTTCCAGAATGGTTGCAGCCATGCTATGTTCCAGAATGGCAACAGCATAGAAAATGTGTTCCTCAGAATTGAATTCAGAGTGCCCAGTGATCCAGGCACTCAACACGTATAGCCAAGAAAGAGGAAAGCCTGGCTACTGCTCCAACTGGCAACAGACCTTGGCATCATCCATGTAGTGCTGGTTTTAGGTGCACGCTGAATGAAAGAGTTGTGGGGTTAAGAAGACTTCCACCCTGATTTCAGAAAGCCTGAGAGGCCAGGCAGTGTGCCCATGAGAGGGCAGTGTGTGAAGCTGTGACTGTGAACCTGAAGGTGCCCTTGAACTTCCGGAAGTTTGGAAAATCCAGGAATGTGGATCATCTAAGGAAAGCTGCAAGGAGGGAGCAAAGCATGCCTAAGAGAGCAGCTTTGGGAGCTTTAACCACCAGAAGTGCCATATGGGTGGAGTCACTCAAGCCCTTTAGAGCTCACAATTTGCCACATATTGCTTCAGAAGCTGGACATGGAGCTACAGGACTTAATGTTTGCCCTGCTGGATTTTGGACTTTCTTTGGTCCCAATCATTTCTATTCCCCTGTTTGTGACTTCTGGAATGAAATGTTTATTTGTGTCTTTGAATGTTTGGAGTGTCTAACTTTGTTTTTGTTTGTACAGGGGCTTGCTCCTAAGTGTTTGCCAAAGGAGACTTGGGACTTGGACTTTTAAGCAATGCTAAAACTGTTAGGACTTTGACAACTCTTAGGCATGGACTAAATATTTTCTCCTCTTGTACTCTTGCTGCTTTTGCTGTCTTCTGCTACTTTAAAGTGTTACCCCCGTGCCATGCCACCCTGCCTTGGAGCTAGCTGATTATGGACTGAAACCTTCAAAAACTGTGAGCTCAATAAACCTTTCCTTTCTTAATTTTGGGTGTCAGGTATTTTGTCCCAGCAATGAGAGAAAAGTAATCAAGACAGCCTAGTAGTGTGCTGATTGCACTAAAGTTGGCTCCTATCACATGATGTTGCCTATTCTTACGGTGTTTGTAGTACTTGAGCTTAACTGTATCAACCTGATTGGCTTGATAACCCTCTACAGGATTAGTAAAGTGTGCTTCTGGGTATATCTGGGTAGGTCATGGAGGCATGACCTTGGGTTCTATATGTGGCTCCTCACCCCTTTCACTCTGGCAGTGTTCTCCTACTCTGCTTTCCAGCTGCCATGAACTAAACATCCCTGCTCCATCACCCTCCCGCCATGATTTTTCTCCCTTGGAGCCAGATGAAGCCCTTGAAACCATGAGCCAAATTAAACCTCTCTTGTTCTAAATTGCAAGTGTTGGGTGTTGTGTCCAAGAAATGGGAAAGCTGATTAATACAATACTGGAATCAGTAAAATATGCTTTTGCCCTGTGGGCCAATCTGGGCCCTGATTTCTTTACATTGCTCTGAGCATAAACCTTCTTGATTCAATGCACTTTTACTATTTTCCAAGTGGAAAGTCTATGTGGTCTTTTCTCAGTGAGTTTGGAAATAAGGGAGACAGAGTGTGAACTGGGTGTTTCTGATGAGGGATGGCCTCCTCTGTATTCCATCACTTTCTGCTCCTTCCTCTTCTTTGGATTAGGCTTGTGTTAGAGACCGTGCCAATCAGACTCAACAAGAGTGGTGCTTCTATATGGTGCCATCAGTGCCATCACCCAGCCTCTGCAACTATGGCTGAGATTTCTTACCCACTTAGGGAAGCATTGAAGGAGAGGAGGCTATCTTTTAGAAGTCAGGACTGCCTGCAGTACTGCTAAGTTAAGAAGAGCCAAATTGCTGTTTCTTCCCTAGGAAGGAACAGAGACAGCAAGAAAAAGGCAAGAGAAAGAAAAAGTAAACTTCTGAAATGCCCTGACATGTCAGCAGGTGAGGGAAAGTGAGGATCAGTTGGACATTTCTTCAAGGTAAGGTAAAGAATTTAAAATGGAAAGTCACAGCATGGACTGCTTCTAGCTTCTGCTAACATGCAAGCTGCATGAAAGGTTTTACTAAGCCAGTATGAAGAAGGCTTTGCATATACTCCTCAGAACTTTCAGCATTTTGGAATTTCCAAGAGCAAAAAATAATATACATATTTTCTGTCTTTTCTTTCTGTCTACTTCCTAAAGGGAATAGTACAAATGGTTTGCACATGACCCTGTGGAATTTTAGGGCTCTGGAGAAGCAGAAGCAAAGCACAGGGACATTTTTAAAAATCTGCTTCCTTTGGAAAACCTCTTGCTGTATCATTTCTACTGCATGGATCACTTATAACTCTAAGGAGAAGCATGGTCTGAGTTCAGTAAAGATTCTTCTGGCTGAAGAATTCTGAAGGTCATGGCTTGACCTTCCAGCTACATCCCAAGTCAATTGTTTTTCTTTGGGTGTACCTTGTTTGTGTACAGTGCTTAAGTTTTAGAGCTAAAAAAAGTACAAAACTAGAAAAATAGATAATGTCCTTTGCATTGTATAGTTAAAAATGTCTCTGTACAACCCTATGAAAAAGGCAGAATTGGGGCTAATAAATTCCCATTTCATAGATACACATGAGAAGTATAAGACTCAGAGAAGAGAGTGACTGGCCCAGGATCACACAACAATGTGACTGAGAACAAAGAATTCCTGATTCCTCTTTCTGCTGCTTATTTAAAAACAGCTTTTTAGCACTAACAGCATGCAAAGGCATTAGGGACATGTTGACAATCCTTGCCTGCATGCTGATGGATTCTAGGTAGCAGTACTCATGGCAGCAGAGATGAAAGGTCATGAGTGTGAATCATGGGATGTGGGATCTTCTCGCCCTGTTTTCATAATGACCATGCAGTGCACGAGCTTAAGGAAGTCACTTCAACTCTCTGGCTTTGGTCTCCTCATATGTAAGATGGGGGTTATAATCTCTGCTACCAAGGAATGCTCTAAACAACTGTTCAAGGACCGTTTATAAAGATGGGTTAATTTTATGAACATTGACGATTTTTTTTCAGAACTCTCAGAAAAGAATATAAATGATCCCAATTATGCCACTACTAACAGAAGATTACAGGGTCTTCCAAGAGACAACAACTTTGGTTTTATCCTTGGACTTACTGCAAATTTGACTGGCAACTGAGACCTTTTTGCTCTCACAGGACCTGAACTGTCTGTTAATTAAGTTTGCTCAGCTGTCTATTCATTTGGCTTCAGCCAGCAGAATCTTGGGGGAAAAGAAAAGAAGTGAACCATTCCGGAGAGCCACGTCACTGGCAGAAGCCGATGTCCCAAGCCTCAGGTACAAATCGCCTCCTCATTAGGAAATAATTATGCCCTTAATGGGGCTACGTGGATGTAAAGGCATCCCACAAATTGCCGATTAGTTTCATAGCAGTGATAGTATTTAGTGACACTTCAGTTAATGGGAAATGTATCGGAAATAGCCCATTTTCAGCTGCGTTGAAGGAAAGGCTGGGGTTGAGGGGGAGCAGAGAAGATGGAATGATGCAAAGAAAAGGGAAACGTTTGTCCCTTTCTTTGGAAAGAGTACTGTACTGTAAGACTTCAGGGCATGAGCTGGCACATCTGAGTTTGAGGCCTCCTTCCTCTGCCAACTATCAACTCAGTGACTGGGATCAAGTCATTTCTTTCTCTAGGTCTCAGTCTTCTCATCTGTTAAGTGGTGGTAATTAAAAATAACAATACAGATGGGTATGGCGGTACTCACCTGTAATCCTAGATCCTCAGGAGGCAGAAGTAGGATGATCTCAAATTGGAGTCCAGGGGGCAATTTAGCAAGATGCTGTCTCAAATAAAATTAAAAAGGGAGCTGGGGATGTAGCTCATTGCAAGGCCTTGAGTTCAGTACCCCAGTACAGAAAAAAAGTGGTATAACCTGTGTCACAAGGCTGTTTTGCAGCAGAAAATGTCACAGAAATGTCACTTTGTTATGAAGCCAACAATCTTTCACACGTTACAGGTTAATTATTTTGGGGTTGAAGAAATGTCGTGTTGCTCATGATGACATAGTTTCATGACATAATTGGTCTGTTGGCCCCACACCGCACACCTATGTTATAGATTAAAGTGTGGTATATTAGAAAAGCATCCCACATATGCATTTTCCTATAAATGGAGGGACTTAATAACATGACGTTTGCAAGAGGGGCTCAGAGTCTGGGGTGCAGTATACAGCAAGTGCTCTAGAAATGCTGATGTCCTGTATTCATCTCAGTCTGTAGTGCCAGATTCAGTCATGAATCCTTGACTGCAAAAAGCTGTGTGAACTAGAATGATATAGTCTCTTTCTCCCAACTTTAATTTTCTCAACTGTAAAGAGAAAGGACAGAAACCTGGGCTAGGCAGAAATGCAAAGAAGGGGCTCCAGGATTCTAGGCATCTTCTAGTTACCCCATAGCCTCTGCAATACCATCTGCTCGTTTGAGGGTCTGATGCACCTGAACAAGGAGAAAGATTCTGAGACCTACCTGAGAAGTGAGCCACCTCCATCTCATTGGGGACCACAATGGATTACTGCCTATCTGAACTCAGTCCTGGTCTTTTATGATCCTCTTCTACATCAGCAGTTGCGATGTGCTAAGATGAGGGACACGGGGGGTCTTGTTGACAAGGAATGCACTCCGATTGGTCACTGGGGATGAGCATTGCATTAATCATTTCTGAGACAAAGAATAGGAATGTAGAGAATCTGTGCCTGACGTGGGCAAAGGTAAACAAGTGAGGAGCACTAGGGATCCTCTCTAAGTTGCACAGAGAAGGGTGGTTGTTGATGAGGGTCAACATCATCAGGTCAATTCTGCAAGAACAGAAGCTGCGTGAGAAAGTAGCATCGAGTTAAGGATCAGTGGACAAGCTGAATCTGAATTCCCCTGAGTCCCGTGCCTCCCCCTCTACTCCTCCACTGCACAAAATGGGTGTCAATGTACAATACTGTAACTCTGTTCACAGATGCTTCTGCTTGCAAACAAGTCGGTTCACAAACAAAAGTATTTGGCAAAGTTTTGCTTCTGTTTGCAAACTTTGCATAGGATGACAAACTCAACCACAGCCATTTTCTCAACATAGACACAAACACAATCATCTTGCCCACAATGGCAAAATAAATTGTTTGTAAACTGAGGTACCACTGTATTTCCCCTCTGAGCCAATATTAAGCTGGCTGAAACATTAGCAATGCCCACAACAGCAGCAACAACAAAGACTACCACTCTATTTCTCATTTTCATATCAATTACCAGAAATTATCTTTATTAGAAAAATGAAATTTTCCTGTATTTACATTTTTACACCATATGACCGGGCACTTCTGTTGCCTCAGGAGTTATGTACATATCAGTTTGCACACACGTTTCAAACCCCATTCCTTGAAACAGTTGATAACACATTGAACAAAATTAAAAGACATACTACAAGAAGACAACCATAGTATATACTTCCTCTATCATAGAAAGGTGTTAAGCAAACATGTAATTTTGTAGCTATGCTTGGAAATATTTAATACAGTAATTAGCACTTCCTCATGCAGTGGATTAAAACATGACAGATATAAACTGCTGCGATTGGTAAGTGAAGATCTTCTCCTAAATGAAGACCAGTGAGTGGAGCACACAGCTTGCTTTGGGCTCCACCATACAAGAGATCAAGCCAGTTCAAATGTGTTTTAGACAGTGTTTGAATGTAGCTGTGAGTGGAAACCCTCTGCATGTGAGTTCAATCCCATCCCTATTGGGTTAAAAATGGACTCAGACATAAACCCTTTTTGTACAAGCTGTTTAATTCAACAACGCTTGTGGGAAATGACCAGCTTGTATATATGAAATGTGTCTTACAGCATGAGTGAAAAATGAGTAGTTTACCCTCTTTTTCTGTCTGAGAAGGCCATTATTTATAATTTTTTGGTCTACTTCTTATTCAAGCCACCAATGAACTCACCTAATTCATTCTGAATACTCAGCTGGAAATTTATAAATACTATACATAAAAACATATACATAAACATTCCAATTACATTCCAGTTACATACATATAAACTATGATAAAATGTACTGATTAATTTGGCAAGTACATACTTTTAAATTTGTTTTAGCAGGGGAATGAGCAAAATTGGTGTTTGTAGTTTTAAAACAACTGGTTAGGAATCTTTGAGGATCCTCAGGCTTGGAGAACATCTGAGCCACATTTAGCTATGTAGTTACTTATATTGAACTGTGATTGGGTTTTCTATGAAAGTGTTATCCTTGACCTACTATTTTATTTGAAAAAACTACGCAACTGACATCCTTCCTAATGGAAAATTTGGGGACATGAATGTTACACTTTCATCTTCCTGCATCCATCAGAATTTTCAGAGACAACCCCTTGCATTTGTCATAAAATAGTATTCTGAACCTTCTATTTCTAAACCAGAACATTTCCCTACTGATCATGGCTCAAAGCTGTATCTACAAACCTAATAAACTTAAGATTTAAAAAAAGTAAAATAGGCTTAAAGAGTCAATACTGTTCGTTCGCTTGAATTAGCTTAACTGAGAATAGCAACAATTCGATAAGTCTTAGACGGCTAATGTAAAAATGTCCATTAGATTCAAAAGGCTCTGATTGTTTTTCGTGGCAAAACTGACTATATTTTTACATTTGTGGACCTTCACTATTTGCTTAATTATCAATAGTCTTTGATTTGAGCCCTTTGAGAGCTTGAAACAGTGAAATGTCAGGTCAATGCGAAGCATTTAAAATGCCAAAGACAAATTTATGTTTGCTGCAGAACAATTAACCTTATTAATGTAAAAGGCAGCCATGGTATTGGCTATGCGTTATGCTAACATCCTTTGGAAGGCTCATCCTCAACCCTTCCCAAAGGTGTAAAGGAGAATTAACTGGAAGAGGTTATGACCTGGGGCTGCTGCTAATGAGGAGTATTCTATGATTGCAAAAATGCAAGCACACTGTTCCCCTGACATGGTACAAAAGAGGGATTTCTGAGTGATAATCTGTTTTATTTTGTTGGTTGCTGCTGACTGCTGACACCTTACTTGAGGAAGTTAATCTGAGGAATGACTCCATTTTAAACAATTTGGTTCTCGTTCCCTGGAGGATTGCATACTCTGAAATATGTCTCCAAAGAAGATGCACTATTGGCCAAATTATTCTTTGGGGTGCTCTACTTTCTGCATAGTTCAATATCCCTGGGAGAATACTGTCACACACTTACAGACACAACAACAGGATCTCAAAATAGCTATTAAATAGTAATATTCTTTCTGTCTGAATAGGATTTTCACTGCTGGCTTAAAAGATAAGAATGGCTGGAGAATTTTTCTCAAGGACTAGGACAAGGATACATACATTAAGATTAGCGATCCTCCAGAAGGACTAAACCATGGAGCCTCTCAGAAAACCATCCCTTCCAGTCCTAGCTCAGTGTTCTCATCTATAAAATGGGTTAATACGCTCCACCTCATAGTATATATAAATGCCGGAAAAAGAAGTATGGCTTCGAACACAGAAGGAAGAGGACGCAAAAAAAGGCAGGTGTGTGCTTAGGGGCACTGCCTACAGCATGCATTTAAAACCATGTCATTCTGGGCTACCAGGAAGCCCAATAGAAATATTCCACTTCATCCCTTCGTATAGGACAACATGAACAAGCATTTAGTGGTTGAATGGTTATCCTGATGTTTGTGGCCAGGAAAGCGTCTCTAAAACAATTCAAAACATAGAACAATCCATGGAAGTAAACAACAACAACAACATTTTAATAATTGGCCCTCCGTTACCGTGACGACCTTAATGCTCTCAATCATCTTTGCAAGAACTCTGTTCTCTACTCTCTGTCCCACTTCTGAACTTCATTCTGTCTGCCTGGCAAAGATAAGCAAATACACAGATGAAATAAGAGGGACAGTCAACTTGCAAATGACATCACCGCTTTAAAAATGGGTCACAACGTTTAGGAGAGCTTTAATGGAGGGCCACAAGGCAGTGTGTGTGTGTGTGTGTGTGTGTGTGTGTGTGTGTGTGTGTGTTTGTGTGTCCCCACACACATAAGAGAGTATGCTATGTACACATGCTTAATGGAATTAGCCCTGATTTCAACTGATAAAAAGAAGAGAGATTAGGAAAGAGATATTTAAGATTAGGCACATGCTAAGTAGAGAAAATAACTCCCCAGGAAGCAAAAAAAAAAAGCTGAGTGCAAGCATAAGAAGGAGGAGAGACATAAGCAGCATTCACATCTCTGAGGGGACTGTGAACAGAGCCAAGGTCCCCAGGAGTTCTTCCACACCCCAGACCAGACAATAAGGGCAGGACAATGCCAAAGCTCCGCATCACAGATACTGCCACTCAAGGGAAAGCCCAGGAACCTCAAAATAGTCCTTCTTCCTCCTCTCTCTCTCTCTCTCTCTCTCTCTCTCTCTCTCTCTCTCTCTCTCTCTCTCTCTCTCTC